>NW_028181457.1:215000-557500 GCF_964211825.1 Aythya ferina
CTAGAGTTAGGGTTTCGGGTGAGGGTTGGGGTTGGGGGTTATTGTTAGGGTTAGTGGTTTAGGGTTAGGCTTAGAGGGTTATGGTTAGGGATAGGTTAGGGGTAGGTTTAGAGGGTTAGGGTAAGGGTTAGGGGTTAGGGTTAGGGTTAGGGTTAGGGGTTAGGGTTATTAGCGTTAGGGTTAGGGTTAGGGTTAGGGTTACGTTAGGGTTAAAGTTAGGGTTACGGTTAGGGTTAGGGTTGGGTTATGTTCAGGGTTAGGGTTAGGGTTAGGGTTAGGGTTAGGGTTAGGGGTTAGGGTTATTAGCGTTAGGGTTAGGGTTAGGGTTAGGGTTACGTTAGGGTTAAAGTTAGGGTTACGGTTAGGGTTAGGGTTGGGTTATGTTCAGGGTTAGGGTTAGGGTTAGGGTTAGGGTTAGGGTTAGGGTTAGGGTTAGGGGTCGGGTTAGGGTTAGGGTTCGTATTCTGGTTAGGGTTAGGGATAGGTTTAGGTTTAGTGTTAGGGTTAGTGTTATGTTAGGGTTAGGGTTCTGGCAGGGTTAGGGTTAGGTTAGGGTTAGGGTTAGCTTTAGGGTTAGGGTTAGGGTTAGGGTTAGAGGGTTTAGGCTAGGGTTAGGGTTAGCTTTAGGGTTAGGGTTAGGGTTAGGGCTAGGGTTAGATCCACCATTAGGGTTAGGGTTAGGATTAGGGTTTGGGATTAGGGTTAGGGTTAGGGTTAGGGGTTAGGGTTATTAGCGTTAGGGTTAGGGTTAGGGTTAGGTTAGGGTTAAAGTTAGGGTTACGGTTAGGGTTAGGGTTGGGTTATGTTCAGGGTTCGGGTTAGGTTAGGGTTAGGGTTAGGGTTAGGGTTAGGGTTAGGGTTAGGGTTAGGTTAGGGTTAGGGTTAGGGTTAGGGTTAGGGTTAGGGTTAGGGTTAGGGTTAGGTTAGGGTTAGGGGTAGGGTTCGTATTCTGGTTAGGGTTAGGGATAGGTTTAGGGTTAGGGTTATATTTTAGGGTTAGGTTAGGGTTAAAGTTAGAGTTAGGTTTAGTGTTAGGGATAGGGTTAGGTTTAGTGTTAGGGTTAGTGTTATGTTAGGGTTAGGGTTAGGGTTCTGGCAGGGTTAGGGTTAGGGTTAGGGTTAGGGTTAGGGTTAGTTTAGGCCAATGCAGCATCCAAAGACACAGCACAACTAGGTAAGTTACTCTCATCTGCTCCCTTACCTCTGCCGCTTACCAGCCCCCGAGGCAGATGCTTCAATCTACCCTCTTCAAACAGTTACAACACCTCTAAAAGACAAAGAGGGGATGCTTAGAGGAACAGTGAGACAGACCTACAACACAACAACTGCTACATCTGTGGTAAATAGTTTGGGTTAGGTCTGTAGGGGTTTCGAGGTTTTTTGGATGTTAGGGCTTGAGGCTTTTTTTGTAAGGGCGGTGAGGGTTCCAGTGAGTGCTGGTAAATGCAGTTCTCGAGCACTCGGCCTGTGATTGGCCATGCTGGCTGTGCGGGGAATGCTGGTAGGTGTAGTTTTCCGGCACTGGGAGACCATGTTGTGTGCCCAGAGCATGCCGGGAGACGTAGTTCTTGTACTCCAGACTTCCGGGAGGCCATGTTGAATGCCCAGAGCATACCGGGAGATGTAGTTCTCGGGAACTAGGGTTAGGGTTAGGGGCTAGGGCTGGGGCTAGAGTTAGGGTTTCGGGTGAGGGTTGGGGTTGGGGGTTATTGTTAGGGTTAGTGGTTTAGGGTTAGGCTTAGAGGGTTATGGTTAGGGATAGGTTAGGGGTAGGTTTAGAGGGTTAGGGTAAGGGTTAGGGGTTAGGGTTAGGGTTAGGGTTAGGGGTTAGGGTTATTAGCGTTAGGGTTAGGGTTAGGGTTAGGGTTACGTTAGGGTTAAAGTTAGGGTTACGGTTAGGGTTAGGGTTGGGTTATGTTCAGGGTTAGGGTTAGGGTTAGGGTTAGGGTTAGGGTTAGGGGTTAGGGTTATTAGCGTTAGGGTTAGGGTTAGGGTTAGGGTTACGTTAGGGTTAAAGTTAGGGTTACGGTTAGGGTTAGGGTTGGGTTATGTTCAGGGTTAGGGTTAGGGTTAGGGTTAGGGTTAGGGTTAGGGGTCGGGTTAGGGTTAGGGTTCGTATTCTGGTTAGGGTTAGGGATAGGTTTAGGTTTAGTGTTAGGGTTAGTGTTATGTTAGGGTTAGGGTTCTGGCAGGGTTAGGGTTAGGTTAGGGTTAGGGTTAGCTTTAGGGTTAGGGTTAGGGTTAGGGTTAGGGTTAGAGGGTTTAGGCTAGGGTTAGGGTTAGCTTTAGGGTTAGGGTTAGGGTTAGGGCTAGGGTTAGATCCACCATTAGGGTTAGGGTTAGGATTAGGGTTTGGGATTAGGGTTAGGGTTAGGGTTAGGGGTTAGGGTTATTAGCGTTAGGGTTAGGGTTAGGGTTAGGTTAGGGTTAAAGTTAGGGTTACGGTTAGGGTTAGGGTTGGGTTATGTTCAGGGTTCGGGTTAGGTTAGGGTTAGGGTTAGGGTTAGGGTTAGGGTTAGGGTTAGGGTTAGGTTAGGGTTAGGGTTAGGGGTTAGGGTTAAAGTTAGGGTTACGGTTAGGGTTAGGGTTGGGTTATGTTCAGGGTTAGGGTTAGGTTAGGGTTAGGGTTAGGGTTAGGGTTAGGGTTAGGGTTAGGGTTAGGTTAGGGTTAGGGGTAGGGTTCGTATTCTGGTTAGGGTTAGGGATAGGTTTAGGGTTAGGGTTATATTTTAGGGTTAGGTTAGGGTTAAAGTTAGAGTTAGGTTTAGTGTTAGGGATAGGGTTAGGTTTAGTGTTAGGGTTAGTGTTATGTTAGGGTTAGGGTTAGGGTTCTGGCAGGGTTAGGGTTAGGGTTAGGGTTAGGGTTAGGGTTAGTTTAGGCCAATGCAGCATCCAAAGACACAGCACAACTAGGTAAGTTACTCTCATCTGCTCCCTTACCTCTGCCGCTTACCAGCCCCCGAGGCAGATGCTTCAATCTACCCTCTTCAAACAGTTACAACACCTCTAAAAGACAAAGAGGGGATGCTTAGAGGAACAGTGAGACAGACCTACAACACAACAACTGCTACATCTGTGGTAAATAGTTTGGGTTAGGTCTGTAGGGGTTTCGAGGTTTTTTGGATGTTAGGGCTTGAGGCTTTTTTTGTAAGGGCGGTGAGGGTTCCAGTGAGTGCTGGTAAATGCAGTTCTCGAGCACTCGGCCTGTGATTGGCCATGCTGGCTGTGCGGGGAATGCTGGTAGGTGTAGTTTTCCGGCACTGGGAGACCATGTTGTGTGCCCAGAGCATGCCGGGAGACGTAGTTCTTGTACTCCAGACTTCCGGGAGGCCATGTTGAATGCCCAGAGCATACCGGGAGATGTAGTTCTCGGGAACTAGGGTTAGGGTTAGGGGCTAGGGCTGGGGCTAGAGTTAGGGTTTCGGGTGAGGGTTGGGGTTGGGGGTTATTGTTAGGGTTAGTGGTTTAGGGTTAGGCTTAGAGGGTTATGGTTAGGGATAGGTTAGGGGTAGGTTTAGAGGGTTAGGGTAAGGGTTAGGGGTTAGGGTTAGGGTTAGGGTTAGGGGTTAGGGTTATTAGCGTTAGGGTTAGGGTTAGGGTTAGGGTTACGTTAGGGTTAAAGTTAGGGTTACGGTTAGGGTTAGGGTTGGGTTATGTTCAGGGTTAGGGTTAGGGTTAGGGTTAGGGTTAGGGTTAGGGGTTAGGGTTATTAGCGTTAGGGTTAGGGTTAGGGTTAGGGTTACGTTAGGGTTAAAGTTAGGGTTACGGTTAGGGTTAGGGTTGGGTTATGTTCAGGGTTAGGGTTAGGGTTAGGGTTAGGGTTAGGGTTAGGGTTAGGGTTAGGGTTAGGGGTCGGGTTAGGGTTAGGGTTCGTATTCTGGTTAGGGTTAGGGATAGGTTTAGGTTTAGTGTTAGGGTTAGTGTTATGTTAGGGTTAGGGTTCTGGCAGGGTTAGGGTTAGGTTAGGGTTAGGGTTAGCTTTAGGGTTAGGGTTAGGGTTAGGGTTAGGGTTAGAGGGTTTAGGCTAGGGTTAGGGTTAGCTTTAGGGTTAGGGTTAGGGTTAGGGCTAGGGTTAGATCCACCATTAGGGTTAGGGTTAGGATTAGGGTTTGGGATTAGGGTTAGGGTTAGGGTTAGGGGTTAGGGTTATTAGCGTTAGGGTTAGGGTTAGGGTTAGGTTAGGGTTAAAGTTAGGGTTACGGTTAGGGTTAGGGTTGGGTTATGTTCAGGGTTCGGGTTAGGTTAGGGTTAGGGTTAGGGTTAGGGTTAGGGTTAGGGTTAGGTTAGGGTTAGGGTTAGGGGTTAGGGTTAAAGTTAGGGTTACGGTTAGGGTTGGGTTATGTTCAGGGTTAGGGTTAGGTTAGGGTTAGGGTTAGGGTTAGGGTTAGGGTTAGGGTTAGGGTTAGGGTTAGGGTTAGGTTAGGGTTAGGGGTAGGGTTCGTATTCTGGTTAGGGTTAGGGATAGGTTTAGGGTTAGGGTTATATTTTAGGGTTAGGTTAGGGTTAAAGTTAGAGTTAGGTTTAGTGTTAGGGATAGGGTTAGGTTTAGTGTTAGGGTTAGTGTTATGTTAGGGTTAGGGTTAGGGTTCTGGCAGGGTTAGGGTTAGGGTTAGGGTTAGGGTTAGTTTAGGCCAATGCAGCATCCAAAGACACAGCACAACTAGGTAAGTTACTCTCATCTGCTCCCTTACCTCTGCCGCTTACCAGCCCCCGAGGCAGATGCTTCAATCTACCCTCTTCAAACAGTTACAACACCTCTAAAAGACAAAGAGGGGATGCTTAGAGGAACAGTGAGACAGACCTACAACACAACAACTGCTACATCTGTGGTAAATAGTTTGGGTTAGGTCTGTAGGGGTTTCGAGGTTTTTTGGATGTTAGGGCTTGAGGCTTTTTTTGTAAGGGCGGTGAGGGTTCCAGTGAGTGCTGGTAAATGCAGTTCTCGAGCACTCGGCCTGTGATTGGCCATGCTGGCTGTGCGGGGAATGCTGGTAGGTGTAGTTTTCCGGCACTGGGAGACCATGTTGTGTGCCCAGAGCATGCCGGGAGATGTAGTTCTTGTACTCCAGACTTCCGGGAGGCCATGTTGCGTACCCAGAGTATGCCGGGAAATGTAGTTTTCGGATTCGGGACTTCCGGGAGGCCATGTTGAATGCCCAGAGCATACCGGGAGATGTAGTTCTCGGGAACTAGGGTTAGGGTTAGGGGCTAGGGCTGGGGCTAGAGTTAGGGTTTCGGGTGAGGGTTGGGGTTGGGGGTTATTGTTAGGGTTAGTGGTTTAGGGTTAGGCTTAGAGGGTTATGGTTAGGGATAGGTTAGGGGTAGGTTTAGAGGGTTAGGGTAAGGGTTTGGGGTTAGGGGTTGGGACTGTGGTTAGGCTTAGGGTAAAGGTTAGGGTGAGGGTATTAGGGTTAGGGTTTGGGTTCAGATTAGGGTAAGGGTTAGGGCAAAGGTAAGTTTTAGGGTAAGGCTAAGGGTAAGGCTTAGGGTGAGGAGAAGGTTTAGGGAAAGGGTTAGGTTTAGGGTAAGGGTTGGGGTAAGGTTTAGGGTAAGGGTAAGAATTAGGGTAAAGGATAGAGTAATGGTAAGTATAAGGGTAGGGTAAGGATTAGGGTAAGGGTAAGGATTAGGGTTAGGTTTAGGGTAAGAATAAGGGTAAGCTAATGGTTAGGATAATGGTTAGGGTAAAGGTTTTCATTTTTTAAAGCTGAAAAGCAGTATGCAATCTGGGACGTCACAGCCAGAGCTGCCTATGGCAAGGTGAGAAAGGAAAAGATGGAGCAGATGTTCTACTCCTATTTTTTTCTTTATACGTAAATAAAAGTTTGAGCTAATTCCAGTTGGAAGAGTTCCAATTACTTGTTTGGTCATAATGTCTTTTAATATTGAAAGCTGCAGCAAAAGCATGGGGATTTTTGCTTCTAGAAACACCTTACTTCTCTTGTCTGCACTATGTATGCTTTTGAGCTAAAACTGATTAAAAAATGAAAAGAAAAATCACACACACAAAAAAAAAAAAAAAAAAAAAACACAGCTGCTGCTGCTCTCTTCCTACTTCCTTGTGCTTTGCCCCTACCCTTTCCCAGGTGATTGGGTTTGGGTGCTAGGCGAGGCCAAATGGTATGTGAGTCCCAGGCATCCCCTCAGAGAGCTTATTCTGCTTGGGCTGCTCTTTGGGGTGTTTGTTTTTCCTTCGGTCAGTTGCAGGCTTCTTCAGGTGGATGAGAGTTTATGGACTGATGCGTTTCCAAGTAGCGAGGGGTACGCACATCTTTTTGAGGTAACAGCTAGTAGGATCTGTTAGAATAAACTAATGTAGTATTGATGCCTTTATTACATGCAGTTCTTTATCAGGTGAGTAACTGTTGCGAGTAACTGAAGTCAATGTTACTTGGTGTGTTTGCTATGCAGTGTCTGTGCGGACTACTGCACGAGACACAGCTTTCTGACATCTGGCCCAGCAACTACTAAATAAGGGGAGGGGAGAAGCTGAAGAACGACCAAAGGACAAAGCCTGGGAGGAAGACTACGAGCCTTCAGTACGAGCGGCCCCCAGAGGGACCACCGGAGACTGATAACGCCTGCACCAGTGGGAGGGTTTGGATTCTGGGAACTAATTAGAATAACCCTGCCTTTTGTAGAAGTAGTAATGAATATGTATTAGCCTAGCAGCATAAAAACCAGCCGCCTGATGTAACTTGTGTGCGTCTTGGTGGAGCAGAAACTCCTGGCGCACCCAGCGCTGCTTGCTTACCTCTATTCCTTTAATAAATCATAAACATTAATTGTAAGCCTATTTGGGACTCGGTCATTTATTACAAGTGGGACCTCCCGATGGGTGGAAGCTGTCGGGATAGCTCGGGATGCTGAGGCGTGGTGCTGCAAGGAGGTTGGTGGTCGGTGGCGCCCTGGGGCAGGCCGAATTGGGAGGGGGCGAGGCGGCGGGTGGTCAGTGGTTTCTGTGGAAAAGGCGCTTGTATGGGGGGCTGCGCATTCAGAGGAACCTTGACAGGCTGCAGATAGGGGCAGGCAGGAACCTTTTGAAGTTCAGGAGAGGGAAATGCCAAGCCCTACCCCTAGGGAGAAACACCTCTGTTTACCAGCACTGGCTAGCTCGATACTGAATAAGCATTTCTTCATGGAAGGGGTGCTTTGCTATTAGAACAGGCTGCCCGGGGAAGTGGTAAGAGACCCGATCCTTAAAAGTATTGAAGAGACATGTGGACATAGCCCGGGAGTCCGGCCTCCGGCAGGGCGGGAGCTGGCTCTTCCGAGCCCCTGTGCTCCGGTCTTGTGCGACGCGTTTGCAAGCAGCACCGGGTGCCGGGTCCGACATCGGACGGTTCGGGGACGGCGATTCCGGGGCCGTCGGCTAGCGGGGGCCGGCTATGTCGTGTCCCGGGGATCCGACTTCAGGGGGCGTGGGGGCCGGCCGTGCAGTGAAGCGGGGGGCTGGCGTCCGCCGGCTTCCCAGAGAGCGGGCTTTCGGTCCCGTGCGGTTCGGTGGCCGGCCGTCCCGAAACCCTGGGCACCGGTCTTGTGCTAGACTCCGCTGGCTCCGGGGCCGAACTCGGCTTCTCGGGGCCGGCGGTCGCGGTGTCCAGGTGTCCCGCCTCGGGCGGCGCGGGGCCGGCTGTCCCTAGCAGCTGGGTTCCCAAGAGCTTCTGCGCTCCCAAGCGTCGCCCAAGACCGGATCCCAGAGAATCGGGACGGCCGGCCGCACCGCTGCGACTAGCACAAGCGTCTCCCGACAACGGAGCCCAGGAGCTTGCGAGGGTCAGATTCCGCGCCCCGGGATAGAGAAACGGGGAGCGCGGGTCGGCCGGCCGCAGCTTCGCACGGGACCGAACCCCCTGTCTCCGGCACGGCCAGACCCCGAGCCGGCAGACAGCAGCCTCCCGCTTCACGGCACAGTCGGCCCCCAACCCGCCCGAGTTCTGATCGCCGGGACACGGGACAGCCGGCCGCGCCGCCCGAGGCCGGACACCTGGAGCCCGGGACCGCCGTCCCTGACAAAGCCAAAGTCGGACCCGGACCCCGCTGCGGCTAGCACACGCGTCGCCCAGGACCGCAGCCTACGACCTCGGGACGGTCGCATCCCGCGCCTCCGGCAGGAGCTACCCGGGAGGGCAGGACGGCCTGCCGCAGCTCCGCAAGAGACCGAACCTGCTGGATTCCGGGACGGCCAGAGCCCGAGCCGGTGGGCAGCAGCCTCCCGCTTCACGGCTCGGCAGTGAAGCTCACGGTTCATCGTCCGGGTCACGGTTCGTCGCTCGACTTCGGACCCACGGGACAGCCGGCACCCGCGCCGCCGGAGGCCGGACACACGGGCCTCGGCATCGCCGTCCCCGAACCGCACGAAGTCACACACGGTCTCCGGTGCGTCCAGCACACACATCGCAAAGACCGGAGCCCAGATTATAGGATCAGCCAGCCCCGCGCCGCCCGAGGTCGGACCGGGAACCCGGTGCGCTTGGCACATGCGTCGCCCAAGAACGGCGCCCAGGGCCGCGGGATGGTCGTGCGTCACGCAGCCCGAGTTCGGACCCACGGAACACGGGACAGCCGGCACCCGTGCCTACTCTTGGGGACTTGGAAAGAGTACTGATGCTGTGCCAGCACTATGCAGCAATAGACACAACACTGGAGTGATTTCAGTGTTGTTCCATCTACGAGTGTTCCACCCCTTATTCCATAACATTTGTGTCACAATCAGGTACAGTTTAGTATATAGATGGTCTCATCACCATAGTTTTCTGTCCATTGAAGCATTTTTATGTCTGTACTTCTCTTTATTCTATAGGTCTTTTCCCAAAATGCTCATAAAAACTGTTGATGGTTTCACCATCATCTGTCAAAGTGGTCACTCAGGGCAGGAGAAGTTGGTTTTCTTGACACCAGCACCAGCTTAGCTCACATCACTGTTGCACTTGCCTGGTTCCTTGCAAAGTTGACCTTTCATTGGTTCTGCAGTGTCCTCTTACAACACATAACTTGGATGACAGATTAATTTTCTCCCAGTGTTAAATCTCCTTGAGGCACACACTTGATATCCCCATCTTTCTGCATCACCCACCAGGTATACCCTGGACCTTTGGCAAAAACAATCCCACGAATGCAATCCCACAGCACTTGTATTTCCAGGCCCAAGATAGTTTCGGGCCGTGGCATGGTTTACAGGGTATGTTTCCAGCCACCCAGTAGTTGCTTCTTCCATGGTGATTATGTACCGTTTGCCTTGGCGGGTTTGTGGAAGTGGTCCGATGTAGTCAATCTGCCAGACCTCACCAGATCGAAATCCAAGCCATCTCCCACTATTCCAGGGAGACTTTCCCCTCATGGCTCGTTTGATTGCAGCACAGGTCTTACACTGATGGGTAACCTGTGTGATGGCCTCAATGGTCAGTTCCTCTTTCGAGTCACTCAATATAGAGGACTCACAAGCTGACTATAGCCTGGCACATGCATTCTCCAAAATCCCACAAGACCTAGGAACGCTTCTGTTTCTTTTTTGCTGGTTGGCGGAGACAGAACTGTTATTTTGTTGATCTCATCCGTCGGAATGTGGCGACGTCCATCCTGCCATTTTACCCCCAACAACTGGATTTCCTGTGCAGGTCCCTTGACCTTATTCTGTTTAATGGCAAATCCAGCTTTCAGGAGAATTGGAATTATTTTCTTCCCTTTCCCAAAAACTTCTTCTGCTGTGTTACCCCATACGATGATATCATCGATATACTGCAGGTGTTCAGGAGCGTTCCCCTGTTCCAGTGTCGTCTGGATCAGTCCATGGCAGATGGCAGGGCTGTGTTTCCACCCCTGGGGCAGTCGATTCCAAGTATACTGAATGCCCCTCCAAGTGAAAGCAAATTGTGGTCTGCATACTGCTGCTAGACGGATAGAGAAAAATGCATTAGCAGTATCGATAGTAACATTCCACTTGGCTGCCTTTGCCTCTAGTTCGTACTGAAGTTCTAGCATGTCTGGCACTGCTGCACTTAGTGGTGGTGTGACTTCATTCAGGCCCCGATAGTCCACTGTTAGCCTCCACTCGCCATTGGACTTTCGCACTGGCCATATAGGACTGTTAAAAGGTGAATGAGTCTTGCTGATCACTCCTTGGCTCTCCAGATGGTGAACTAACTCATGGAGAGGAATCAGGGAGTCTCGGTTGGTGCGCTATTGCCGCCTGTGCACAGTTGTAGTCGCAATTGGCACTTGCTGTTCTTCAATCCTCAGCAATCCTACAGCAGAAGGGTCTTGTGAGAGACCAGGCAGGGTAGACAGCTGCTTAATCTTCTCTGTGCTCAAGGCAGCTATGCCAAAAGCCCACCGGTACCCTATTGGATCCTTGAGGTATCCTTTCCTGAGGTAGTCTATGCCGAGGATGCACGGAGCCTCTGGGCCAGTCACGATGGGGTGCTTTTGCCACTCATTCCCAGTTAGACTCATTTCAGCTTCCAATATGGTTAGCTCTTGGGATCCCCCCGTCACTCCGGAGATAGAGATGGGTTCTGCCCCTTGGTGGCCTGACGGCATTAGAGTACACTGTGCGCCTGTGTCATCTAAAGCTTTCTATTTTTGCGGTTCCGGTGTGCCAGGCCATCGAATCCACACAGTCCAGTAAATCCGGTTGTCCCTCTCCTCTACCTGGCTAGAGGCAGGGCCCCACTAGTCCTGGTCAGAGTATCTATCAATTATTTCTTCCAAACGTGAAGGAGAAGTCTCTTCATCAGGGTCAGGAGTATTACTGTTCCTTCTACTCCCTCTGGGGGACTGTTCAACAGAAACCGGGGCAGCAATCCTCCTAGGGGCCCTCTTTGTTGCTGCTGTATCTTTCCGTAGCTCACGTAGCCGAGCAGCTAGGGCCGAGGTCGGTTCACCGTCCCACTTCCTCCTATATTCCCCGTGGTCACGTAAATAAAACCACAAGGTACCTCGCGGTGTGCGTCCCGGATTCTCCCTTGTTTGAGCCGGGGACTGCTGGTGCTTGAAGGCCGAAAGATTTTTCCGTCTAGGTGAGGACGAAGCTATGTGTTCATCTAACCGTTGGGACAGTCTCTCCACAGCTGAAATGCAGTCCCGTACTGGGGCAGAGAGATTTTCTTCATATTTATGAAGTTGATTGGACACGTTGTCCACAGTTGCCCCCATCCCCTCGTCCCAACCCATGACTGCCAGTGTGCTGGCATGTGTTGGGGGAGCAGCCCGTAGAAACTTCCGCCACCTGGACGCTGTACATTGGACTTCATCGGGGTCTTTAGGTGCCTGGGCGTTGTTTAAATCACTATAAAGCATCTCCAGCACAGCTAATTCCCGCAGCTGCTGGAATCTTATCCATATCCATATGGACAAGTGGTAACTTATCCATAGTGGTCCATTTGTTTACTTGGGAGACAATACCCTCTTTGTGGGGATACCTTTCTTTCACAGCTGTTAGGATTCGCCTCCAGAGGCTGATAACTTGTGCCTCTCTTCCAATTACTCTGTCAATGAGCCTTTCTCTAGAAAGGGATCCCAGCTGCTTGGCTTTGTTGCCTTCTAGCTGTTGGGTATTGGCCCCACTATCCCAGCGTCGAAGCAGCGAAGTGAGGATGTGCTCACCTGGACGGCGACTGAAGGCTTTTCGTATTTCTCGCAGCTCACTCAAGGATAGAGACCGGGTAGTTTCTGATTCATCTATGATTTCAGTCTCTTCTTCGTGATGTTGCCGTGATAACGCTGCTTTAGAGCCGCTTGCCTTTTCCTCTTCTCCCTCATCCATAGGAGGAGCTCCTTCCCTTACTAAACGACCTGATCTCCGTTTCCACTGTTTTGTCTTTACTACGGGGGCGACTGATACCAAAGGTGGTCGGTCATCTGGGGTGGTCACAGTGTGTGCTGTCTCATCATCAAATTCAAGAACCTCCCTATCCCCTTGAGGGTGCTGGGCAATGTTAATTGACATCTGATAGGCGTAAGCCAGACCCCAGCAGAGTGCAGCCAGCTAGAGGAGTTCTCTAGTATTGCCAGGGTCAGGGCATACATCTTTCAAACATTCTAACAACTTTCTTGGATTTTGTACTTGTTCAGGGGTGAAATTTAGAACCATTGGAGGAGAAAACCGTGATAGGTACCTGCCCAAATCCCCCCACACACCTTGCCACCCACAACTTTGTCTGGGGACAGGTCCTTGGATAATATTCTTAATAAACTGCTTTGCCTTGGGGAAGAAGACAAACACTACACCTAGTATATGAGGATAATATCTCACCAGGGGTATCCAAGATACTGAAAGGCTGCTGTAATTAGCCCACAGGGAGAAAAGTAGAAGGCACCACACCCGATATTATTCACTGATTGACTGCTGGGGGCAAAAAAGAAAGCACTATAATTCTTAATATTGTCAATAATATAATCTCCAGGAGACCAGGAGGATAACAATGCCGGGCTTGAATACCAAACCAAACTGAAGGCCAGTATGTTACAGCACAACATGTTAAAAAAACAAGCACAGACTTCAACATTTTCTCCGACCGGATGTAAAGGAAAAAAGAAAACAGAGACTGGGCTACATACAACATATCCACACAGAAAAGTATTACCAGAAAACCGAGCATTATGACAACCAATATGTTAGTTGTAAATACTTCAATCAATACTATTGTTATCTCAACCCTCGAGCGCCACAACCCTTTTGGAGCCCAACCCTCGTTAGGCACCAAAAAGGACTGTGGTGGTTTTACTTAGTTGGGCAGCCGAGCTCCACCACAACCGCTCTCTCACTCCCCCTCTCCTCAAAGAGGAAGGGGGAGAAAATACAACACAGAGAGCTCGAGGTTTGAGATAAGAAAGGTATAATTAAAGGGAAAGGGAATGGGGAGAAAAAGAAACAAAAGAAACAATAAGTCCGCATGGAAGCACCGAGAGAGAAAAAAATTATTCTCTACTTCCCATCAGCGAGCGGTGTTCGGCCATGTCCTGGGAAGCAGGGCCTCAAACGCGTAGTGGATGTTCAGGAGGAACAGCCCCCTCCCCCACGAGAGCCCCCCCTTTTATTGCTGAATGTGACATCGGGTGTTACAGAATATCCCTTTAGTTGGATTAGGTCAGCTGGCCCGACAACGTCCCCTCCCCATAACTTGCCCACCCCTAGCCTGCTGGCTCTTGGGAGCTTGGAAGGAGTCCTGATGCTGTGCCAGCACTACGCAGGCACAACACTGGAGTGATATCAGTGCTGTTCCAGCTACGAGTGCAGAGTACAGCACTGTGCGGGCTGCTGCAGGGAAACGGTGACTCCAGCTCAGACAGCCCCAACACACGGGGTCCGGGTCCGACCTCGGGAGGCTCGGGGACTGTGGTCCCGGGGCCCGCGTGACCGGCCTCGGTCGGCACGGGTGCCGGCTGTCCCATGTCCCGTGGGTCCGAACTCGGGCTGCGTGGGATCCGGCCATCACGCTTCCCAGGGCTCCGGTCTTTGGCGACGCATGTGCCAAGCGCACCGGGTTCCCGGTCCGACCTCGGGCGGCGCGGGGCTGGCTGATCCTATAATCTGGGCTCCGGTCTTTGCGATGCGTGTGCTGGACGCACCGGAGACCGTGTGTGACTTCGTGCGGTTCGGGGACGGCGATGCCGAGGCCCGTGTGTCCGGCCTCCGGCGGCGCGGGTGCCGGCTGTCCCGTGGGTCCGAAGTCGGGCGACGAACCGTGACCCGGACGATGAACCGTGAGCTTCACTGCCGAGCCGTGAAGCGGGAGGCTGCTGCCCACCGGCTCGGGCTCTGGCCGTGCCGGAATCCAGCAGGTTCGGTCTCTTGCGGAGCTGCGGCAGGCCGTCCTGCCCTCCCGGGTAGCTCCTGCCGGAGGCGCGGGATGCGACCGTCCCGAGGTCGTAGGCTGCGGTCCTGGGCGACGCGTGTGCTAGCCGCAGCGGGGTCCGGGTCCGACTTGGGAAGGGTAGGGGCAAAGCACAAGGAAGTAGAAAGAGAGCAGCAGCAGCTGTGGTGTATTTTTTTTTTTTTTTTTTGTGTGTGTGTGATTTTTCTTTTTATTTTTTAACCAGTTTTAGCTCAAAAGCATGCATAGTGCAGACAAGAGAACTAGGGTGTTTCTAGAAGCAAAAATCCCCATGCTTTTGCTGCAGCTTTCAATATTAAAAGACATTATGACCAAACAAGTAATTGGAACTCTTCCAACTGGAAATAGCTAAAACTTTTATTTACGTATAAAGAAAGAACTAGGAGTAGAACATCTGCTCCATCTTTTCCTCTCTCACATTGCCATAGGCAGCTCTGGCTGTGACGTTCCAGCTTTATGCGTTTCAGCTTTAACAAATGAAAACCTTTACCCTAATACTTCTCGTTGGTCATCATGGTGGAAAAGTGTAAATTGTGGGTTTTGGAGAACATCAGGTAGGTTTAGGGTGTTTTTTGGGGTGGATCTATGTTTTTGGGGGATTTTCTTCCAGTTTTGGGGGTGATTCCGTTCTTGTTTGGGGTGTTTTTGACGTGTTTTGTGGTCTCTGTTTTGTTTCGTTGTGTTTTCCTTGTTCATTTTGGTGGAAAAGGCTGAATAGTGGGTTTTGGAGAACATCAGGTAGGTTTAGGGTGGTTTTGGGATTTGATCCGTGCTTTTTGGGGATTTTGTTCCAGTTTTGGGGGTGATTCCGTTCTTGTTTGTGGTGTTTTTGATGTGTTTTGGGTTCTCCGTTGGGTTTCGTTGGGTTTTCCGTTGGCATCATGGTGGAAAAGGGTAAATTGTGGGTTTTGGAGAACATCAGGTAGGTTTAGGGGGACTTTTGGGGTGGATTCATGGTATTTGTTTTTTTTTTTTTTCTGTTTTTCTGGGGTGATCCCGTTCTTTTTGGGTGTGTTTTTGATGTGTTTTGGGGTCTCCGTTGGGTTTTGTTGGGTTCTTGTTGGTCATCATGTTGGAAAAGTGTAAATTGTGGGTTTTGGAGAATATCAGGTGAGTTTAAGTTTTTCTGGGTGGTGAATCTATGGTTTTGGTTGAATTCTTCTGTTTTTGTTTTTTTTTTTTTTTTTTTAGCGTTTTCTTCTGTTTTTGGGGTGGTCCCATTCTTTTTTGGGGTGTTTTTGACATATTTTGGGGTCTCCGTTGGTTTTTGTTGGGTTCTTGTTGTTCATCATGGTGAAAACGTGTAAATTGTGGGTATTGGAGAACATCAGGTAGGTTTAGGGGGACTTTTGGGGTGGATCAACGGCTTTTAGGGTTTTCTTTCGGTTTTGGGGGTGATCCCGCTTTTTTTTGTGGTGTTTTTGACGTGTTTTGGGGTTTCCGTTGCGTTTCGTTGATTTCCTAATGTGTTTTAAGTTTGTTGGGAGTGGACTTTGGGATTTGGAGAACATCAGGTAGGTTTAGTGTGTTTTTGGGGTGGATCTATGTTTTTTTGGGGTTTTCTTTCTTTTTTAGGGGTTATCCTGTTCTTGTTTGGGGTGTTTTCGACTTGTTTTGGGGTCTCCGTTGGGTTTTAGTTGGATTCTCGTTGGTCGTTAGGGTAAATGGGAGTGGATTGTGGGTTTTGAAGAAGATCAGGTGAGTTTAGGGTGGTTTTGCGGGGAAATTCATAGTGTTTGGTGTTTTTTCTTCTGATCCAGTTCTTTTCTGGGGTGTTTTTGAGGTGTTTTTGGGGTTTCCGTTGGGTTTCGTTGAGTTCCTAATGGGTTTTATGGTGGTTGGGAGTGGACATTTGGATTTGGAGAACATCAGGTACGTTTAGAGTGGTTTTGGGATTGGATCCGTGCTTTTTGGGGTTTTCTTTCGTTTTTGGGGGTGATCCTGTTCTTGTTTGGGGTGTTTTGGACGTGTTATGGGGTCTCCGTTGGGTTTCATTGGGTTTCTCGTGGTCATCATGGTGGAAAAGTGTAAATTGTGGGTTTTGGAGAACATCAGGTAGGTTTAGGGTGTTTTTTGGGGTGGATCTATGTTTTTGGGGGATTTTCTTCCAGTTTTGGGGGTGATTCCGTTCTCGTTTGGGGTGTTTTTGACGTGTTTTGTGGTCTCTGTTTTGTTTCGTTGTGTTTTCCTTGTTCATTTTGGTGGAAAAGGCTGAATAGTGGGTTTTGGAGAACATCAGGTAGGTTTAGGGTGGTTTTGGGATTTGATCCGTGCTTTTTGGGGATTTTGTTCCAGTTTTGGGGGTGATTCCGTTCTTGTTTGTGGTGTTTTTGATGTGTTTTGGGTTCTCCGTTGGGTTTCGTTGGGTTTTCCGTTGGCATCATGGTGGAAAAGGGTAAATTGTGGGTTTTGGAGAACATCAGGTAGGTTTAGGGGGACTTTTGGGGTGGATTCATGGTATTTGTTTTTTTTTTTTTTCTGTTTTTCTGGGGTGATCCCGTTCTTTTTTGGTGTGTTTTTGATGTGTTTTGGGGTCTCCGTTGGGTTTTGTTGGGTTCTTGTTGGTCATCATGTTGGAAAAGTGTAAATTGTGGGTTTTGGAGAATATCAGGTGAGTTTAAGTTTTTCTGGGTGGTGAATCTATGGTTTTGGTTGAATTCTTCTGTTTTTTTTTTTTTTTTTTTTTTTTTTTTAGCGTTTTCTTCTGTTTTTGGGGTGGTCCCATTCTTTTTTGGGGTGTTTTTGACATATTTTGGGGTCTCCGTTGGTTTTTGTTGGGTTCTTGTTGTTCATCATGGTGAAAACGTGTAAATTGTGGGTATTGGAGAACATCAGGTAGGTTTAGGGGGACTTTTGGGGTGGATCAACGGCTTTTAGGGTTTTCTTTCGGTTTTGGGGGTGATCCCGCTTTTTTTTTGTGGTGTTTTTGACGTGTTTTGGGGTTTCCGTTGCGTTTCGTTGATTTCCTAATGTGTTTTAAGTTTGTTGGGAGTGGACTTTGGGATTTGGAGAACATCAGGTAGGTTTAGTGTGTTTTTGGGGTGGATCTATGTTTTTTGGGGTTTTCTTTCTTTTTTAGGGGTTATCCTGTTCTTGTTTGGGGTGTTTTCGACTTGTTTTGGGGTCTCCGTTGGGTTTTAGTTGGATTCTCGTTGGTCGTTAGGGTAAATGGGAGTGGATTGTGGGTTTTGAAGAAGATCAGGTGAGTTTAGGGTGGTTTTGCGGGGAAATTCATAGTGTTTGGTGTTTTTTCTTCTGATCCAGTTCTTTTCTGGGGTGTTTTTGAGGTGTTTTTGGGGTTTCCGTTGGGTTTCGTTGAGTTCCTAATGGGTTTTATGGTGGTTGAGAGTGGACATTTGGATTTGGAGAACATCAGGTACGTTTAGAGTGGTTTTGGGATTGGATCCGTGCTTTTTGGGGTTTTCTTTCGTTTTTGGGGTGATCCTGTTCTTGTTTGGGGTGTTTTGGACGTGTTTTGGGTTCTCCGTTGGGTTTCGTTGTGTTTTCCGTGGTCATCATGGTGGAAAAGTGTAAATTGTGGGTTTTGGAGAACATCAGGTAGGTTTAGGGTGTTTTTTGGGGTGGATCTATGTTTTTGGGGGATTTTCTTCCAGTTTTGGGGGTGATTCCGTTCTTGTTTGGGGTGTTTTTGACGTGTTTTGTGGTCTCTGTTTTGTTTCGTTGTGTTTTCCTTGTTCATTTTGGTGGAAAAGGCTGAATAGTGGGTTTTGGAGAACATCAGGTAGGTTTAGGGTGGTTTTGGGATTTGATCCGTGCTTTTTGGGGATTTTGTTCCAGTTTTGGGGGTGATTCCGTTCTTGTTTGTGGTGTTTTTGATGTGTTTTGGGTTCTCCGTTGGGTTTCGTTGGGTTTTCCGTTGGCATCATGGTGGAAAAGGGTAAATTGTGGGTTTTGGAGAACATCAGGTAGGTTTAGGGGGACTTTTGGGGTGGATTCATGGTATTTGTTTTTTTTTTTTTCTGTTTTTCTGGGGTGATCCCGTTCTTTTTGGTGTGTTTTTGATGTGTTTTGGGGTCTCCGTTGGGTTTTGTTGGGTTCTTGTTGGTCATCATGTTGGAAAAGTGTAAATTGTGGGTTTTGGAGAATATCAGGTGAGTTTAAGTTTTTCTGGGTGGTGAATCTATGGTTTTGGTTGAATTCTTCTGTTTTTTTTTTTAGCGTTTTCTTCTGTTTTTGGGGTGGTCCCATTCTTGTTTGGGGTGTTTTTGACATATTTTGGGGTCTCCGTTGGTTTTTGTTGGGTTCTTGTTGTTCATCATGGTGGAAAAGGGTAAATTGTGGGTATTGGAGAACATCAGGTAGGTTTAGGGGGACTTTTGGGGTGGATCAACGTCTTTTAGGGTTTTCTTTCGGTTTTGGGGGTGATCCCGCTTTTTTTGGTGGTGTTTTTGACGTGTTTTGGGGTTTCCGTTGCGTTTCGTTGATTTCCTAATGTGTTTTAAGTTTGTTGGGAGTGGACTTTGGGATTTGGAGAACATCAGGTAGGTTAAGTGTGTTTTTGGGGTGGATCTATGTTTTTTGGGGTTTTCTTTCTTTTTTAGGGGTTATCCTGTTCTTGTTTGGGGTGTTTTCGACTTGTTTTGGGGTCTCCGTTGGGTTTTAGTTGGATTCTCGTTGGTCGTTAGGGTAAATGGGAGTGGATTGTGGGTTTTGAAGAAGATCAGGTGAGTTTAGGGTGGTTTTGCGGGGAAATTCATAGTGTTTGGTGTTTTTTCTTCTGATCCAGTTCTTTTCTGGGGTGTTTTTGAGGTGTTTTTGGGGTTTCCGTTGGGTTTCGTTGAGTTCCTAATGGGTTTTATGGTGGTTGGGAGTGGACATTTGGATTTGGAGAACATCAGGTACGTTTAGAGTGGTTTTGGGATTGGATCCGTGCTTTTTGGGGTTTTCTTTCGTTTTTGGGGGTGATCCTGTTCTTGTTTGGGGTGTTTTGGACGTGTTATGGGGTCTCCGTTGGGTTTCATTGGGTTTCTCGTGGTCATCATGGTGGAAAAGTGTAAATTGTGGGTTTTGGAGAACATCAGGTAGGTTTAGGGTGTTTTTTGGGGTGGATCTATGTTTTTGGGGGATTTTCTTCCAGTTTTGGGGGTGATTCCGTTCTCGTTTGGGGTGTTTTTGACGTGTTTTGTGGTCTCTGTTTTGTTTCGTTGTGTTTTCCTTGTTCATTTTGGTGGAAAAGGCTGAATAGTGGGTTTTGGAGAACATCAGGTAGGTTTAGGGTGGTTTTGGGATTTGATCCGTGCTTTTTGGGGATTTTGTTCCAGTTTTGGGGGTGATTCGGTTCTTGTTTGTGGTGTTTTTGATGTGTTTTGGGTTCTCCGTTGGGTTTCGTTGGGTTTTCCGTTGGCATCATGGTGGAAAAGGGTAAATTGTGGGTTTTGGAGAACATCAGGTAGGTTTAGGGGGACTTTTGGGGTGGATTCATGGTATTTGTTTTTTTTTTTTTTCTGTTTTTCTGGGGTGATCCCGTTCTTTTTGGGTGTGTTTTTGATGTGTTTTGGGGTCTCCGTTGGGTTTTGTTGGGTTCTTGTTGGTCATCATGTTGGAAAAGTGTAAATTGTGGGTTTTGGAGAATATCAGGTGAGTTTAAGTTTTTCTGGGTGGTGAATCTATGGTTTTGGTTGAATTCTTCTGTTTTTTTTTTTTTTTTTTTTTTTAGCGTTTTCTTCTGTTTTTGGGGTGGTCCCATTCTTTTTTGGGGTGTTTTTGACATATTTTGGGGTCTCCGTTGGTTTTTGTTGGGTTCTTGTTGTTCATCATGGTGAAAACGTGTAAATTGTGGGTATTGGAGAACATCAGGTAGGTTTAGGGGGACTTTTGGGGTGGATCAACGGCTTTTAGGGTTTTCTTTCGGTTTTGGGGGTGATCCCGCTTTTTTTTGGTGTGTTTTTGACGTGTTTTGGGGTTTCCGTTGCGTTTCGTTGATTTCCTAATGTGTTTTAAGTTTGTTGGGAGTGGACTTTGGGATTTGGAGAACATCAGGTAGGTTTAGTGTGTTTTTGGGGTGGATCTATGTTTTTTGGGGTTTTCTTTCTTTTTTAGGGGTTATCCTGTTCTTGTTTGGGGTGTTTTCGACTTGTTTTGGGGTCTCCGTTGGGTTTTAGTTGGATTCTCGTTGGTC
The DNA here is from genome assembly GCF_964211825.1 of Aythya ferina. Classification (NCBI taxonomy): domain Eukaryota; kingdom Metazoa; phylum Chordata; class Aves; order Anseriformes; family Anatidae; genus Aythya; species Aythya ferina. The sequence goes on from NW_028181457.1 coordinate 234,975, forward strand.
GTTAGGGTAAATGGGAGTGGATTGTGGGTTTTGAAGAAGATCAGGTGAGTTTAGGGTGGTTTTGCGGGGAAATTCATAGTGTTTGGTGTTTTTTCTTCTGATCCAGTTCTTTTCTGGGGTGTTTTTGAGGTGTTTTTGGGGTTTCCGTTGGGTTTCGTTGAGTTCCTAATGGGTTTTATGGTGGTTGGGAGTGGACATTTGGATTTGGAGAACATCAGGTACGTTTAGAGTGGTTTTGGGATTGGATCCGTGCTTTTTGGGGTTTTCTTTCGTTTTTGGGGGTGATCCTGTTCTTGTTTGGGGTGTTTTGGACGTGTTATGGGGTCTCCGTTGGGTTTCATTGGGTTTCTCGTGGTCATCATGGTGGAAAAGTGTAAATTGTGGGTTTTGGAGAACATCAGGTAGGTTTAGGGTGTTTTTTGGGGTGGATCTATGTTTTTGGGGGATTTTCTTCCAGTTTTGGGGGTGATTCCGTTCTCGTTTGGGGTGTTTTTGACGTGTTTTGTGGTCTCTGTTTTGTTTCGTTGTGTTTTCCTTGTTCATTTTGGTGGAAAAGGCTGAATAGTGGGTTTTGGAGAACATCAGGTAGGTTTAGGGTGGTTTTGGGATTTGATCCGTGCTTTTTGGGGATTTTGTTCCAGTTTTGGGGGTGATTCCGTTCTTGTTTGTGGTGTTTTTGATGTGTTTTGGGGTCTCCGTTGGGTTTTGTTGGGTTCTTGTTGGTCATCATGTTGGAAAAGTGTAAATTGTGGGTTTTGGAGAATATCAGGTGAGTTTAAGTTTTTCTGGGTGGTGAATCTATGGTTTTGGTAGAATTCTTCTGTTTTTTTTTTTTTTTTTTTAGCGTTTTCTTCTGTTTTTGGGGTGGTCCCATTCTTTTTTGGGGTGTTTTTGACATATTTTGGGGTCTCCGTTGGTTTTTGTTGGGTTCTTGTTGTTCATCATGGTGAAAACGTGTAAATTGTGGGTATTGGAGAACATCAGGTAGGTTTAGGGGGACTATTGGGGTGGATCAACGGCTTTTAGGGTTTTCTTTCGGTTTTGGGGGTGATCCCGCTTTTTTTTTGTGGTGTTTTTGACGTGTTTTGGGGTTTCCGTTGCGTTTCGTTGATTTCCTAATGTGTTTTAAGTTTGTTGGGAGTGGACTTTGGGATTTGGAGAACATCAGGTAGGTTTAGTGTGTTTTTGGGGTGGATCTATGGTTTTTGGGGTTTTCTTTCTTTTTTAGGGGTTATCCTGTTCTTGTTTGGGGTGTTTTCGACTTGTTTTGGGGTCTCCGTTGGGTTTTAGTTGGATTCTCGTTGGTTGTTAGGGTAAATGGGAGTGGATTGTGGGCTTTGAAGAAGATCAGGTGAGTTTAGGGTGGTTTTGCGGGGAAATTCATAGTGTTTGGTGTTTTTTCTTCTGATCCAGTTCTTTTCTGGGGTGTTTTTGAGGTGTTTTTGGGGTTTCCGTTGGGTTTCGTTGAGTTCCTAATGGGTTTTATGGTGGTTGGGAGTGGACATTTGGATTTGGAGAACATCAGGTACGTTTAGAGTGGTTTTGGGATTGGATCCGTGCTTTTTGGGGTTTTCTTTCGTTTTTGGGGGTGATCCTGTTCTTGTTTGGGGTGTTTTGGACGTGTTATGGGGTCTCCGTTGGGTTTCATTGGGTTTCTCGTGGTCATCATGGTGGAAAAGTGTAAATTGTGGGTTTTGGAGAACATCAGGTAGGTTTAGGGTGTTTTTTGGGGTGGATCTATGTTTTTGGGGGATTTTCTTCCAGTTTTGGGGGTGATTCCGTTCTCGTTTGGGGTGTTTTTGACGTGTTTTGTGGTCTCTGTTTTGTTTCGTTGTGTTTTCCTTGTTCATTTTGGTGGAAAAGGCTGAATAGTGGGTTTTGGAGAACATCAGGTAGGTTTAGGGTGGTTTTGGGATTTGATCCGTGCTTTTTGGGGATTTTGTTCCAGTTTTGGGGGTGATTCCGTTCTTGTTTGTGGTGTTTTTGATGTGTTTTGGGTTCTCCGTTGGGTTTCGTTGGGTTTTCCGTTGGCATCATGGTGGAAAAGGGTAAATTGTGGGTTTTGGAGAACATCAGGTAGGTTTAGGGGGACTTTTGGGGTGGATTCATGGTATTTGTTTTTTTTTTTTTCTGTTTTTCTGGGGTGATCCCGTTCTTTTTGGGTGTGTTTTTGATGTGTTTTGGGGTCTCCGTTGGGTTTTGTTGGGTTCTTGTTGGTCATCATGTTGGAAAAGTGTAAATTGTGGGTTTTGGAGAATATCAGGTGAGTTTAAGTTTTTCTGGGTGGTGAATCTATGGTTTTGGTTGAATTCTTCTGTTTTTTTTTTAGCGTTTTCTTCTGTTTTTGGGGTGGTCCCATTCTTGTTTGGGGTGTTTTTGACATATTTTGGGGTCTCCGTTGGTTTTTGTTGGGTTCTTGTTGTTCATCATGGTGGAAAAGGGTAAATTGTGGGTATTGGAGAACATCAGGTAGGTTTAGGGGGACTTTTGGGGTGGATCAACGGCTTTTAGGGTTTTCTTTCGGTTTTGGGGGTGATCCCGCTTTTTTTTGGTGTGTTTTTGACGTGTTTTGGGGTTTCCGTTGCGTTTCGTTGATTTCCTAATGTGTTTTAAGTTTGTTGGGAGTGGACTTTGGGATTTGGAGAACATCAGGTAGGTTTAGTGTGTTTTTGGGGTGGATCTATGTTTTTTGGGGTTTTCTTTCTTTTTTAGGGGTTATCCTGTTCTTGTTTGGGGTGTTTTCGACTTGTTTTGGGGTCTCCGTTGGGTTTTAGTTGGATTCTCGTTGGTCGTTAGGGTAAATGGGAGTGGATTGTGGGTTTTGAAGAAGATCAGGTGAGTTTAGGGTGGTTTTGCGGGGAAATTCATAGTGTTTGGTGTTTTTTCTTCTGATCCAGTTCTTTTCTGGGGTGTTTTTGAGGTGTTTTTGGGGTTTCCGTTGGGTTTCGTTGAGTTCCTAATGGGTTTTATGGTGGTTGGGAGTGGACATTTGGATTTGGAGAACATCAGGTACGTTTAGAGTGGTTTTGGGATTGGATCCGTGCTTTTTGGGGTTTTCTTTCGTTTTTGGGGGTGATCCTGTTCTTGTTTGGGGTGTTTTGGACGTGTTATGGGGTCTCCGTTGGGTTTCATTGGGTTTCTCGTGGTCATCATGGTGGAAAAGTGTAAATTGTGGGTTTTGGAGAACATCAGGTAGGTTTAGGGTGTTTTTTGGGGTGGATCTATGTTTTTGGGGGATTTTCTTCCAGTTTTGGGGGTGATTCCGTTCTCGTTTGGGGTGTTTTTGACGTGTTTTGTGGTCTCTGTTTTGTTTCGTTGTGTTTTCCTTGTTCATTTTGGTGGAAAAGGCTGAATAGTGGGTTTTGGAGAACATCAGGTAGGTTTAGGGTGGTTTTGGGATTTGATCCGTGCTTTTTGGGGATTTTGTTCCAGTTTTGGGGGTGATTCCGTTCTTGTTTGTGGTGTTTTTGATGTGTTTTGGGTTCTCCGTTGGGTTTCGTTGGGTTTTCCGTTGGCATCATGGTGGAAAAGGGTAAATTGTGGGTTTTGGAGAACATCAGGTAGGTTTAGGGGGACTTTTGGGGTGGATTCATGGTATTTGTTTTTTTTTTTTTTCTGTTTTTCTGGGGTGATCCCGTTCTTTTTGGGTGTGTTTTTGATGTGTTTTGGGGTCTCCGTTGGGTTTTGTTGGGTTCTTGTTGGTCATCATGTTGGAAAAGTGTAAATTGTGGGTTTTGGAGAATATCAGGTGAGTTTAAGTTTTTCTGGGTGGTGAATCTATGGTTTTGGTTGAATTCTTCTGTTTTTTTTTTTTTTTTTAGCGTTTTCTTCTGTTTTTGGGGTGGTCCCATTCTTTTTTGGGGTGTTTTTGACATATTTTGGGGTCTCCGTTGGTTTTTGTTGGGTTCTTGTTGTTCATCATGGTGAAAACGTGTAAATTGTGGGTATTGGAGAACATCAGGTAGGTTTAGGGGGACTTTTGGGGTGGATCAACGGCTTTTAGGGTTTTCTTTCGGTTTTGGGGGTGATCCCGCTTTTTTTTGGTGTGTTTTTGACGTGTTTTGGGGTTTCCGTTGCGTTTCGTTGATTTCCTAATGTGTTTTAAGTTTGTTGGGAGTGGACTTTGGGATTTGGAGAACATCAGGTAGGTTTAGTGTGTTTTTGGGGTGGATCTATGTTTTTTGGGGTTTTCTTTCTTTTTTAGGGGTTATCCTGTTCTTGTTTGGGGTGTTTTCGACTTGTTTTGGGGTCTCCGTTGGGTTTTAGTTGGATTCTCGTTGGTCGTTAGGGTAAATGGGAGTGGATTGTGGGTTTTGAAGAAGATCAGGTGAGTTTAGGGTGGTTTTGCGGGGAAATTCATAGTGTTTGGTGTTTTTTCTTCTGATCCAGTTCTTTTCTGGGGTGTTTTTGAGGTGTTTTTGGGGTTTCCGTTGGGTTTCGTTGAGTTCCTAATGGGTTTTATGGTGGTTGGGAGTGGACATTTGGATTTGGAGAACATCAGGTACGTTTAGAGTGGTTTTGGGATTGGATCCGTGCTTTTTGGGGTTTTCTTTCGTTTTTGGGGGTGATCCTGTTCTTGTTTGGGGTGTTTTGGACGTGTTATGGGGTCTCCGTTGGGTTTCATTGGGTTTCTCGTGGTCATCATGGTGGAAAAGTGTAAATTGTGGGTTTTGGAGAACATCAGGTAGGTTTAGGGTGTTTTTTGGGGTGGATCTATGTTTTTGGGGGATTTTCTTCCAGTTTTGGGGGTGATTCCGTTCTCGTTTGGGGTGTTTTTGACGTGTTTTGTGGTCTCTGTTTTGTTTCGTTGTGTTTTCCTTGTTCATTTTGGTGGAAAAGGCTGAATAGTGGGTTTTGGAGAACATCAGGTAGGTTTAGGGTGGTTTTGGGATTTGATCCGTGCTTTTTGGGGATTTTGTTCCAGTTTTGGGGGTGATTCCGTTCTTGTTTGTGGTGTTTTTGATGTGTTTTGGGGTCTCCGTTGGGTTTTGTTGGGTTCTTGTTGGTCATCATGTTGGAAAAGTGTAAATTGTGGGTTTTGGAGAATATCAGGTGAGTTTAAGTTTTTCTGGGTGGTGAATCTATGGTTTTGGTTGAATTCTTCTGTTTTTTTTTTTTTTTTTTTTAGCGTTTTCTTCTGTTTTTGGGGTGGTCCCATTCTTTTTTGGGGTGTTTTTGACATATTTTGGGGTCTCCGTTGGTTTTTGTTGGGTTCTTGTTGTTCATCATGGTGAAAACGTGTAAATTGTGGGTATTGGAGAACATCAGGTAGGTTTAGGGGGACTATTGGGGTGGATCAACGGCTTTTAGGGTTTTCTTTCGGTTTTGGGGGTGATCCCGCTTTTTTTTTGGTGTGTTTTTGACGTGTTTTGGGGTTTCCGTTGCGTTTCGTTGATTTCCTAATGTGTTTTAAGTTTGTTGGGAGTGGACTTTGGGATTTGGAGAACATCAGGTAGGTTTAGTGTGTTTTTGGGGTGGATCTATGGTTTTTGGGGTTTTCTTTCTTTTTTAGGGGTTATCCTGTTCTTGTTTGGGGTGTTTTCGACTTGTTTTGGGGTCTCCGTTGGGTTTTAGTTGGATTCTCGTTGGTTGTTAGGGTAAATGGGAGTGGATTGTGGGCTTTGAAGAAGATCAGGTGAGTTTAGGGTGGTTTTGCGGGGAAATTCATAGTGTTTGGTGTTTTTTCTTCTGATCCAGTTCTTTTCTGGGGTGTTTTTGAGGTGTTTTTGGGGTTTCCGTTGGGTTTCGTTGAGTTCCTAATGGGTTTTATGGTGGTTGGGAGTGGACATTTGGATTTGGAGAACATCAGGTACGTTTAGAGTGGTTTTGGGATTGGATCCGTGCTTTTTGGGGTTTTCTTTCGTTTTTGGGGGTGATCCTGTTCTTGTTTGGGGTGTTTTGGACGTGTTATGGGGTCTCCGTTGGGTTTCATTGGGTTTCTCGTGGTCATCATGGTGGAAAAGTGTAAATTGTGGGTTTTGGAGAACATCAGGTAGGTTTAGGGTGTTTTTTGGGGTGGATCTATGTTTTTGGGGGATTTTCTTCCAGTTTTGGGGGTGATTCCGTTCTCGTTTGGGGTGTTTTTGACGTGTTTTGTGGTCTCTGTTTTGTTTCGTTGTGTTTTCCTTGTTCATTTTGGTGGAAAAGGCTGAATAGTGGGTTTTGGAGAACATCAGGTAGGTTTAGGGTGGTTTTGGGATTTGATCCGTGCTTTTTGGGGATTTTGTTCCAGTTTTGGGGGTGATTCCGTTCTTGTTTGTGGTGTTTTTGATGTGTTTTGGGTTCTCCGTTGGGTTTCGTTGGGTTTTCCGTTGGCATCATGGTGGAAAAGGGTAAATTGTGGGTTTTGGAGAACATCAGGTAGGTTTAGGGGGACTTTTGGGGTGGATTCATGGTATTTGTTTTTTTTTTTTTCTGTTTTTCTGGGGTGATCCCGTTCTTTTTGGGTGTGTTTTTGATGTGTTTTGGGGTCTCCGTTGGGTTTTGTTGGGTTCTTGTTGGTCATCATGTTGGAAAAGTGTAAATTGTGGGTTTTGGAGAATATCAGGTGAGTTTAAGTTTTTCTGGGTGGTGAATCTATGGTTTTGGTTGAATTCTTCTGTTTTTTTTTTTAGCGTTTTCTTCTGTTTTTGGGGTGGTCCCATTCTTGTTTGGGGTGTTTTTGACATATTTTGGGGTCTCCGTTGGTTTTTGTTGGGTTCTTGTTGTTCATCATGGTGGAAAAGGGTAAATTGTGGGTATTGGAGAACATCAGGTAGGTTTAGGGGGACTTTTGGGGTGGATCAACGTCTTTTAGGGTTTTCTTTCGGTTTTGGGGGTGATCCCGCTTTTTTTTGTGGTGTTTTTGACGTGTTTTGGGGTTTCCGTTGCGTTTCGTTGATTTCCTAATGTGTTTTAAGTTTGTTGGGAGTGGACTTTGGGATTTGGAGAACATCAGGTAGGTTTAGTGTGTTTTTGGGGTGGATCTATGTTTTTTGGGGTTTTCTTTCTTTTTTAGGGGTTATCCTGTTCTTGTTTGGGGTGTTTTCGACTTGTTTTGGGGTCTCCGTTGGGTTTTAGTTGGATTCTCGTTGGTCGTTAGGGTAAATGGGAGTGGATTGTGGGTTTTGAAGAAGATCAGGTGAGTTTAGGGTGGTTTTGCGGGGAAATTCATAGTGTTTGGTGTTTTTTCTTCTGATCCAGTTCTTTTCTGGGGTGTTTTTGAGGTGTTTTTGGGGTTTCCGTTGGGTTTCGTTGAGTTCCTAATGGGTTTTATGGTGGTTGGGAGTGGACATTTGGATTTGGAGAACATCAGGTACGTTTAGAGTGGTTTTGGGATTGGATCCGTGCTTTTTGGGGTTTTCTTTCGTTTTTGGGGGTGATCCTGTTCTTGTTTGGGGTGTTTTGGACGTGTTATGGGGTCTCCGTTGGGTTTCATTGGGTTTCTCGTGGTCATCATGGTGGAAAAGTGTAAATTGTGGGTTTTGGAGAACATCAGGTAGATTTAGGGTGTTTTTTGGGGTGGATCTATGTTTTTGGGGGATTTTCTTCCAGTTTTGGGGGTGATTCCGTTCTTGTTTGGGGTGTTTTTGACGTGTTTTGTGGTCTCTGTTTTGTTTCGTTGTGTTTTCCTTGTTCATTTTGGTGGAAAAGGCTGAATAGTGGGTTTTGGAGAACATCAGGTAGGTTTAGGGTGGTTTTGGGATTTGATCCGTGCTTTTTGGGGATTTTGTTCCAGTTTTGGGGGTGATTCCGTTCTTGTTTGTGGTGTTTTTGATGTGTTTTGGGTTCTCCGTTGGGTTTCGTTGGGTTTTCCGTTGGCATCATGGTGGAAAAGGGTAAATTGTGGGTTTTGGAGAACATCAGGTAGGTTTAGGGGGACTTTTGGGGTGGATTCATGGTATTTGTTTTTTTTTTTTTTCTGTTTTTCTGGGTTGATCCCGTTCTTTTTTGGTGTGTTTTTGATGTGTTTTGGGGTCTCCGTTGGGTTTTGTTGGGTTCTTGTTGGTCATCATGTTGGAAAAGTGTAAATTGTGGGTTTTGGAGAATATCAGGTGAGTTTAAGTTTTTCTGGGTGGTGAATCTATGGTTTTGGTTGAATTCTTCTGTTTTTTTTTTTTTTTTTTTTTTTTTAGCGTTTTCTTCTGTTTTTGGGGTGGTCCCATTCTTGTTTGGGGTGTTTTTGACATATTTTGGGGTCTCCGTTGGTTTTTGTTGGGTTCTTGTTGTTCATCATGGTGAAAACGTGTAAATTGTGGGTATTGGAGAACATCAGGTAGGTTTAGGGGGACTTTTGGGGTGGATCAACGGCTTTTAGGGTTTTCTTTCGGTTTTGGGGGTGATCCCGCTTTTTTTTGGTGTGTTTTTGACGTGTTTTGGGGTTTCCGTTGCGTTTCGTTGATTTCCTAATGTGTTTTAAGTTTGTTGGGAGTGGACTTTGGGATTTGGAGAACATCAGGTAGGTTTAGTGTGTTTTTGGGGTGGATCTATGTTTTTTGGGGTTTTCTTTCTTTTTTAGGGGTTATCCTGTTCTTGTTTGGGGTGTTTTCGACTTGTTTTGGGGTCTCCGTTGGGTTTTAGTTGGATTCTCGTTGGTCGTTAGGGTAAATGGGAGTGGACTGTGGGTTTTGAAGAAGATCAGGTGAGTTTAGGGTGGTTTTGCGGGGAAATTCATAGTGTTTGGTGTTTTTTCTTCTGATCCAGTTCTTTTCTGGGGTGTTTTTGAGGTGTTTTTGGGGTTTCCGTTGGGTTTCGTTGAGTTCCTAATGGGTTTTATGGTGGTTGGGAGTGGACATTTGGATTTGGAGACCATCAGGTACGTTTAGAGTGGTTTTGGGATTGGATCCGTGCTTTTTGGGGTTTTCTTTCGTTTTTGGGGGTGATCCTGTTCTTGTTTGGGGTGTTTTGGACGTGTTTTGGGTTCTCCGTTGGGTTTCGTTGTGTTTTCCGTGGTCATCATGGTGGAAAAGTGTAAATTGTGGGTTTTGGAGAACATCAGGTAGGTTTAGGGTGGTTTTGGGATTTGATCCGTTCTTTTTGGGGATTTTGTTCCAGTTTTGGGGGTGATTCCGTTCTTGTTTGTAGTGTTTTTGATGTGTTTTGGGGTCTCCGTTGGGTTTCGTTGGGTTTTCCGTTGGCATCATGGTGGAAAAGGGTAAATTGTGGGTTTTGGAGAACATCAGGTAGGTTTAGGGGGACTTTTGGGGTGGATTCATGGTATTTGTTTTTTTTTTTTTCTGTTTTTCTGGGTTGATCCCGTTCTTTTTTGGTGTGTTTTTGATGTGTTTTGGGGTCTCCGTTGGGTTTTGTTGGGTTCTTGTTGGTCATCATGTTGGAAAAGTGTAAATTGTGGGTTTTGGAGAATATCAGGTGAGTTTAAGTTTTTCTGGGTGGTGAATCTATGGTTTTGATTGAATTCTTCTGTTTTTTTTTTTTTTTTAGCGTTTTCTTCTGTTTTTGGGGTGGTCCCATTCTTGTTTGGGGTGTTTTTGACATATTTTGGGGTCTCCGTTGGTTTTTGTTGGGTTCTTGTTGTTCATCATGGTGAAAACGTGTAAATTGTGGGTATTGGAGAACATCAGGTAGGTTTAGGGGGACTTTTGGGGTGGATCAACGTCTTTTAGGGTTTTCTTTCGGTTTTGGGGGTGATCCCGCTTTTTTTTGTGGTGTTTTTGACGTGTTTTGGGGTTTCCGTTGCGTTTCGTTGATTTCCTAATGTGTTTTAAGTTTGTTGGGAGTGGACTTTGGGATTTGGAGAACATCAGGTAGGTTTAGTGTGTTTTTGGGGTGGATCTATGTTTTTTGGGGTTTTCTTTCTTTTTTAGGGGTTATCCTGTTCTTGTTTGGGGTGTTTTCGACTTGTTTTGGGGTCTCCGTTGGGTTTTAGTTGGATTCTCGTTGGTCGTTAGGGTAAATGGGAGTGGATTGTGGGTTTTGAAGAAGATCAGGTGAGTTTAGGGTGGTTTTGCGGGGAAATTCATAGTGTTTGGTGTTTTTTCTTCTGATCCAGTTCTTTTCTGGGGTGTTTTTGAGGTGTTTTTGGGGTTTCCGTTGGGTTTCGTTGAGTTCCTAATGGGTTTTATGGTGGTTGGGAGTGGACATTTGGATTTGGAGACCATCAGGTACGTTTAGAGTGGTTTTGGGATTGGATCCGTGCTTTTTGGGGTTTTCTTTCGTTTTTGGGGGTGATCCTATTCTTGTTTGGGGTGTTTTGGACGTGTTTTGGGTTCTCCGTTGGGTTTCGTTGTGTTTTCCGTGGTCATCATGGTGGAAAAGTGTAAATTGTGGGTTTTGGAGAACATCAGGTAGATTTAGGGTGTTTTTGGGGTGGATCTATGTTTTTGGGGGATTTTCTTCCAGTTTTGGGGGTGATTCCGTTCTTGTTTGGGGTGTTTTTGACGTGTTTTGTGGTCTCTGTTTTGTTTCGTTGTGTTTTCCTTGTTCATTTTGGTGGAAAAGGCTGAATAGTGGGTTTTGGAGAACATCAGGTAGGTTTAGGGTGGTTTTGGGATTTGATCCGTGCTTTTTGGGGATTTTGTTCCAGTTTTGGGGGTGATTCGGTTCTTGTTTGTGGTGTTTTTGATGTGTTTTGGGTTCTCCGTTGGGTTTCGTTGGGTTTTCCGTTGGCATCATGGTGGAAAAGGGTAAATTGTGGGTTTTGGAGAACATCAGGTAGGTTTAGGGGGACTTTTGGGGTGGATTCATGGTATTTGTTTTTTTTTTTTTCTGTTTTTCTGGGGTGATCCCGTTCTTTTTGGGTGTGTTTTTGATGTGTTTTGGGGTCTCCGTTGGGTTTTGTTGGGTTCTTGTTGGTCATCATGTTGGAAAAGTGTAAATTGTGGGTTTTGGAGAATATCAGGTGAGTTTAAGTTTTTCTGGGTGGTGAATCTATGGTTTTGGTTGAATTCTTCTGTTTTTTTTTTTAGCGTTTTCTTCTGTTTTTGGGGTGGTCCCATTCTTGTTTGGGGTGTTTTTGACATATTTTGGGGTCTCCGTTGGTTTTTGTTGGGTTCTTGTTGTTCATCATGGTGGAAAAGGGTAAATTGTGGGTATTGGAGAACATCAGGTAGGTTTAGGGGGACTTTTGGGGTGGATCAACGTCTTTTAGGGTTTTCTTTCGGTTTTGGGGGTGATCCCGCTTTTTTTTGTGGTGTTTTTGACGTGTTTTGGGGTTTCCGTTGCGTTTCGTTGATTTCCTAATGTGTTTTAAGTTTGTTGGGAGTGGACTTTGGGATTTGGAGAACATCAGGTAGGTTTAGTGTGTTTTTGGGGTGGATCTATGTTTTTTGGGGTTTTCTTTCTTTTTTAGGGGTTATCCTGTTCTTGTTTGGGGTGTTTTCGACTTGTTTTGGGGTCTCCGTTGGGTTTTAGTTGGATTCTCGTTGGTCGTTAGGGTAAATGGGAGTGGATTGTGGGTTTTGAAGAAGATCAGGTGAGTTTAGGGTGGTTTTGCGGGGAAATTCATAGTGTTTGGTGTTTTTTCTTCTGATCCAGTTCTTTTCTGGGGTGTTTTTGAGGTGTTTTTGGGGTTTCCGTTGGGTTTCGTTGAGTTCCTAATGGGTTTTATGGTGGTTGGGAGTGGACATTTGGATTTGGAGACCATCAGGTACGTTTAGAGTGGTTTTGGGATTGGATCCGTGCTTTTTGGGGTTTTCTTTCGTTTTTGGGGGTGATCCTGTTCTTGTTTGGGGTGTTTTGGACGTGTTTTGGGTTCTCCGTTGGGTTTCGTTGTGTTTTCCGTGGTCATCATGGTGGAAAAGTGTAAATTGTGGGTTTTGGAGAACATCAGGTAGGTTTAGGGTGTTTTTTGGGGTGGATCTATGTTTTTGGGGGATTTTCTTCCAGTTTTGGGGGTGATTCCGTTCTTGTTTGGGGTGTTTTTGACGTGTTTTGTGGTCTCTGTTTTGTTTCGTTGTGTTTTCCTTGTTCATTTTGGTGGAAAAGGCTGAATAGTGGGTTTTGGAGAACATCAGGTAGGTTTAGGGTGGTTTTGGGATTTGATCCGTGCTTTTTGGGGATTTTGTTCCAGTTTTGGGGGTGATTCCGTTCTTGTTTGTGGTGTTTTTGATGTGTTTTGGGTTCTCCGTTGGGTTTCGTTGGGTTTTCCGTTGGCATCATGGTGGAAAAGGGTAAATTGTGGGTTTTGGAGAACATCAGGTAGGTTTAGGGGGACTTTTGGGGTGGATTCATGGTATTTGTTTTTTTTTTTTTTCTGTTTTTCTGGGTTGATCCCGTTCTTTTTTGGTGTGTTTTTGATGTGTTTTGGGGTCTCCGTTGGGTTTTGTTGGGTTCTTGTTGGTCATCATGTTGGAAAAGTGTAAATTGTGGGTTTTGGAGAATATCAGGTGAGTTTAAGTTTTTCTGGGTGGTGAATCTATGGTTTTGGTTGAATTCTTCTGTTTTTTTTTAGCGTTTTCTTCTGTTTTTGGGGTGGTCCCATTCTTGTTTGGGGTGTTTTTGACATATTTTGGGGTCTCCGTTGGTTTTTGTTGGGTTCTTGTTGTTCATCATGGTGGAAAAGGGTAAATTGTGGGTATTGGAGAACATCAGGTAGGTTTAGGGGGACTTTTGGGGTGGATCAACGTCTTTTAGGGTTTTCTTTCGGTTTTGGGGGTGATCCCGCTTTTTTTGGTGGTGTTTTTGACGTGTTTTGGGGTTTCCGTTGCGTTTCGTTGATTTCCTAATGTGTTTTAAGTTTGTTGGGAGTGGACTTTGGGATTTGGAGAACATCAGGTAGGTTTAGTGTGTTTTTGGGGTGGATCTATGTTTTTTGGGGTTTTCTTTCTTTTTTAGGGGTTATCCTGTTCTTGTTTGGGGTGTTTTCGACTTGTTTTGGGGTCTCCGTTGGGTTTTAGTTGGATTCTCGTTGGTCGTTAGGGTAAATGGGAGTGGATTGTGGGTTTTGAAGAAGATCAGGTGAGTTTAGGGTGGTTTTGCGGGGAAATTCATAGTGTTTGGTGTTTTTTCTTCTGATCCAGTTCTTTTCTGGGGTGTTTTTGAGGTGTTTTTGGGGTTTCCGTTGGGTTTCGTTGAGTTCCTAATGGGTTTTATGGTGGTTGGGAGTGGACATTTGGATTTGGAGAACATCAGGTACGTTTAGAGTGGTTTTGGGATTGGATCCGTGCTTTTTGGGGTTTTCTTTCGTTTTTGGGGGTGATCCTATTCTTGTTTGGGGTGTTTTGGACGTGTTTTGGGTTCTCCGTTGGGTTTCGTTGTGTTTTCCGTGGTCATCATGGTGGAAAAGTGTAAATTGTGGGTTTTGGAGAACATCAGGTAGATTTAGGGTGTTTTTGGGGTGGATCTATGTTTTTTGGGGATTTTCTTCCAGTTTTGGGGGTGATTCCGTTCTTGTTTGGGGTGTTTTTGACGTGTTTTGTGGTCTCTGTTTTGTTTCGTTGTGTTTTCCTTGTTCATTTTGGTGGAAAAGGCTGAATAGTGGGTTTTGGAGAACATCAGGTAGGTTTAGGGTGGTTTTGGGATTTGATCCGTGCTTTTTGGGGATTTTGTTCCAGTTTTGGGGGTGATTCCGTTCTTGTTTGTGGTGTTTTTGATGTGTTTTGGGTTCTCCGTTGGGTTTCGTTGGGTTTTCCGTTGGCATCATGGTGGAAAAGGGTAAATTGTGGGTTTTGGAGAACATCAGGTAGGTTTAGGGGGACTTTTGGGGTGGATTCATGGTATTTGTTTTTTTTTTTTTCTGTTTTTCTGGGGTGATCCCGTTCTTTTTGGTGTGTTTTTGATGTGTTTTGGGGTCTCCGTTGGGTTTTGTTGGGTTCTTGTTGGTCATCATGTTGGAAAAGTGTAAATTGTGGGTTTTGGAGAATATCAGGTGAGTTTAAGTTTTTCTGGGTGGTGAATCTATGGTTTTGGTTGAATTCTTCTGTTTTTTTTTTAGCGTTTTCTTCTGTTTTTGGGGTGGTCCCATTCTTGTTTGGGGTGTTTTTGACATATTTTGGGGTCTCCGTTGGTTTTTGTTGGGTTCTTGTTGTTCATCATGGTGGAAAAGGGTAAATTGTGGGTATTGGAGAACATCAGGTAGGTTTAGGGGGACTTTTGGGGTGGATCAACGTCTTTTAGGGTTTTCTTTCGGTTTTGGGGGTGATCCCGCTTTTTTTTGTGGTGTTTTTGACGTGTTTTGGGGTTTCCGTTGCGTTTCGTTGATTTCCTAATGTGTTTTAAGTTTGTTGGGAGTGGACTTTGGGATTTGGAGAACATCAGGTAGGTTTAGTGTGTTTTTGGGGTGGATCTATGTTTTTTGGGGTTTTCTTTCTTTTTTAGGGGTTATCCTGTTCTTGTTTGGGGTGTTTTCGACTTGTTTTGGGGTCTCCGTTGGGTTTTAGTTGGATTCTCGTTGGTCGTTAGGGTAAATGGGAGTGGATTGTGGGTTTTGAAGAAGATCAGGTGAGTTTAGGGTGGTTTTGCGGGGAAATTCATAGTGTTTGGTGTTTTTTCTTCTGATCCAGTTCTTTTCTGGGGTGTTTTTGAGGTGTTTTTGGGGTTTCCGTTGGGTTTCGTTGAGTTCCTAATGGGTTTTATGGTGGTTGGGAGTGGACATTTGGATTTGGAGACCATCAGGTACGTTTAGAGTGGTTTTGGGATTGGATCCGTGCTTTTTGGGGTTTTCTTTCGTTTTTGGGGGTGATCCTGTTCTTGTTTGGGGTGTTTTGGACGTGTTTTGGGTTCTCCGTTGGGTTTCGTTGTGTTTTCCGTGGTCATCATGGTGGAAAAGTGTAAATTGTGGGTTTTGGAGAACATCAGGTAGGTTTAGGGTGTTTTTTGGGGTGGATCTATGTTTTTGGGGGATTTTCTTCCAGTTTTGGGGGTGATTCCGTTCTTGTTTGGGGTGTTTTTGACGTGTTTTGTGGTCTCTGTTTTGTTTCGTTGTGTTTTCCTTGTTCATTTTGGTGGAAAAGGCTGAATAGTGGGTTTTGGAGAACATCAGGTAGGTTTAGGGTGGTTTTGGGATTTGATCCGTGCTTTTTGGGGATTTTGTTCCAGTTTTGGGGGTGATTCCGTTCTTGTTTGTGGTGTTTTTGATGTGTTTTGGGTTCTCCGTTGGGTTTCGTTGGGTTTTCCGTTGGCATCATGGTGGAAAAGGGTAAATTGTGGGTTTTGGAGAACATCAGGTAGGTTTAGGGGGACTTTTGGGGTGGATTCATGGTATTTGTTTTTTTTTTTTTCTGTTTTTCTGGGTTGATCCCGTTCTTTTTTGGTGTGTTTTTGATGTGTTTTGGGGTCTCCGTTGGGTTTTGTTGGGTTCTTGTTGGTCATCATGTTGGAAAAGTGTAAATTGTGGGTTTTGGAGAATATCAGGTGAGTTTAAGTTTTTCTGGGTGGTGAATCTATGGTTTTGGTTGAATTCTTCTGTTTTTTTTTAGCGTTTTCTTCTGTTTTTGGGGTGGTCCCATTCTTGTTTGGGGTGTTTTTGACATATTTTGGGGTCTCCGTTGGTTTTTGTTGGGTTCTTGTTGTTCATCATGGTGGAAAAGGGTAAATTGTGGGTATTGGAGAACATCAGGTAGGTTTAGGGGGACTTTTGGGGTGGATCAACGTCTTTTAGGGTTTTCTTTCGGTTTTGGGGGTGATCCCGCTTTTTTTTGTGGTGTTTTTGACGTGTTTTGGGGTTTCCGTTGCGTTTCGTTGATTTCCTAATGTGTTTTAAGTTTGTTGGGAGTGGACTTTGGGATTTGGAGAACATCAGGTAGGTTTAGTGTGTTTTTGGGGTGGATCTATGTTTTTTGGGGTTTTCTTTCTTTTTTAGGGGTTATCCTGTTCTTGTTTGGGGTGTTTTCGACTTGTTTTGGGGTCTCCGTTGGGTTTTAGTTGGATTCTCGTTGGTCGTTAGGGTAAATGGGAGTGGATTGTGGGTTTTGAAGAAGATCAGGTGAGTTTAGGGTGGTTTTGCGGGGAAATTCATAGTGTTTGGTGTTTTTTCTTCTGATCCAGTTCTTTTCTGGGGTGTTTTTGAGGTGTTTTTGGGGTTTCCGTTGGGTTTCGTTGAGTTCCTAATGGGTTTTATGGTGGTTGGGAGTGGACATTTGGATTTGGAGACCATCAGGTACGTTTAGAGTGGTTTTGGGATTGGATCCGTGCTTTTTGGGGTTTTCTTTCGTTTTTGGGGGTGATCCTGTTCTTGTTTGGGGTGTTTTGGACGTGTTTTGGGTTCTCCGTTGGGTTTCGTTGTGTTTTCCGTGGTCATCATGGTGGAAAAGTGTAAATTGTGGGTTTTGGAGAACATCAGGTAGGTTTAGGGTGGTTTTGGGGTGGATCTATGTTTTTGGGGGATTTTGTTCCAGTTTTGGGGGTGATTCCGTTCTTGTTTGGGGTGTTTTTGACGTGTTTTGTGGTCTCTGTTTTGTTTCGTTGTGTTTTCCTTGTTCATTTTGGTGGAAAAGGCTGAATAGTGGGTTTTGGAGAACATCAGGTAGGTTTAGGGTGGTTTTGGGATTTGATCCGTGCTTTTTGGGGATTTTGTTCCAGTTTTGGGGGTGATTCGGTTCTTGTTTGTGGTGTTTTTGATGTGTTTTGGGTTCTCCGTTGGGTTTCGTTGGGTTTTCCGTTGGCATCATGGTGGAAAAGGGTAAATTGTGGGTTTTGGAGAACATCAGGTAGGTTTAGGGGGACTTTTGGGGTGGATTCATGGTATTTGTTTTTTTTTTTTTCTGTTTTTCTGGGTTGATCCCGTTCTTTTTTGGTGTGTTTTTGATGTGTTTTGGGGTCTCCGTTGGGTTTTGTTGGGTTCTTGTTGGTCATCATGTTGGAAAAGTGTAAATTGTGGGTTTTGGAGAATATCAGGTGAGTTTAAGTTTTTCTGGGTGGTGAATCTATGGTTTTGGTTGAATTCTTCTGTTTTTTTTTTTTAGCGTTTTCTTCTGTTTTTGGGGTGGTCCCATTCTTGTTTGGGGTGTTTTTGACATATTTTGGGGTCTCCGTTGGTTTTTGTTGGGTTCTTGTTGTTCATCATGGTGGAAAAGGGTAAATTGTGGGTATTGGAGAACATCAGGTAGGTTTAGGGGGACTTTTGGGGTGGATCAACGGCTTTTAGGGTTTTCTTTCGGTTTTGGGGGTGATCCCGCTTTTTTTTGTGGTGTTTTTGACGTGTTTTGGGGTTTCCGTTGCGTTTCGTTGATTTCCTAATGTGTTTTAAGTTTGTTGGGAGTGGACTTTGGGATTTGGAGAACATCAGGTAGGTTTAGTGTGTTTTTGGGGTGGATCTATGTTTTTTGGGGTTTTCTTTCTTTTTTAGGGGTTATCCTGTTCTTGTTTGGGGTGTTTTCGACTTGTTTTGGGGTCTCCGTTGGGTTTTAGTTGGATTCTCGTTGGTCGTTAGGGTAAATGGGAGTGGATTGTGGGTTTTGAAGAAGATCAGGTGAGTTTAGGGTGGTTTTGCGGGGAAATTCATAGTGTTTGGTGTTTTTTCTTCTGATCCAGTTCTTTTCTGGGGTGTTTTTGAGGTGTTTTTGGGGTTTCCGTTGGGTTTCGTTGAGTTCCTAATGGGTTTTATGGTGGTTGGGAGTGGACATTTGGATTTGGAGACCATCAGGTACGTTTAGAGTGGTTTTGGGATTGGATCCGTGCTTTTTGGGGTTTTCTTTCGTTTTTGGGGGTGATCCTGTTCTTGTTTGGGGTGTTTTGGACGTGTTTTGGGTTCTCCGTTGGGTTTCGTTGTGTTTTCCGTGGTCATCATGGTGGAAAAGTGTAAATTGTGGGTTTTGGAGAACATCAGGTAGGTTTAGGGTGTTTTTTGGGGTGGATCTATGTTTTTGGGGGATTTTCTTCCAGTTTTGGGGGTGATTCCGTTCTTGTTTGGGGTGTTTTTGACGTGTTTTGTGGTCTCTGTTTTGTTTCGTTGTGTTTTCCTTGTTCATTTTGGTGGAAAAGGCTGAATAGTGGGTTTTGGAGAACATCAGGTAGGTTTAGGGTGGTTTTGGGATTTGATCCGTGCTTTTTGGGGATTTTGTTCCAGTTTTGGGGGTGATTCCGTTCTTGTTTGTAGTGTTTTTGATGTGTTTTGGGTTCTCCGTTGGGTTTCGTTGGGTTTTCCGTTGGCATCATGGTGGAAAAGGGTAAATTGTGGGTTTTGGAGAACATCAGGTAGGTTTAGGGGGACTTTTGGGGTGGATTCATGGTATTTGTTTTTTTTTTTTTTCTGTTTTTCTGGGTTGATCCCGTTCTTTTTTGGTGTGTTTTTGATGTGTTTTGGGGTCTCCGTTGGGTTTTGTTGGGTTCTTGTTGGTCATCATGTTGGAAAAGTGTAAATTGTGGGTTTTGGAGAATATCAGGTGAGTTTAAGTTTTTCTGGGTGGTGAATCTATGGTTTTGGTTGAATTCTTCTGTTTTTTTTTTTTTTTAGCGTTTTCTTCTGTTTTTGGGGTGGTCCCATTCTTGTTTGGGGTGTTTTTGACATATTTTGGGGTCTCCGTTGGTTTTTGTTGGGTTCTTGTTGTTCATCATGGTGGAAAAGGGTAAATTGTGGGTATTGGAGAACATCAGGTAGGTTTAGGGGGACTTTTGGGGTGGATCAACGGCTTTTAGGGTTTTCTTTCGGTTTTGGGGGTGATCCCGCTTTTTTTGGTGGTGTTTTTGACGTGTTTTGGGGTTTCCGTTGCGTTTCGTTGATTTCCTAATGTGTTTTAAGTTTGTTGGGAGTGGACTTTGGGATTTGGAGAACATCAGGTAGGTTTAGTGTGTTTTTGGGGTGGATCTATGTTTTTTGGGGTTTTCTTTCTTTTTTAGGGGTTATCCTGTTCTTGTTTGGGGTGTTTTCGACTTGTTTTGGGGTCTCCGTTGGGTTTTAGTTGGATTCTCGTTGGTCGTTAGGGTAAATGGGAGTGGATTGTGGGTTTTGAAGAAGATCAGGTGAGTTTAGGGTGGTTTTGCGGGGAAATTCATAGTGTTTGGTGTTTTTTCTTCTGATCCAGTTCTTTTCTGGGGTGTTTTTGAGGAGTTTTTGGGGTTTCCGTTGGGTTTCGTTGAGTTCCTAATGGGTTTTATGGTGGTTGGGAGTGGACATTTGGATTTGGAGACCATCAGGTACGTTTAGAGTGGTTTTGGGATTGGATCCGTGCTTTTTGGGGTTTTCTTTCGTTTTTGGGGGTGATCCTGTTCTTGTTTGGGGTGTTTTGGACGTGTTTTGGGTTCTCCGTTGGGTTTCGTTGTGTTTTCCGTGGTCATCATGGTGGAAAAGTGTAAATTGTGGGTTTTGGAGAACATCAGGTAGGTTTAGGGTGGTTTTGGGATTTGATCCGTGCTTTTTGGGGATTTTGTTCCAGTTTTGGGGGTGATTCCGTTCTTGTTTGTAGTGTTTTTGATGTGTTTTGGGGTCTCCGTTGGGTTTCGTTGGGTTTTCCGTTGGCATCATGGTGGAAAAGGGTAAATTGTGGGTTTTGGAGAACATCAGGTAGGTTTAGGGGGACTTTTGGGGTGGATTCATGGTATTTGTTTTTTTTTTTTTCTGTTTTTCTGGGTTGATCCCGTTCTTTTTTGGTGTGTTTTTGATGTGTTTTGGGGTCTCCGTTGGTTTTTGTTGGGTTCTTGTTGGTCATCATGTTGGAAAAGTGTAAATTGTGGGTTTTGGAGAATATCAGGTGAGTTTAAGTTTTTCTGGGTGGTGAATCTATGGTTTTGGTTGAATTCTTCTGTTTTTTTTTTTTAGCGTTTTCTTCTGTTTTTGGGGTGGTCCCATTCTTGTTTGGGGTGTTTTTGACATATTTTGGGGTCTCCGTTGGTTTTTGTTGGGTTCTTGTTGTTCATCATGGTGAAAACGTGTAAATTGTGGGTATTGGAGAACATCAGGTAGGTTTAGGGGGACTTTTGGGGTGGATCAACGGCTTTTAGGGTTTTCTTTCGGTTTTGGGGGTGATCCCGCTTTTTTTGGTGGTGTTTTTGACGTGTTTTGGGGTTTCCGTTGCGTTTCGTTGATTTCCTAATGTGTTTTAAGTTTGTTGGGAGTGGACTTTGGGATTTGGAGAACATCAGGTAGGTTTAGTGTGTTTTTGGGGTGGATCTATGTTTTTTGGGGTTTTCTTTCTTTTTTAGGGGTTATCCTGTTCTTGTTTGGGGTGTTTTCGACTTGTTTTGGGGTCTCCGTTGGGTTTTAGTTGGATTCTCGTTGGTCGTTAGGGTAAATGGGAGTGGATTGTGGGTTTTGAAGAAGATCAGGTGAGTTTAGGGTGGTTTTGCGGGGAAATTCATAGTGTTTGGTGTTTTTTCTTCTGATCCAGTTCTTTTCTGGGGTGTTTTTGAGGTGTTTTTGGGGTTTCCGTTGGGTTTCGTTGAGTTCCTAATGGGTTTTATGGTGGTTGGGAGTGGACATTTGGATTTGGAGAACATCAGGTACGTTTAGAGTGGTTTTGGGATTGGATCCGTGCTTTTTGGGGTTTTCTTTCGTTTTTGGGGGTGATCCTATTCTTGTTTGGGGTGTTTTGGACGTGTTTTGGGTTCTCCGTTGGGTTTCGTTGTGTTTTCCGTGGTCATCATGGTGGAAAAGTGTAAATTGTGGGTTTTGGAGAACATCAGGTAGGTTTAGGGTGGTTTTGGGATTTGATCCGTGCTTTTTGGGGATTTTGTTCCAGTTTTGGGGGTGATTCCGTTCTTGTTTGTAGTGTTTTTGATGTGTTTTTGGTTCTCCGTTGGGTTTCGTTGGGTTTTCCGTTGGCATCATGGTGGAAAAGGGTAAATTGTGGGTTTTGGAGAACATCAGGTAGGTTTAGGGGGACTTTTGGGGTGGATTCATGGTATTTGTTTTTTTTTTTTTCTGTTTTTCTGGGTTGATCCCGTTCTTTTTTGGTGTGTTTTTGATGTGTTTTGGGGTCTCCGTTGGGTTTTGTTGGGTTCTTGTTGGTCATCATGTTGGAAAAGTGTAAATTGTGGGTTTTGGAGAATATCAGGTGAGTTTAAGTTTTTCTGGGTGGTGAATCTATGGTTTTGGTTGAATTCTTCTGTTTTTTTTTTTTTTAGCGTTTTCTTCTGTTTTTGGGGTGGTCCCATTCTTGTTTGGGGTGTTTTTGACATATTTTGGGGTCTCCGTTGGTTTTTGTTGGGTTCTTGTTGTTCATCATGGTGAAAACGTGTAAATTGTGGGTATTGGAGAACATCAGGTAGGTTTAGGGGGACTTTTGGGGTGGATCAACGGCTTTTAGGGTTTTCTTTCGGTTTTGGGGGTGATCCCGCTTTTTTTTGGTGTGTTTTTGACGTGTTTTGGGGTTTCCGTTGCGTTTCGTTGATTTCCTAATGTGTTTTAAGTTTGTTGGGAGTGGACTTTGGGATTTGGAGAACATCAGGTAGGTTTAGTGTGTTTTTGGGGTGGATCTATGTTTTTTGGGGTTTTATTTCTTTTTTAGGGGTTATCCTGTTCTTGTTTGGGGTGTTTTCGACTTGTTTTGGGGTCTCCGTTGGGTTTTAGTTGGATTCTCGTTGGTCGTTAGGGTAAATGGGAGTGGATTGTGGGTTTTGAAGAAGATCAGGTGAGTTTAGGGTGGTTTTGCGGGGAAATTCATAGTGTTTGGTGTTTTTTCTTCTGATCCAGTTCTTTTCTGGGGTGTTTTTGAGGTGTTTTTGGGGTTTCCGTTGGGTTTCGTTGAGTTCCTAATGGGTTTTATGGTGGTTGGGAGTGGACATTTGGATTTGGAGACCATCAGGTACGTTTAGAGTGGTTTTGGGATTGGATCCGTGCTTTTTGGGGTTTTCTTTCGTTTTTGGGGGTGATCCTGTTCTTGTTTGGGGTGTTTTGGACGTGTTTTGGGTTCTCCGTTGGGTTTCGTTGTGTTTTCCGTGGTCATCATGGTGGAAAAGTGTAAATTGTGGGTTTTGGAGAACATCAGGTAGATTTAGGGTGTTTTTGGGGTGGATCTATGTTTTTTGGGGATTTTCTTCCAGTTTTGGGGGTGATTCCGTTCTTGTTTGGGGTGTTTTTGACGTGTTTTGTGGTCTCTGTTTTGTTTCGTTGTGTTTTCCTTGTTCATTTTGGTGGAAAAGGCTGAATAGTGGGTTTTGGAGAACATCAGGTAGGTTTAGGGTGGTTTTGGGATTTGATCCGTGCTTTTTGGGGATTTTGTTCCAGTTTTGGGGGTGATTCCGTTCTTGTTTGTGGTGTTTTTGATGTGTTTTGGGTTCTCCGTTGGGTTTCGTTGGGTTTTCCGTTGGCATCATGGTGGAAAAGGGTAAATTGTGGGTTTTGGAGAACATCAGGTAGGTTTAGGGGGACTTTTGGGGTGGATTCATGGTATTTGTTTTTTTTTTTTTTTCTGTTTTTCTAGGTTGATCCCGTTCTTTTTTGGTGTGTTTTTGATGTGTTTTGGGGTCTCCGTTGGGTTTTGTTGGGTTCTTGTTGGTCATCATGTTGGAAAAGTGTAAATTGTGGGTTTTGGAGAATATCAGGTGAGTTTAAGTTTTTCTGGGTGGTGAATCTATGGTTTTGGTTGAATTCTTCTGTTTTTTTTTTTTAGCGTTTTCTTCTGTTTTTGGGGTGGTCCCATTCTTGTTTGGGGTGTTTTTGACATATTTTGGGGTCTCCGTTGGTTTTTGTTGGGTTCTTGTTGTTCATCATGGTGGAAAAGGGTAAATTGTGGGTATTGGAGAACATCAGGTAGGTTTAGGGGGACTTTTGGGGTGGATCAACGGCTTTTAGGGTTTTCTTTCGGTTTTGGGGGTGATCCCGCTTTTTTTTGTGGTGTTTTTGACGTGTTTTGGGGTTTCCGTTGCGTTTCGTTGATTTCCTAATGTGTTTTAAGTTTGTTGGGAGTGGACTTTGGGATTTGGAGAACATCAGGTAGGTTTAGTGTGTTTTTGGGGTGGATCTATGTTTTTTGGGGTTTTCTTTCTTTTTTAGGGGTTATCCTGTTCTTGTTTGGGGTGTTTTCGACTTGTTTTGGGGTCTCCGTTGGGTTTTAGTTGGATTCTCGTTGGTCGTTAGGGTAAATGGGAGTGGATTGTGGGTTTTGAAGAAGATCAGGTGAGTTTAGGGTGGTTTTGCGGGGAAATTCATAGTGTTTGGTGTTTTTTCTTCTGATCCAGTTCTTTTCTGGGGTGTTTTTGAGGTGTTTTTGGGGTTTCCGTTGGGTTTCGTTGAGTTCCTAATGGGTTTTATGGTGGTTGGGAGTGGACATTTGGATTTGGAGACCATCAGGTACGTTTAGAGTGGTTTTGGGATTGGATCCGTGCTTTTTGGGGTTTTCTTTCGTTTTTGGGGGTGATCCTGTTCTTGTTTGGGGTGTTTTGGACGTGTTTTGGGTTCTCCGTTGGGTTTCGTTGTGTTTTCCGTGGTCATCATGGTGGAAAAGTGTAAATTGTGGGTTTTGGAGAACATCAGGTAGGTTTAGGGTGTTTTTTGGGGTGGATCTATGTTTTTGGGGGATTTTCTTCCAGTTTTGGGGGTGATTCCGTTCTTGTTTGGGGTGTTTTTGACGTGTTTTGTGGTCTCTGTTTTGTTTCGTTGTGTTTTCCTTGTTCATTTTGGTGGAAAAGGCTGAATAGTGGGTTTTGGAGAACATCAGGTAGGTTTAGGGTGGTTTTGGGATTTGATCCGTGCTTTTTGGGGATTTTGTTCCAGTTTTGGGGGTGATTCCGTTCTTGTTTGTGGTGTTTTTGATGTGTTTTGGGTTCTCCGTTGGGTTTCGTTGGGTTTTCCGTTGGCATCATGGTGGAAAAGGGTAAATTGTGGGTTTTGGAGAACATCAGGTAGGTTTAGGGGGACTTTTGGGGTGGATTCATGGTATTTGTTTTTTTTTTTTTTCTGTTTTTCTAGGTTGATCCCGTTCTTTTTTGGTGTGTTTTTGATGTGTTTTGGGGTCTCCGTTGGGTTTTGTTGGGTTCTTGTTGGTCATCATGTTGGAAAAGTGTAAATTGTGGGTTTTGGAGAATATCAGGTGAGTTTAAGTTTTTCTGGGTGGTGAATCTATGGTTTTGGTTGAATTCTTCTGTTTTTTTTTTTTTAGCGTTTTCTTCTGTTTTTGGGGTGGTCCCATTCTTGTTTGGGGTGTTTTTGACATATTTTGGGGTCTCCGTTGGTTTTTGTTGGGTTCTTGTTGTTCATCATGGTGGAAAAGGGTAAATTGTGGGTATTGGAGAACATCAGGTAGGTTTAGGGGGACTTTTGGGGTGGATCAACGTCTTTTAGGGTTTTCTTTCGGTTTTGGGGGTGATCCCGCTTTTTTTTGTGGTGTTTTTGACGTGTTTTGGGGTTTCCGTTGCGTTTCGTTGATTTCCTAATGTGTTTTAAGTTTGTTGGGAGTGGACTTTGGGATTTGGAGAACATCAGGTAGGTTTAGTGTGTTTTTGGGGTGGATCTATGTTTTTTGGGGTTTTCTTTCTTTTTTAGGGGTTATCCTGTTCTTGTTTGGGGTGTTTTCGACTTGTTTTGGGGTCTCCGTTGGGTTTTAGTTGGATTCTCGTTGGTCGTTAGGGTAAATGGGAGTGGATTGTGGGTTTTGAAGAAGATCAGGTGAGTTTAGGGTGGTTTTGCGGGGAAATTCATAGTGTTTGGTGTTTTTTCTTCTGATCCAGTTCTTTTCTGGGGTGTTTTTGAGGTGTTTTTGGGGTTTCCGTTGGGTTTCGTTGAGTTCCTAATGGGTTTTATGGTGGTTGGGAGTGGACATTTGGATTTGGAGACCATCAGGTACGTTTAGAGTGGTTTTGGGATTGGATCCGTGCTTTTTGGGGTTTTCTTTCGTTTTTGGGGGTGATCCTGTTCTTGTTTGGGGTGTTTTGGACGTGTTTTGGGTTCTCCGTTGGGTTTCGTTGTGTTTTCCGTGGTCATCATGGTGGAAAAGTGTAAATTGTGGGTTTTGGAGAACATCAGGTAGATTTAGGGTGTTTTTGGGGTGGATCTATGTTTTTGGGGGATTTTCTTCCAGTTTTGGGGGTGATTCCGTTCTTGTTTGGGGTGTTTTTGACGTGTTTTGTGGTCTCTGTTTTGTTTCGTTGTGTTTTCCTTGTTCATTTTGGTGGAAAAGGCTGAATAGTGGGTTTTGGAGAACATCAGGTAGGTTTAGGGTGGTTTTGGGATTTGATCCGTGCTTTTTGGGGATTTTGTTCCAGTTTTGGGGGTGATTCCGTTCTTGTTTGTGGTGTTTTTGATGTGTTTTGGGTTCTCCGTTGGGTTTCGTTGGGTTTTCCGTTGGCATCATGGTGGAAAAGGGTAAATTGTGGGTTTTGGAGAACATCAGGTAGGTTTAGGGGGACTTTTGGGGTGGATTCATGGTATTTGTTTTTTTTTTTTTTCTGTTTTTCTAGGTTGATCCCGTTCTTTTTTGGTGTGTTTTTGATGTGTTTTGGGGTCTCCGTTGGGTTTTGTTGGGTTCTTGTTGGTCATCATGTTGGAAAAGTGTAAATTGTGGGTTTTGGAGAATATCAGGTGAGTTTAAGTTTTTCTGGGTGGTGAATCTATGGTTTTGGTTGAATTCTTCTGTTTTTTTTTTTTAGCGTTTTCTTCTGTTTTTGGGGTGGTCCCATTCTTGTTTGGGGTGTTTTTGACATATTTTGGGGTCTCCGTTGGTTTTTGTTGGGTTCTTGTTGTTCATCATGGTGGAAAAGGGTAAATTGTGGGTATTGGAGAACATCAGGTAGGTTTAGGGGGACTTTTGGGGTGGATCAACGTCTTTTAGGGTTTTCTTTCGGTTTTGGGGGTGATCCCGCTTTTTTTTGTGGTGTTTTTGACGTGTTTTGGGGTTTCCGTTGCGTTTCGTTGATTTCCTAATGTGTTTTAAGTTTGTTGGGAGTGGACTTTGGGATTTGGAGAACATCAGGTAGGTTTAGTGTGTTTTTGGGGTGGATCTATGTTTTTTGGGGTTTTCTTTCTTTTTTAGGGGTTATCCTGTTCTTGTTTGGGGTGTTTTCGACTTGTTTTGGGGTCTCCGTTGGGTTTTAGTTGGATTCTCGTTGGTCGTTAGGGTAAATGGGAGTGGATTGTGGGTTTTGAAGAAGATCAGGTGAGTTTAGGGTGGTTTTGCGGGGAAATTCATAGTGTTTGGTGTTTTTTCTTCTGATCCAGTTCTTTTCTGGGGTGTTTTTGAGGTGTTTTTGGGGTTTCCGTTGGGTTTCGTTGAGTTCCTAATGGGTTTTATGGTGGTTGGGAGTGGACATTTGGATTTGGAGACCATCAGGTACGTTTAGAGTGGTTTTGGGATTGGATCCGTGCTTTTTGGGGTTTTCTTTCATTTTTGGGGGTGATCCTGTTCTTGTTTGGGGTGTTTTGGACGTGTTTTGGGTTCTCCGTTGGGTTTCGTTGTGTTTTCCGTGGTCATCATGGTGGAAAAGTGTAAATTGTGGGTTTTGGAGAACATCAGGTAGGTTTAGGGTGTTTTTTGGGGTGGATCTATGTTTTTGGGGGATTTTCTTCCAGTTTTGGGGGTGATTCCGTTCTTGTTTGGGGTGTTTTTGACGTGTTTTGTGGTCTCTGTTTTGTTTCGTTGTGTTTTCCTTGTTCATTTTGGTGGAAAAGGCTGAATAGTGGGTTTTGGAGAACATCAGGTAGGTTTAGGGTGGTTTTGGGATTTGATCCGTGCTTTTTGGGGATTTTGTTCCAGTTTTGGGGGTGATTCCGTTCTTGTTTGTGGTGTTTTTGATGTGTTTTGGGTTCTCCGTTGGGTTTCGTTGGGTTTTCCGTTGGCATCATGGTGGAAAAGGGTAAATTGTGGGTTTTGGAGAACATCAGGTAGGTTTAGGGGGACTTTTGGGGTGGATTCATGGTATTTGTTTTTTTTTTTTTTCTGTTTTTCTAGGTTGATCCCGTTCTTTTTTGGTGTGTTTTTGATGTGTTTTGGGGTCTCCGTTGGGTTTTGTTGGGTTCTTGTTGGTCATCATGTTGGAAAAGTGTAAATTGTGGGTTTTGGAGAATATCAGGTGAGTTTAAGTTTTTCTGGGTGGTGAATCTATGGTTTTGGTTGAATTCTTCTGTTTTTTTTTTTTAGCGTTTTCTTCTGTTTTTGGGGTGGTCCCATTCTTGTTTGGGGTGTTTTTGACATATTTTGGGGTCTCCGTTGGTTTTTGTTGGGTTCTTGTTGTTCATCATGGTGGAAAAGGGTAAATTGTGGGTATTGGAGAACATCAGGTAGGTTTAGGGGGACTTTTGGGGTGGATCAACGGCTTTTAGGGTTTTCTTTCGGTTTTGGGGGTGATCCCGCTTTTTTTTGTGGTGTTTTTGACGTGTTTTGGGGTTTCCGTTGCGTTTCGTTGATTTCCTAATGTGTTTTAAGTTTGTTGGGAGTGGACTTTGGGATTTGGAGAACATCAGGTAGGTTTAGTGTGTTTTTGGGGTGGATCTATGTTTTTTGGGGTTTTCTTTCTTTTTTAGGGGTTATCCTGTTCTTGTTTGGGGTGTTTTCGACTTGTTTTGGGGTCTCCGTTGGGTTTTAGTTGGATTCTCGTTGGTCGTTAGGGTAAATGGGAGTGGATTGTGGGTTTTGAAGAAGATCAGGTGAGTTTAGGGTGGTTTTGCGGGGAAATTCATAGTGTTTGGTGTTTTTTCTTCTGATCCAGTTCTTTTCTGGGGTGTTTTTGAGGTGTTTTTGGGGTTTCCGTTGGGTTTCGTTGAGTTCCTAATGGGTTTTATGGTGGTTGGGAGTGGACATTTGGATTTGGAGACCATCAGGTACGTTTAGAGTGGTTTTGGGATTGGATCCGTGCTTTTTGGGGTTTTCTTTCGTTTTTGGGGGTGATCCTGTTCTTGTTTGGGGTGTTTTGGACGTGTTTTGGGTTCTCCGTTGGGTTTCGTTGTGTTTTCCGTGGTCATCATGGTGGAAAAGTGTAAATTGTGGGTTTTGGAGAACATCAGGTAGGTTTAGGGTGTTTTTTGGGGTGGATCTATGTTTTTGGGGGATTTTCTTCCAGTTTTGGGGGTGATTCCGTTCTTGTTTGGGGTGTTTTTGACGTGTTTTGTGGTCTCTGTTTTGTTTCGTTGTGTTTTCCTTGTTCATTTTGGTGGAAAAGGCTGAATAGTGGGTTTTGGAGAACATCAGGTAGGTTTAGGGTGGTTTTGGGATTTGATCCGTGCTTTTTGGGGATTTTGTTCCAGTTTTGGGGGTGATTCCGTTCTTGTTTGTGGTGTTTTTGATGTGTTTTGGGTTCTCCGTTGGGTTTCGTTGGGTTTTCCGTTGGCATCATGGTGGAAAAGGGTAAATTGTGGGTTTTGGAGAACATCAGGTAGGTTTAGGGGGACTTTTGGGGTGGATTCATGGTATTTGTTTTTTTTTTTTTTCTGTTTTTCTAGGTTGATCCCGTTCTTTTTTGGTGTGTTTTTGATGTGTTTTGGGGTCTCCGTTGGGTTTTGTTGGGTTCTTGTTGGTCATCATGTTGGAAAAGTGTAAATTGTGGGTTTTGGAGAATATCAGGTGAGTTTAAGTTTTTCTGGGTGGTGAATCTATGGTTTTGGTTGAATTCTTCTGTTTTTTTTTTTTAGCGTTTTCTTCTGTTTTTGGGGTGGTCCCATTCTTGTTTGGGGTGTTTTTGACATATTTTGGGGTCTCCGTTGGTTTTTGTTGGGTTCTTGTTGTTCATCATGGTGGAAAAGGGTAAATTGTGGGTATTGGAGAACATCAGGTAGGTTTAGGGGGACTTTTGGGGTGGATCAACGGCTTTTAGGGTTTTCTTTCGGTTTTGGGGGTGATCCCGCTTTTTTTTGTGGTGTTTTTGACGTGTTTTGGGGTTTCCGTTGCGTTTCGTTGATTTCCTAATGTGTTTTAAGTTTGTTGGGAGTGGACTTTGGGATTTGGAGAACATCAGGTAGGTTTAGTGTGTTTTTGGGGTGGATCTATGTTTTTTGGGGTTTTCTTTCTTTTTTAGGGGTTATCCTGTTCTTGTTTGGGGTGTTTTCGACTTGTTTTGGGGTCTCCGTTGGGTTTTAGTTGGATTCTCGTTGGTCGTTAGGGTAAATGGGAGTGGATTGTGGGTTTTGAAGAAGATCAGGTGAGTTTAGGGTGGTTTTGCGGGGAAATTCATAGTGTTTGGTGTTTTTTCTTCTGATCCAGTTCTTTTCTGGGGTGTTTTTGAGGTGTTTTTGGGGTTTCCGTTGGGTTTCGTTGAGTTCCTAATGGGTTTTATGGTGGTTGGGAGTGGACATTTGGATTTGGAGACCATCAGGTACGTTTAGAGTGGTTTTGGGATTGGATCCGTGCTTTTTGGGGTTTTCTTTCGTTTTTGGGGGTGATCCTGTTCTTGTTTGGGGTGTTTTGGACGTGTTTTGGGTTCTCCGTTGGGTTTCGTTGTGTTTTCCGTGGTCATCATGGTGGAAAAGTGTAAATTGTGGGTTTTGGAGAACATCAGGTAGATTTAGGGTGTTTTTGGGGTGGATCTATGTTTTTGGGGGATTTTCTTCCAGTTTTGGGGGTGATTCCGTTCTTGTTTGGGGTGTTTTTGACGTGTTTTGTGGTCTCTGTTTTGTTTCGTTGTGTTTTCCTTGTTCATTTTGGTGGAAAAGGCTGAATAGTGGGTTTTGGAGAACATCAGGTAGGTTTAGGGTGGTTTTGGGATTTGATCCGTGCTTTTTGGGGATTTTGTTCCAGTTTTGGGGGTGATTCCGTTCTTGTTTGTGGTGTTTTTGATGTGTTTTGGGTTCTCCGTTGGGTTTCGTTGGGTTTTCCGTTGGCATCATGGTGGAAAAGGGTAAATTGTGGGTTTTGGAGAACATCAGGTAGGTTTAGGGGGACTTTTGGGGTGGATTCATGGTATTTGTTTTTTTTTTTTTTCTGTTTTTCTAGGTTGATCCCGTTCTTTTTTGGTGTGTTTTTGATGTGTTTTGGGGTCTCCGTTGGGTTTTGTTGGGTTCTTGTTGGTCATCATGTTGGAAAAGTGTAAATTGTGGGTTTTGGAGAATATCAGGTGAGTTTAAGTTTTTCTGGGTGGTGAATCTATGGTTTTGGTTGAATTCTTCTGTTTTTTTTTTTTAGCGTTTTCTTCTGTTTTTGGGGTGGTCCCATTCTTGTTTGGGGTGTTTTTGACATATTTTGGGGTCTCCGTTGGTTTTTGTTGGGTTCTTGTTGTTCATCATGGTGGAAAAGGGTAAATTGTGGGTATTGGAGAACATCAGGTAGGTTTAGGGGGACTTTTGGGGTGGATCAACGGCTTTTAGGGTTTTCTTTCGGTTTTGGGGGTGATCCCGCTTTTTTTTGTGGTGTTTTTGACGTGTTTTGGGGTTTCCGTTGCGTTTCGTTGATTTCCTAATGTGTTTTAAGTTTGTTGGGAGTGGACTTTGGGATTTGGAGAACATCAGGTAGGTTTAGTGTGTTTTTGGGGTGGATCTATGTTTTTTGGGGTTTTCTTTCTTTTTTAGGGGTTATCCTGTTCTTGTTTGGGGTGTTTTCGACTTGTTTTGGGGTCTCCGTTGGGTTTTAGTTGGATTCTCGTTGGTCGTTAGGGTAAATGGGAGTGGATTGTGGGTTTTGAAGAAGATCAGGTGAGTTTAGGGTGGTTTTGCGGGGAAATTCATAGTGTTTGGTGTTTTTTCTTCTGATCCAGTTCTTTTCTGGGGTGTTTTTGAGGTGTTTTTGGGGTTTCCGTTGGGTTTCGTTGAGTTCCTAATGGGTTTTATGGTGGTTGGGAGTGGACATTTGGATTTGGAGAACATCAGGTACGTTTAGAGTGGTTTTGGGATTGGATCCGTGCTTTTTGGGGTTTTCTTTCATTTTTGGGGGTGATCCTGTTCTTGTTTGGGGTGTTTTGGACGTGTTTTGGGTTCTCCGTTGGGTTTCGTTGTGTTTTCCGTGGTCATCATGGTGGAAAAGTGTAAATTGTGGGTTTTGGAGAACATCAGGTAGGTTTAGGGTGTTTTTTGGGGTGGATCTATGTTTTTGGGGGATTTTCTTCCAGTTTTGGGGGTGATTCCGTTCTTGTTTGGGGTGTTTTTGACGTGTTTTGTGGTCTCTGTTTTGTTTCGTTGTGTTTTCCTTGTTCATTTTGGTGGAAAAGGCTGAATAGTGGGTTTTGGAGAACATCAGGTAGGTTTAGGGTGGTTTTGGGATTTGATCCGTGCTTTTTGGGGATTTTGTTCCAGTTTTGGGGGTGATTCCGTTCTTGTTTGTGGTGTTTTTGATGTGTTTTGGGTTCTCCGTTGGGTTTCGTTGGGTTTTCCGTTGGCATCATGGTGGAAAAGGGTAAATTGTGGGTTTTGGAGAACATCAGGTAGGTTTAGGGGGACTTTTGGGGTGGATTCATGGTATTTGTTTTTTTTTTTTTTCTGTTTTTCTAGGTTGATCCCGTTCTTTTTTGGTGTGTTTTTGATGTGTTTTGGGGTCTCCGTTGGGTTTTGTTGGGTTCTTGTTGGTCATCATGTTGGAAAAGTGTAAATTGTGGGTTTTGGAGAATATCAGGTGAGTTTAAGTTTTTCTGGGTGGTGAATCTATGGTTTTGGTTGAATTCTTCTGTTTTTTTTTTTTTAGCGTTTTCTTCTGTTTTTGGGGTGGTCCCATTCTTGTTTGGGGTGTTTTTGACATATTTTGGGGTCTCCGTTGGTTTTTGTTGGGTTCTTGTTGTTCATCATGGTGGAAAAGGGTAAATTGTGGGTATTGGAGAACATCAGGTAGGTTTAGGGGGACTTTTGGGGTGGATCAACGTCTTTTAGGGTTTTCTTTCGGTTTTGGGGGTGATCCCGCTTTTTTTTGTGGTGTTTTTGACGTGTTTTGGGGTTTCCGTTGCGTTTCGTTGATTTCCTAATGTGTTTTAAGTTTGTTGGGAGTGGACTTTGGGATTTGGAGAACATCAGGTAGGTTTAGTGTGTTTTTGGGGTGGATCTATGTTTTTTGGGGTTTTCTTTCTTTTTTAGGGGTTATCCTGTTCTTGTTTGGGGTGTTTTCGACTTGTTTTGGGGTCTCCGTTGGGTTTTAGTTGGATTCTCGTTGGTCGTTAGGGTAAATGGGAGTGGATTGTGGGTTTTGAAGAAGATCAGGTGAGTTTAGGGTGGTTTTGCGGGGAAATTCATAGTGTTTGGTGTTTTTTCTTCTGATCCAGTTCTTTTCTGGGGTGTTTTTGAGGTGTTTTTGGGGTTTCCGTTGGGTTTCGTTGAGTTCCTAATGGGTTTTATGGTGGTTGGGAGTGGACATTTGGATTTGGAGACCATCAGGTACGTTTAGAGTGGTTTTGGGATTGGATCCGTGCTTTTTGGGGTTTTCTTTCGTTTTTGGGGGTGATCCTGTTCTTGTTTGGGGTGTTTTGGACGTGTTTTGGGTTCTCCGTTGGGTTTCGTTGTGTTTTCCGTGGTCATCATGGTGGAAAAGTGTAAATTGTGGGTTTTGGAGAACATCAGGTAGGTTTAGGGGGTTTTTTGGGGTGGATCTATGTTTTTGGGGGATTTTCTTCCAGTTTTGGGGGTGATTCCGTTCTTGTTTGGGGTGTTTTTGACGTGTTTTGTGGTCTCTGTTTTTTTTCGTTGTGTTTTCCTTGTTCATTTTGGTGGAAAAGGCTGAATAGTGGGTTTTGGAGAACATCAGGTAGGTTTAGGGTGGTTTTGGGATTTGATCCGTGCTTTTTGGGGATTTTGTTCCAGTTTTGGGGGTGATTCCGTTCTTGTTTGTGGTGTTTTTGATGTGTTTTGGGTTCTCCGTTGGGTTTCGTTGGGTTTTCCGTTGGCATCATGGTGGAAAAGGGTAAATTGTGGGTTTTGGAGAACATCAGGTAGGTTTAGGGGGACTTTTGGGGTGGATTCATGGTATTTGTTTTTTTTTTTTTTCTGTTTTTCTAGGTTGATCCCGTTCTTTTTTGGTGTGTTTTTGATGTGTTTTGGGGTCTCCGTTGGGTTTTGTTGGGTTCTTGTTGGTCATCATGTTGGAAAAGTGTAAATTGTGGGTTTTGGAGAATATCAGGTGAGTTTAAGTTTTTCTGGGTGGTGAATCTATGGTTTTGGTTGAATTCTTCTGTTTTTTTTTTTTAGCGTTTTCTTCTGTTTTTGGGGTGGTCCCATTCTTGTTTGGGGTGTTTTTGACATATTTTGGGGTCTCCGTTGGTTTTTGTTGGGTTCTTGTTGTTCATCATGGTGGAAAAGGGTAAATTGTGGGTATTGGAGAACATCAGGTAGGTTTAGGGGGACTTTTGGGGTGGATCAACGGCTTTTAGGGTTTTCTTTCGGTTTTGGGGGTGATCCCGCTTTTTTTTGTGGTGTTTTTGACGTGTTTTGGGGTTTCCGTTGCGTTTCGTTGATTTCCTAATGTGTTTTAAGTTTGTTGGGAGTGGACTTTGGGATTTGGAGAACATCAGGTAGGTTTAGTGTGTTTTTGGGGTGGATCTATGTTTTTTGGGGTTTTCTTTCTTTTTTAGGGGTTATCCTGTTCTTGTTTGGGGTGTTTTCGACTTGTTTTGGGGTCTCCGTTGGGTTTTAGTTGGATTCTCGTTGGTCGTTAGGGTAAATGGGAGTGGATTGTGGGTTTTGAAGAAGATCAGGTGAGTTTAGGGTGGTTTTGCGGGGAAATTCATAGTGTTTGGTGTTTTTTCTTCTGATCCAGTTCTTTTCTGGGGTGTTTTTGAGGTGTTTTTGGGGTTTCCGTTGGGTTTCGTTGAGTTCCTAATGGGTTTTATGGTGGTTGGGAGTGGACATTTGGATTTGGAGAACATCAGGTACGTTTAGAGTGGTTTTGGGATTGGATCCGTGCTTTTTGGGGTTTTCTTTCATTTTTGGGGGTGATCCTGTTCTTGTTTGGGGTGTTTTGGACGTGTTTTGGGTTCTCCGTTGGGTTTCGTTGTGTTTTCCGTGGTCATCATGGTGGAAAAGTGTAAATTGTGGGTTTTGGAGAACATCAGGTAGGTTTAGGGTGTTTTTTGGGGTGGATCTATGTTTTTGGGGGATTTTCTTCCAGTTTTGGGGGTGATTCCGTTCTTGTTTGGGGTGTTTTTGACGTGTTTTGTGGTCTCTGTTTTGTTTCGTTGTGTTTTCCTTGTTCATTTTGGTGGAAAAGGCTGAATAGTGGGTTTTGGAGAACATCAGGTAGGTTTAGGGGGACTTTTGGGGTGGATTCATGGTATTTGTTTTTTTTTTTTTCTGTTTTTCTAGGTTGATCCCGTTCTTTTTTGGTGTGTTTTTGATGTGTTTTGGGGTCTCCGTTGGGTTTTGTTGGGTTCTTGTTGGTCATCATGTTGGAAAAGTGTAAATTGTGGGTTTTGGAGAATATCAGGTGAGTTTAAGTTTTTCTGGGTGGTGAATCTATGG
Source organism: Aythya ferina (assembly GCF_964211825.1). NCBI lineage: Eukaryota > Metazoa > Chordata > Aves > Anseriformes > Anatidae > Aythya > Aythya ferina. The sequence goes on from NW_028181457.1 coordinate 269,074, forward strand.
TTTTGGTTGAATTCTTCTGTTTTTTTTTTTTAGCGTTTTCTTCTGTTTTTGGGGTGGTCCCATTCTTGTTTGGGGTGTTTTTGACATATTTTGGGGTCTCCGTTGGTTTTTGTTGGGTTCTTGTTGTTCATCATGGTGGAAAAGGGTAAATTGTGGGTATTGGAGAACATCAGGTAGGTTTAGGGGGACTTTTGGGGTGGATCAACGGCTTTTAGGGTTTTCTTTCGGTTTTGGGGGTGATCCCGCTTTTTTTTGTGGTGTTTTTGACGTGTTTTGGGGTTTCCGTTGCGTTTCGTTGATTTCCTAATGTGTTTTAAGTTTGTTGGGAGTGGACTTTGGGATTTGGAGAACATCAGGTAGGTTTAGTGTGTTTTTGGGGTGGATCTATGTTTTTTGGGGTTTTCTTTCTTTTTTAGGGGTTATCCTGTTCTTGTTTGGGGTGTTTTCGACTTGTTTTGGGGTCTCCGTTGGGTTTTAGTTGGATTCTCGTTGGTCGTTAGGGTAAATGGGAGTGGATTGTGGGTTTTGAAGAAGATCAGGTGAGTTTAGGGTGGTTTTGCGGGGAAATTCATAGTGTTTGGTGTTTTTTCTTCTGATCCAGTTCTTTTCTGGGGTGTTTTTGAGGTGTTTTTGGGGTTTCCGTTGGGTTTCGTTGAGTTCCTAATGGGTTTTATGGTGGTTGGGAGTGGACATTTGGATTTGGAGACCATCAGGTACGTTTAGAGTGGTTTTGGGATTGGATCCGTGCTTTTTGGGGTTTTCTTTCGTTTTTGGGGGTGATCCTGTTCTTGTTTGGGGTGTTTTGGACGTGTTTTGGGTTCTCCGTTGGGTTTCGTTGTGTTTTCCGTGGTCATCATGGTGGAAAAGTGTAAATTGTGGGTTTTGGAGAACATCAGGTAGGTTTAGGGTGTTTTTTGGGGTGGATCTATGTTTTTGGGGGATTTTCTTCCAGTTTTGGGGGTGATTCCGTTCTTGTTTGGGGTGTTTTTGACGTGTTTTGTGGTCTCTGTTTTGTTTCGTTGTGTTTTCCTTGTTCATTTTGGTGGAAAAGGCTGAATAGTGGGTTTTGGAGAACATCAGGTAGGTTTAGGGTGGTTTTGGGATTTGATCCGTGCTTTTTGGGGATTTTGTTCCAGTTTTGGGGGTGATTCCGTTCTTGTTTGGGGTGTTTTTGACGTGTTTTGTGGTCTCTGTTTTGTTTCGTTGTGTTTTCCTTGTTCATTTTGGTGGAAAAGGCTGAATAGTGGGTTTTGGAGAACATCAGGTAGGTTTAGGGTGGTTTTGGGATTTGATCCGTGCTTTTTGGGGATTTTGTTCCAGTTTTGGGGGTGATTCGGTTCTTGTTTGTGGTGTTTTTGATGTGTTTTGGGTTCTCCGTTGGGTTTCGTTGGGTTTTCCGTTGGCATCATGGTGGAAAAGGGTAAATTGTGGGTTTTGGAGAACATCAGGTAGGTTTAGGGGGACTTTTGGGGTGGATTCATGGTATTTGTTTTTTTTTTTTTCTGTTTTTCTAGGTTGATCCCGTTCTTTTTGGGTGTGTTTTTGATGTGTTTTGGGGTCTCCGTTGGGTTTTGTTGGGTTCTTGTTGGTCATCATGTTGGAAAAGTGTAAATTGTGGGTTTTGGAGAATATCAGGTGAGTTTAAGTTTTTCTGGGTGGTGAATCTATGGTTTTGGTTGAATTCTTCTGTTTTTTTTTTAGCGTTTTCTTCTGTTTTTGGGGTGGTCCCATTCTTGTTTGGGGTGTTTTTGACATATTTTGGGGTCTCCGTTGGTTTTTGTTGGGTTCTTGTTGTTCATCATGGTGGAAAAGGGTAAATTGTGGGTATTGGAGAACATCAGGTAGGTTTAGGGGGACTTTTGGGGTGGATCAACGGCTTTTAGGGTTTTCTTTCGGTTTTGGGGGTGATCCCGCTTTTTTTTTGTGGTGTTTTTGACGTGTTTTGGGGTTTCCGTTGCGTTTCGTTGATTTCCTAATGTGTTTTAAGTTTGTTGGGAGTGGACTTTGGGATTTGGAGAACATCAGGTAGGTTTAGTGTGTTTTTGGGGTGGATCTATGTTTTTTGGGGTTTTCTTTCTTTTTTAGGGGTTATCCTGTTCTTGTTTGGGGTGTTTTCGACTTGTTTTGGGGTCTCCGTTGGGTTTTAGTTGGATTCTCGTTGGTCGTTAGGGTAAATGGGAGTGGATTGTGGGTTTTGAAGAAGATCAGGTGAGTTTAGGGTGGTTTTGCGGGGAAATTCATAGTGTTTGGTGTTTTTTCTTCTGATCCAGTTCTTTTCTGGGGTGTTTTTGAGGTGTTTTTGGGGTTTCCGTTGGGTTTCGTTGAGTTCCTAATGGGTTTTATGGTGGTTGGGAGTGGACATTTGGATTTGGAGACCATCAGGTACGTTTAGAGTGGTTTTGGGATTGGATCCGTGCTTTTTGGGGTTTTCTTTCGTTTTTGGGGGTGATCCTGTTCTTGTTTGGGGTGTTTTGGACGTGTTTTGGGTTCTCCGTTGGGTTTCGTTGTGTTTTCCGTGGTCATCATGGTGGAAAAGTGTAAATTGTGGGTTTTGGAGAACATCAGGTAGGTTTAGGGTGTTTTTTGGGGTGGATCTATGTTTTTGGGGGATTTTCTTCCAGTTTTGGGGGTGATTCCGTTCTTGTTTGGGGTGTTTTTGACGTGTTTTGTGGTCTCTGTTTTGTTTCGTTGTGTTTTCCTTGTTCATTTTGGTGGAAAAGGCTGAATAGTGGGTTTTGGAGAACATCAGGTAGGTTTAGGGTGGTTTTGGGATTTGATCCGTGCTTTTTGGGGATTTTGTTCCAGTTTTGGGGGTGATTCCGTTCTTGTTTGTGGTGTTTTTGATGTGTTTTGGGTTCTCCGTTGGGTTTCGTTGGGTTTTCCGTTGGCATCATGGTGGAAAAGGGTAAATTGTGGGTTTTGGAGAACATCAGGTAGGTTTAGGGGGACTTTTGGGGTGGATTCATGGTATTTGTTTTTTTTTTTTTTCTGTTTTTCTGGGTTGATCCCGTTCTTTTTTGGTGTGTTTTTGATGTGTTTTGGGGTCTCCGTTGGGTTTTGTTGGGTTCTTGTTGGTCATCATGTTGGAAAAGTGTAAATTGTGGGTTTTGGAGAATATCAGGTGAGTTTAAGTTTTTCTGGGTGGTGAATCTATGGTTTTGGTTGAATTCTTCTTGTTTTTTTTTTAGCGTTTTCTTCTGTTTTTGGGGTGGTCCCATTCTTTTTTGGGGTGTTTTTGACATATTTTGGGGTCTCCGTTGGTTTTTGTTGGGTTCTTGTTGTTCATCATGGTGAAAACGTGTAAATTGTGGGTATTGGAGAACATCAGGTAGGTTTAGGGGGACTTTTGGGGTGGATCAACGGCTTTTAGGGTTTTCTTTCGGTTTTGGGGGTGATCCCGCTTTTTTTTTGTGGTGTTTTTGACGTGTTTTGGGGTTTCCGTTGCGTTTCGTTGATTTCCTAATGTGTTTTAAGTTTGTTGGGAGTGGACTTTGGGATTTGGAGAACATCAGGTAGGTTTAGTGTGTTTTTGGGGTGGATCTATGGTTTTGGGGGTTTTCTTTCTTTTTTAGGGGTTATCCTGTTCTTGTTTGGGGTGTTTTCGACTTGTTTTGGGGTCTCCGTTGGGTTTTAGTTGGATTCTCGTTGGTCGTTAGGGTAAATGGGAGTGGATTGTGGGTTTTGAAGAAGATCAGGTGAGTTTAGGGTGGTTTTGCGGGGAAATTCATAGTGTTTGGTGTTTTTTCTTCTGATCCAGTTCTTTTCTGGGGTGTTTTTGAGGTGTTTTTGGGGTTTCCGTTGGGTTTCGTTGAGTTCCTAATGGGTTTTATGGTGGTTGGGAGTGGACATTTGGATTTGGAGACCATCAGGTACGTTTAGAGTGGTTTTGGGATTGGATCCGTGCTTTTTGGGGTTTTCTTTCGTTTTTGGGGGTGATCCTGTTCTTGTTTGGGGTGTTTTGGACGTGTTTTGGGTTCTCCGTTGGGTTTCGTTGTGTTTTCCGTGGTCATCATGGTGGAAAAGTGTAAATTGTGGGTTTTGGAGAACATCAGGTAGGTTTAGGGTGTTTTTTGGGGTGGATCTATGTTTTTGGGGGATTTTCTTCCAGTTTTGGGGGTGATTCCGTTCTTGTTTGGGGTGTTTTTGACGTGTTTTGTGGTCTCTGTTTTGTTTCGTTGTGTTTTCCTTGTTCATTTTGGTGGAAAAGGCTGAATAGTGGGTTTTGGAGAACATCAGGTAGGTTTAGGGTGGTTTTGGGATTTGATCCGTGCTTTTTGGGGATTTTGTTCCAGTTTTGGGGGTGATTCCGTTCTTGTTTGGGGTGTTTTTGACGTGTTTTGTGGTCTCTGTTTTGTTTCGTTGTGTTTTCCTTGTTCATTTTGGTGGAAAAGGCTGAATAGTGGGTTTTGGAGAACATCAGGTAGGTTTAGGGTGGTTTTGGGATTTGATCCGTGCTTTTTGGGGATTTTGTTCCAGTTTTGGGGGTGATTCCGTTCTTGTTTGTGGTGTTTTTGATGTGTTTTGGGTTCTCCGTTGGGTTTTGTTGGGTTTTCCGTTGGCATCATGGTGGAAAAGGGTAAATTGTGGGTTTTGGAGAACATCAGGTAGGTTTAGGGGGACTTTTGGGGTGGATTCATGGTATTTGTTTTTTTTTTTTTCTGTTTTTCTAGGTTGATCCCGTTCTTTTTTGGTGTGTTTTTGATGTGTTTTGGGGTCTCCGTTGGGTTTTGTTGGGTTCTTGTTGGTCATCATGTTGGAAAAGTGTAAATTGTGGGTTTTGGAGAATATCAGGTGAGTTTAAGTTTTTCTGGGTGGTGAATCTATGGTTTTGGTTGAATTCTTCTGTTTTTTTTTAGCGTTTTCTTCTGTTTTTGGGGTGGTCCCATTCTTGTTTGGGGTGTTTTTGACATATTTTGGGGTCTCCGTTGGTTTTTGTTGGGTTCTTGTTGTTCATCATGGTGGAAAAGGGTAAATTGTGGGTATTGGAGAACATCAGGTAGGTTTAGGGGAACTTTTGGGGTGGATCAACGTCTTTTAGGGTTTTCTTTCGGTTTTGGGGGTGATCCCGCTTTTTTTGGTGGTGTTTTTGACGTGTTTTGGGGTTTCCGTTGCGTTTCGTTGATTTCCTAATGTGTTTTAAGTTTGTTGGGAGTGGACTTTGGGATTTGGAGAACATCAGGTAGGTTTAGTGTGTTTTTGGGGTGGATCTATGTTTTTTGGGGTTTTCTTTCTTTTTTAGGGGTTATCCTGTTCTTGTTTGGGGTGTTTTCGACTTGTTTTGGGGTCTCCGTTGGGTTTTAGTTGGATTCTCGTTGGTCGTTAGGGTAAATGGGAGTGGATTGTGGGTTTTGAAGAAGATCAGGTGAGTTTAGGGTGGTTTTGCGGGGAAATTCATAGTGTTTGGTGTTTTTTCTTCTGATCCAGTTCTTTTCTGGGGTGTTTTTGAGGTGTTTTTGGGGTTTCCGTTGGGTTTCGTTGAGTTCCTAATGGGTTTTATGGTGGTTGGGAGTGGACATTTGGATTTGGAGACCATCAGGTACGTTTAGAGTGGTTTTGGGATTGGATCCGTGCTTTTTGGGGTTTTCTTTCGTTTTTGGGGGTGATCCTGTTCTTGTTTGGGGTGTTTTGGACGTGTTTTGGGTTCTCCGTTGGGTTTCGTTGTGTTTTCCGTGGTCATCATGGTGGAAAAGTGTAAATTGTGGGTTTTGGAGAACATCAGGTAGGTTTAGGGTGTTTTTTGGGGTGGATCTATGTTTTTGGGGGATTTTCTTCCAGTTTTGGGGGTGATTCCGTTCTTGTTTGGGGTGTTTTTGACGTGTTTTGTGGTCTCTGTTTTGTTTCGTTGTGTTTTCCTTGTTCATTTTGGTGGAAAAGGCTGAATAGTGGGTTTTGGAGAACATCAGGTAGGTTTAGGGTGGTTTTGGGATTTGATCCGTGCTTTTTGGGGATTTTGTTCCAGTTTTGGGGGTGATTCCGTTCTTGTTTGTGGTGTTTTTGATGTGTTTTGGGTTCTCCGTTGGGATTCGTTGGGTTTTCCGTTGGCATCATGGTGGAAAAGGGTAAATTGTGGGTTTTGGAGAACATCAGGTAGGTTTAGGGGGACTTTTGGGGTGGATTCATGGTATTTGTTTTTTTTTTTTTCTGTTTTTCTAGGTTGATCCCGTTCTTTTTGGGTGTGTTTTTGATGTGTTTTGGGGTCTCCGTTGGGTTTTGTTGGGTTCTTGTTGGTCATCATGTTGGAAAAGTGTAAATTGTGGGTTTTGGAGAATATCAGGTGAGTTTAAGTTTTTCTGGGTGGTGAATCTATGGTTTTGGTTGAATTCTTCTGGTTTTTTTTTTAGCGTTTTCTTCTGTTTTTGGGGTGGTCCCATTCTTTTTTGGGGTGTTTTTGACATATTTTGGGGTCTCCGTTGGTTTTTGTTGGGTTCTTGTTGTTCATCATGGTGAAAACGTGTAAATTGTGGGTATTGGAGAACATCAGGTAGGTTTAGGGGGACTTTTGGGGTGGATCAACGGCTTTTAGGGTTTTCTTTCGGTTTTGGGGGTGATCCCGCTTTTTTTTTGTGGTGTTTTTGACGTGTTTTGGGGTTTCCGTTGCGTTTCGTTGATTTCCTAATGTGTTTTAAGTTTGTTGGGAGTGGACTTTGGGATTTGGAGAACATCAGGTAGGTTTAGTGTGTTTTTGGGGTGGATCTATGGTTTTGGGGGTTTTCTTTCTTTTTTAGGGGTTATCCTGTTCTTGTTTGGGGTGTTTTCGACTTGTTTTGGGGTCTCCGTTGGGTTTTAGTTGGATTCTCGTTGGTCGTTAGGGTAAATGGGAGTGGATTGTGGGTTTTGAAGAAGATCAGGTGAGTTTAGGGTGGTTTTGCGGGGAAATTCATAGTGTTTGGTGTTTTTTCTTCTGATCCAGTTCTTTTCTGGGGTGTTTTTGAGGTGTTTTTGGGGTTTCCGTTGGGTTTCGTTGAGTTCCTAATGGGTTTTATGGTGGTTGGGAGTGGACATTTGGATTTGGAGACCATCAGGTACGTTTAGAGTGGTTTTGGGATTGGATCCGTGCTTTTTGGGGTTTTCTTTCGTTTTTGGGGGTGATCCTGTTCTTGTTTGGGGTGTTTTGGACGTGTTTTGGGTTCTCCGTTGGGTTTCGTTGTGTTTTCCGTGGTCATCATGGTGGAAAAGTGTAAATTGTGGGTTTTGGAGAACATCAGGTAGGTTTAGGGTGTTTTTTGGGGTGGATCTATGTTTTTGGGGGATTTTCTTCCAGTTTTGGGGGTGATTCCGTTCTTGTTTGGGGTGTTTTTGACGTGTTTTGTGGTCTCTGTTTTGTTTCGTTGTGTTTTCCTTGTTCATTTTGGTGGAAAAGGCTGAATAGTGGGTTTTGGAGAACATCAGGTAGGTTTAGGGTGGTTTTGGGATTTGATCCGTGCTTTTTGGGGATTTTGTTCCAGTTTTGGGGGTGATTCCGTTCTTGTTTGGGGTGTTTTTGACGTGTTTTGTGGTCTCTGTTTTGTTTCGTTGTGTTTTCCTTGTTCATTTTGGTGGAAAAGGCTGAATAGTGGGTTTTGGAGAACATCAGGTAGGTTTAGGGTGGTTTTGGGATTTGATCCGTGCTTTTTGGGGATTTTGTTCCAGTTTTGGGGGTGATTCCGTTCTTGTTTGTGGTGTTTTTGATGTGTTTTGGGTTCTCCGTTGGGTTTCGTTGGGTTTTCCGTTGGCATCATGGTGGAAAAGGGTAAATTGTGGGTTTTGGAGAACATCAGGTAGGTTTAGGGGGACTTTTGGGGTGGATTCATGGTATTTGTTTTTTTTTTTTTCTGTTTTTCTAGGTTGATCCCGTTCTTTTTTGGTGTGTTTTTGATGTGTTTTGGGGTCTCCGTTGGGTTTTGTTGGGTTCTTGTTGGTCATCATGTTGGAAAAGTGTAAATTGTGGGTTTTGGAGAATATCAGGTTAGTTTAAGTTTTTCTGGGTGGTGAATCTATGGTTTTGGTTGAATTCTTCTGTTTTTTTTTAGCGTTTTCTTCTGTTTTTGGGGTGGTCCCATTCTTGTTTGGGGTGTTTTTGACATATTTTGGGGTCTCCGTTGGTTTTTGTTGGGTTCTTGTTGTTCATCATGGTGGAAAAGGGTAAATTGTGGGTATTGGAGAACATCAGGTAGGTTTAGGGGAACTTTTGGGGTGGATCAACGTCTTTTAGGGTTTTCTTTCGGTTTTGGGGGTGATCCCGCTTTTTTTGGTGGTGTTTTTGACGTGTTTTGGGGTTTCCGTTGCGTTTCGTTGATTTCCTAATGTGTTTTAAGTTTGTTGGGAGTGGACTTTGGGATTTGGAGAACATCAGGTAGGTTTAGTGTGTTTTTGGGGTGGATCTATGTTTTTTGGGGTTTTCTTTCTTTTTTAGGGGTTATCCTGTTCTTGTTTGGGGTGTTTTCGACTTGTTTTGGGGTCTCCGTTGGGTTTTAGTTGGATTCTCGTTGGTCGTTAGGGTAAATGGGAGTGGATTGTGGGTTTTGAAGAAGATCAGGTGAGTTTAGGGTGGTTTTGCGGGGAAATTCATAGTGTTTGGTGTTTTTTCTTCTGATCCAGTTCTTTTCTGGGGTGTTTTTGAGGTGTTTTTGGGGTTTCCGTTGGGTTTCGTTGAGTTCCTAATGGGTTTTATGGTGGTTGGGAGTGGACATTTGGATTTGGAGACCATCAGGTACGTTTAGAGTGGTTTTGGGATTGGATCCGTGCTTTTTGGGGTTTTCTTTCGTTTTTGGGGGTGATCCTGTTCTTGTTTGGGGTGTTTTGGACGTGTTTTGGGTTCTCCGTTGGGTTTCGTTGTGTTTTCCGTGGTCATCATGGTGGAAAAGTGTAAATTGTGGGTTTTGGAGAACATCAGGTAGGTTTAGGGTGTTTTTTGGGGTGGATCTATGTTTTTGGGGGATTTTCTTCCAGTTTTGGGGGTGATTCCGTTCTTGTTTGGGGTGTTTTTGACGTGTTTTGTGGTCTCTGTTTTGTTTCGTTGTGTTTTCCTTGTTCATTTTGGTGGAAAAGGCTGAATAGTGGGTTTTGGAGAACATCAGGTAGGTTTAGGGTGGTTTTGGGATTTGATCCGTGCTTTTTGGGGATTTTGTTCCAGTTTTGGGGGTGATTCCGTTCTTGTTTGTGGTGTTTTTGATGTGTTTTGGGTTCTCCGTTGGGTTTCGTTGGGTTTTCCGTTGGCATCATGGTGGAAAAGGGTAAATTGTGGGTTTTGGAGAACATCAGGTAGGTTTAGGGGGACTTTTGGGGTGGATTCATGGTATTTGTTTTTTTTTTTTTCTGTTTTTCTAGGTTGATCCCGTTCTTTTTGGGTGTGTTTTTGATGTGTTTTGGGGTCTCCGTTGGGTTTTGTTGGGTTCTTGTTGGTCATCATGTTGGAAAAGTGTAAATTGTGGGTTTTGGAGAATATCAGGTGAGTTTAAGTTTTTCTGGGTGGTGAATCTATGGTTTTGGTTGAATTCTTCTGTTTTTTTTTAGCGTTTTCTTCTGTTTTTGGGGTGGTCCCATTCTTGTTTGGGGTGTTTTTGACATATTTTGGGGTCTCCGTTGGTTTTTGTTGGGTTCTTGTTGTTCATCATGGTGGAAAAGGGTAAATTGTGGGTATTGGAGAACATCAGGTAGGTTTAGGGGGACTTTTGGGGTGGATCAACGGCTTTTAGGGTTTTCTTTCGTTTTGGGGGTGATCCCGCTTTTTTTTGTGGTGTTTTTGACGTGTTTTGGGGTTTCCGTTGCGTTTCGTTGATTTCCTAATGTGTTTTAAGTTTGTTGGGAGTGGACTTTGGGATTTGGAGAACATCAGGTAGGTTTAGTGTGTTTTTGGGGTGGATCTATGTTTTTTGGGGTTTTCTTTCTTTTTTAGGGGTTATCCTGTTCTTGTTTGGGGTGTTTTCGACTTGTTTTGGGGTCTCCGTTGGGTTTTAGTTGGATTCTCGTTGGTCGTTAGGGTAAATGGGAGTGGATTGTGGGTTTTGAAGAAGATCAGGTGAGTTTAGGGTGGTTTTGCGGGGAAATTCATAGTGTTTGGTGTTTTTTCTTCTGATCCAGTTCTTTTCTGGGGTGTTTTTGAGGTGTTTTTGGGGTTTCCGTTGGGTTTCATTGAGTTCCTAATGGGTTTTATGGTGGTTGGGAGTGGACATTTGGATTTGGAGACCATCAGGTACGTTTAGAGTGGTTTTGGGATTGGATCCGTGCTTTTTGGGGTTTTCTTTCGTTTTTGGGGGTGATCCTGTTCTTGTTTGGGGTGTTTTGGACGTGTTTTGGGTTCTCCGTTGGGTTTCGTTGTGTTTTCCGTGGTCATCATGGTGGAAAAGTGTAAATTGTGGGTTTTGGAGAACATCAGGTAGGTTTAGGGTGTTTTTTGGGGTGGATCTATGTTTTTGGGGGATTTTCTTCCAGTTTTGGGGGTGATTCCGTTCTTGTTTGGGGTGTTTTTGACGTGTTTTGTGGTCTCTGTTTTGTTTCGTTGTGTTTTCCTTGTTCATTTTGGTGGAAAAGGCTGAATAGTGGGTTTTGGAGAACATCAGGTAGGTTTAGGGTGGTTTTGGGATTTGATCCGTGCTTTTTGGGGATTTTGTTCCAGTTTTGGGGGTGATTCCGTTCTTGTTTGTGGTGTTTTTGATGTGTTTTGGGTTCTCCGTTGGGATTCGTTGGGTTTTCCGTTGGCATCATGGTGGAAAAGGGTAAATTGTGGGTTTTGGAGAACATCAGGTAGGTTTAGGGGGACTTTTGGGGTGGATTCATGGTATTTGTTTTTTTTTTTTTTCTGTTTTTCTGGGTTGATCCCGTTCTTTTTTGGTGTGTTTTTGATGTGTTTTGGGGTCTCCGTTGGGTTTTGTTGGGTTCTTGTTGGTCATCATGTTGGAAAAGTGTAAATTGTGGGTTTTGGAGAATATCAGGTGAGTTTAAGTTTTTCTGGGTGGTGAATCTATGGTTTTGGTTGAATTCTTCTTGTTTTTTTTTTAGCGTTTTCTTCTGTTTTTGGGGTGGTCCCATTCTTTTTTGGGGTGTTTTTGACATATTTTGGGGTCTCCGTTGGTTTTTGTTGGGTTCTTGTTGTTCATCATGGTGAAAACGTGTAAATTGTGGGTATTGGAGAACATCAGGTAGGTTTAGGGGGACTTTTGGGGTGGATCAACGGCTTTTAGGGTTTTCTTTCGGTTTTGGGGGTGATCCCGCTTTTTTTTTGTGGTGTTTTTGACGTGTTTTGGGGTTTCCGTTGCGTTTCGTTGATTTCCTAATGTGTTTTAAGTTTGTTGGGAGTGGACTTTGGGATTTGGAGAACATCAGGTAGGTTTAGTGTGTTTTTGGGGTGGATCTATGGTTTTGGGGGTTTTCTTTCTTTTTTAGGGGTTATCCTGTTCTTGTTTGGGGTGTTTTCGACTTGTTTTGGGGTCTCCGTTGGGTTTTAGTTGGATTCTCGTTGGTCGTTAGGGTAAATGGGAGTGGATTGTGGGTTTTGAAGAAGATCAGGTGAGTTTAGGGTGGTTTTGCGGGGAAATTCATAGTGTTTGGTGTTTTTTCTTCTGATCCAGTTCTTTTCTGGGGTGTTTTTGAGGTGTTTTTGGGGTTTCCGTTGGGTTTCGTTGAGTTCCTAATGGGTTTTATGGTGGTTGGGAGTGGACATTTGGATTTGGAGACCATCAGGTACGTTTAGAGTGGTTTTGGGATTGGATCCGTGCTTTTTGGGGTTTTCTTTCGTTTTTGGGGGTGATCCTGTTCTTGTTTGGGGTGTTTTGGACGTGTTTTGGGTTCTCCGTTGGGTTTCGTTGTGTTTTCCGTGGTCATCATGGTGGAAAAGTGTAAATTGTGGGTTTTGGAGAACATCAGGTAGGTTTAGGGTGTTTTTTGGGGTGGATCTATGTTTTTGGGGGATTTTCTTCCAGTTTTGGGGGTGATTCCGTTCTTGTTTGGGGTGTTTTTGACGTGTTTTGTGGTCTCTGTTTTGTTTCGTTGTGTTTTCCTTGTTCATTTTGGTGGAAAAGGCTGAATAGTGGGTTTTGGAGAACATCAGGTAGATTTAGGGTGTTTTTTGGGTGGATCTATGGTTTTGGAGGATTTTGTTCCAGTTTTGGGGTGATCCAATTCTTTTTTGGGGTGTTTTGGACGTGTTTTGGGTTCTCCGTTGGGTTTCGTTGTGTTTTCCGTGGTCATCATGGTGGAAAAGTGTAAATTGTGGGTTTTGGAGAACATCAGGTAGGTTTAGGGTGTTTTTTGGGGTGGATCTATGTTTTTGGGGGATTTTCTTCCAGTTTTGGGGGTGATTCCGTTCTTGTTTGGGGTGTTTTTGACGTGTTTTGTGGTCTCTGTTTTGTTTCGTTGTGTTTTCCTTGTTCATTTTGGTGGAAAAGGCTGAATAGTGGGTTTTGGAGAACATCAGGTAGGTTTAGGGTGGTTTTGGGATTTGATCCGTGCTTTTTGGGGATTTTGTTCCAGTTTTGGGGGTGATTCCGTTCTTGTTTGTGGTGTTTTTGATGTGTTTTGGGTTCTCCGTTGGGTTTCGTTGGGTTTTCCGTTGGCATCATGGTGGAAAAGGGTAAATTGTGGGTTTTGGAGAACATCAGGTAGGTTTAGGGGGACTTTTGGGGTGGATTCATGGTATTTGTTTTTTTTTTTTCTGTTTTTCTGGGTTGATCCCGTTCTTTTTTGGTGTGTTTTTGATGTGTTTTGGGGTCTCCGTTGGGTTTTGTTGGGTTCTTGTTGGTCATCATGTTGGAAAAGTGTAAATTGTGGGTTTTGGAGAATATCAGGTGAGTTTAAGTTTTTCTGGGTGGTGAATCTATGGTTTTGGTTGAATTCTTCTGGTTTTTTTTTTAGCGTTTTCTTCTGTTTTTGGGGTGGTCCCATTCTTTTTTGGGGTGTTTTTGACATATTTTGGGGTCTCCGTTGGTTTTTGTTGGGTTCTTGTTGTTCATCATGGTGAAAACGTGTAAATTGTGGGTATTGGAGAACATCAGGTAGGTTTAGGGGGACTTTTGGGGTGGATCAACGGCTTTTAGGGTTTTCTTTCGGTTTTGGGGGTGATCCCGCTTTTTTTTTGTGGTGTTTTTGACGTGTTTTGGGGTTTCCGTTGCGTTTCGTTGATTTCCTAATGTGTTTTAAGTTTGTTGGGAGTGGACTTTGGGATTTGGAGAACATCAGGTAGGTTTAGTGTGTTTTTGGGGTGGATCTATGTTTTTTGGGGTTTTCTTTCTTTTTTAGGGGTTATCCTGTTCTTGTTTGGGGTGTTTTCGACTTGTTTTGGGGTCTCCGTTGGGTTTTAGTTGGATTCTCGTTGGTCGTTAAGGTAAATGGGAGTGGATTGTGGGTTTTGAAGAAGATCAGGTGAGTTTAGGGTGGTTTTGTGGGGAAATTCATAGTGTTTGGTGTTTTTCCTTCTGATCCAGTTCTTTTCTGGGGTGTTTTTGAGGTGTTTTTGGGGTTTCCGTTGGGTTTCGTTGAGTTCCTAATGGGTTTTATGGTGGTTGGGAGTGGACATTTGGATTTGGAGACCATCAGGTACGTTTAGAGTGGTTTTGGGATTGGATCCGTGCTTTTTGGGGTTTTCTTTCGTTTTTGGGGGTGATCCTGTTCTTGTTTGGGGTGTTTTGGACGTGTTTTGGGTTCTCCGTTGGGTTTCGTTGTGTTTTCCGTGGTCATCATGGTGGAAAAGTGTAAATTGTGGGTTTTGGAGAACATCAGGTAGGTTTAGGGTGTTTTTTGGGGTGGATCTATGTTTTTGGGGGATTTTCTTCCAGTTTTGGGGGTGATTCCGTTCTTGTTTGGGGTGTTTTTGACGTGTTTTGTGGTCTCTGTTTTGTTTCGTTGTGTTTTCCTTGTTCATTTTGGTGGAAAAGGCTGAATAGTGGGTTTTGGAGAACATCAGGTAGGTTTAGGGTGGTTTTGGGATTTGATCCGTGCTTTTTGGGGATTTTGTTCCAGTTTTGGGGGTGATTCCGTTCTTGTTTGTGGTGTTTTTGATGTGTTTTGGGTTCTCCGTTGGGTTTCGTTGGGTTTTCCGTTGGCATCATGGTGGAAAAGGGTAAATTGTGGGTTTTGGAGAACATCAGGTAGGTTTAGGGGGACTTTTGGGGTGGATTCATGGTATTTGTTTTTTTTTTTTTCTGTTTTTCTGGGTTGATCCCGTTCTTTTTTGGTGTTTTTTTGATGTGTTTTGGGGTCTCCGTTGGGTTTTGTTGGGTTCTTGTTGGTCATCATGTTGGAAAAGTGTAAATTGTGGGTTTTGGAGAATATCAGGTGAGTTTAAGTTTTTCTGGGTGGTGAATCTATGGTTTTGGTTGAATTCTTCTGTTTTTTTTTTTTAGCGTTTTCTTCTGTTTTTGGGGTGGTCCCATTCTTTTTTGGGGTGTTTTTGACATATTTTGGGGTCTCCGTTGGTTTTTGTTGGGTTCTTGTTGTTCATCATGGTGAAAACGTGTAAATTGTGGGTATTGGAGAACATCAGGTAGGTTTAGGGGGACTTTTGGGGTGGATCAACGGCTTTTAGGGTTTTCTTTCGGTTTTGGGGGTGATCCCGCTTTTTTTTTGTGGTGTTTTTGACGTGTTTTGGGGTTTCCGTTGCGTTTCGTTGATTTCCTAATGTGTTTTAAGTTTGTTGGGAGTGGACTTTGGGATTTGGAGAACATCAGGTAGGTTTAGTGTGGTTTTGGGGTGGATCTATGGTTTTGGGGGTTTTCTTTCTTTTTTAGGGGTTATCCTGTTCTTGTTTGGGGTGTTTTCGACTTGTTTTGGGGTCTCCGTTGGGTTTTAGTTGGATTCTCGTTGGTCGTTAAGGTAAATGGGAGTGGATTGTGGGTTTTGAAGAAGATCAGGTGAGTTTAGGGTGGTTTTGCGGGGAAATTCATAGTGTTTGGTGTTTTTTCTTCTGATCCAGTTCTTTTCTGGGGTGTTTTTGAGGTGTTTTTGGGGTTTCCGTTGGGTTTCGTTGAGTTCCTAATGGGTTTTATGGTGGTTGGGAGTGGACATTTGGATTTGGAGACCATCAGGTACGTTTAGAGTGGTTTTGGGATTGGATCCGTGCTTTTTGGGGTTTTCTTTCGTTTTTGGGGGTGATCCTGTTCTTGTTTGGGGTGTTTTGGACGTGTTTTGGGTTCTCCGTTGGGTTTCGTTGTGTTTTCCGTGGTCATCATGGTGGAAAAGTGTAAATTGTGGGTTTTGGAGAACATCAGGTAGGTTTAGGGGTTTTTTTGGGGTGGATCTATGTTTTTGGGGGATTTTCTTCCAGTTTTGGGGGTGATTCCGTTCTTGTTTGGGGTGTTTTTGACGTGTTTTGTGGTCTCTGTTTTGTTTCGTTGTGTTTTCCTTGTTCATTTTGGTGGAAAAGGCTGAATAGTGGGTTTTGGAGAACATCAGGTAGGTTTAGGGTGGTTTTGGGATTTGATCCGTGCTTTTTGGGGATTTTGTTCCAGTTTTGGGGGTGATTCCGTTCTTGTTTGTGGTGTTTTTGATGTGTTTTGGGTTCTCCGTTGGGTTTCGTTGGGTTTTCCGTTGGCATCATGGTGGAAAAGGGTAAATTGTGGGTTTTGGAGAACATCAGGTAGGTTTAGGGGGACTTTTGGGGTGGATTCATGGTATTTGTTTTTTTTTTTTTTCTGTTTTTCTGGGTTGATCCCGTTCTTTTTTGGTGTGTTTTTGATGTGTTTTGGGGTCTCCGTTGGGTTTTGTTGGGTTCTTGTTGGTCATCATGTTGGAAAAGTGTAAATTGTGGGTTTTGGAGAATATCAGGTGAGTTTAAGTTTTTCTGGGTGGTGAATCTATGGTTTTGGTTGAATTCTTCTGTTTTTTTTTTTTTTTTTTTTTTTAGCGTTTTCTTCTGTTTTTGGGGTGGTCCCATTCTTTTTTGGGGTGTTTTTGACATATTTTGGGGTCTCCGTTGGTTTTTGTTGGGTTCTTGTTGTTCATCATGGTGAAAACGTGTAAATTGTGGGTATTGGAGAACATCAGGTAGGTTTAGGGGGACTTTTGCAGTGGATCAACGGCTTTTAGGGTTTTCTTTCGGTTTTGGGGGTGATCCCGCTTTTTTTTTGTGGTGTTTTTGACGTGTTTTGGGGTTTCCGTTGCGTTTCGTTGATTTCCTAATGTGTTTTAAGTTTGTTGGGAGTGGACTTTGGGATTTGGAGAACATCAGGTAGGTTTAGTGTGTTTTTGGGGTGGATCTATGGTTTTGGGGGTTTTCTTTCTTTTTTAGGGGTTATCCTGTTCTTGTTTGGGGTGTTTTCGACTTGTTTTGGGGTCTCCGTTGGGTTTTAGTTGGATTCTCGTTGGTCGTTAGGGTAAATGGGAGTGGATTGTGGGTTTTGAAGAAGATCAGGTGAGTTTAGGGTGGTTTTGCGGGGAAATTCATAGTGTTTGGTGTTTTTTCTTCTGATCCAGTTCTTTTTTGGGGTGTTTTTGAGGTGTTTTTGGGGTTTCCATTGGGTTTCGTTGAGTTCCTAATGGGTTTTATGGTGGTTGGGAGTGGACATTTGGATTTGGAGACCATCAGGTACGTTTAGAGTGGTTTTGGGATTGGATCCGTGCTTTTTGGGGTTTTCTTTCGTTTTTGGGGGTGATCCTGTTCTTGTTTGGGGTGTTTTGGACGTGTTTTGGGTTCTCCGTTGGGTTTCGTTGTGTTTTCCGTGGTCATCATGGTGGAAAAGTGTAAATTGTGGGTTTTGGAGAACATCAGGTAGGTTTAGGGTGTTTTTTGGGGTGGATCTATGTTTTTGGGGGATTTTCTTCCAGTTTTGGGGGTGATTCCGTTCTTGTTTGGGGTGTTTTTGACGTGTTTTGTGGTCTCTGTTTTGTTTCGTTGTGTTTTCCTTGTTCATTTTGGTGGAAAAGGCTGAATAGTGGGTTTTGGAGAACATCAGGTAGGTTTAGGGGGACTTTTGGGGTGGATTCATGGTATTTGTTTTTTTTTTTTTCTGTTTTTCTGGGTTGATCCCGTTCTTTTTTGGTGTGTTTTTGATGTGTTTTGGGGTCTCCGTTGGGTTTTGTTGGGTTCTTGTTGGTCATCATGTTGGAAAAGTGTAAATTGTGGGTTTTGGAGAATATCAGGTGAGTTTAAGTTTTTCTGGGTGGTGAATCTATGGTTTTGGTTGAATTCTTCTGTTTTTTTTTTTTTTTTAGCGTTTTCTTCTGTTTTTGGGGTGGTCCCATTCTTGTTTGGGGTGTTTTTGACATATTTTGGGGTCTCCGTTGGTTTTTGTTGGGTTCTTGTTGTTCATCATGGTGAAAACGTGTAAATTGTGGGTATTGGAGAACATCAGGTAGGTTTAGGGGGACTTTTGGGGTGGATCAACGTCTTTTAGGGTTTTCTTTCGGTTTTGGGGGTGATCCCGCTTTTTTTTTGTGGTGTTTTTGACGTGTTTTGGGGTTTCCGTTGCGTTTCGTTGATTTCCTAATGTGTTTTAAGTTTGTTGGGAGTGGACTTTGGGATTTGGAGAACATCAGGTAGGTTTAGTGTGTTTTTGGGGTGGATCTATGGTTTTTGGGGTTTTCTTTCTTTTTTAGGGGTTATCCTGTTCTTGTTTGGGGTGTTTTCGACTTGTTTTGGGGTCTCCGTTGGGTTTTAGTTGGATTCTCGTTGGTCGTTAAGGTAAATGGGAGTGGATTGTGGGTTTTGAAGAAGATCAGGTGAGTTTAGGGTGGTTTTGCGGGGAAATTCATAGTGTTTGGTGTTTTTCCTTCTGATCCAGTTCTTTTCTGGGGTGTTTTTGAGGTGTTTTTGGGGTTTCCGTTGGGTTTCGTTGAGTTCCTAATGGGTTTTATGGTGGTTGGGAGTGGACATTTGGATTTGGAGACCATCAGGTACGTTTAGAGTGGTTTTGGGATTGGATCCGTGCTTTTTGGGGTTTTCTTTCGTTTTTGGGGGTGATCCTGTTCTTGTTTGGGGTGTTTTGGACGTGTTTTGGGTTCTCCGTTGGGTTTCGTTGTGTTTTCCGTGGTCATCATGGTGGAAAAGTGTAAATTGTGGGTTTTGGAGAACATCAGGTAGGTTTAGGGGTTTTTTTGGGGTGGATCTATGTTTTTGGGGGATTTTCTTCCAGTTTTGGGGGTGATTCCGTTCTTGTTTGGGGTGTTTTTGACGTGTTTTGTGGTCTCTGTTTTGTTTCGTTGTGTTTTCCTTGTTCATTTTGGTGGAAAAGGCTGAATAGTGGGTTTTGGAGAACATCAGGTAGGTTTAGGGTGGTTTTGGGATTTGATCCGTGCTTTTTGGGGATTTTGTTCCAGTTTTGGGGGTGATTCCGTTCTTGTTTGTGGTGTTTTTGATGTGTTTTGGGTTCTCCGTTGGGTTTCGTTGGGTTTTCCGTTGGCATCATGGTGGAAAAGGGTAAATTGTGGGTTTTGGAGAACATCAGGTAGGTTTAGGGGGACTTTTGGGGTGGATTCATGGTATTTGTTTTTTTTTTTTTCTGTTTTTCTGGGTTGATCCCGTTCTTTTTTGGTGTGTTTTTGATGTGTT
The DNA here is from genome assembly GCF_964211825.1 of Aythya ferina. Taxonomy (NCBI): domain Eukaryota; kingdom Metazoa; phylum Chordata; class Aves; order Anseriformes; family Anatidae; genus Aythya; species Aythya ferina. The sequence continues at coordinate 287,531 of NW_028181457.1, forward strand.
TTGGGGTCTCCGTTGGGTTTTGTTGGGTTCTTGTTGGTCATCATGTTGGAAAAGTGTAAATTGTGGGTTTTGGAGAATATCAGGTGAGTTTAAGTTTTTCTGGGTGGTGAATCTATGGTTTTGGTTGAATTCTTCTGGTTTTTTTTTTAGCGTTTTCTTCTGTTTTTGGGGTGGTCCCATTCTTGTTTGGGGTGTTTTTGACATATTTTGGGGTCTCCGTTGGTTTTTGTTGGGTTCTTGTTGTTCATCATGGTGAAAACGTGTAAATTGTGGGTATTGGAGAACATCAGGTAGGTTTAGGGGGACTATTGGGGTGGATCAACGGCTTTTAGGGTTTTCTTTCGGTTTTGGGGGTGATCCCGCTTTTTTTTTGTGGTGTTTTTGACGTGTTTTGGGGTTTCCGTTGCGTTTCGTTGATTTCCTAATGTGTCTTAAGTTTGTTGGGAGTGGACTTTGGGATTTGGAGAACATCAGGTAGGTTTAGTGTGTTTTTGGGGTGGATCTATGTTTTTTGGGGTTTTCTTTCTTTTTTAGGGGTTATCCTGTTCTTGTTTGGGGTGTTTTCGACTTGTTTTGGGGTCTCCGTTGGGTTTTAGTTGGATTCTCGTTGGTCGTTAGGGTAAATGGGAGTGGATTGTGGGTTTTGAAGAAGATCAGGTGAGTTTAGGGTGGTTTTGCGGGGAAATTCATAGTGTTTGGTGTTTTTTCTTCTGATCCAGTTCTTTTTTGGGGTGTTTTTGAGGTGTTTTTGGGGTTTCCGTTGGGTTTCGTTGAGTTCCTAATGGGTTTTATGGTGGTTGGGAGTGGACATTTGGATTTGGAGAACATCAGGTACGTTTAGAGTGGTTTTGGGATTGGATCCGTGCTTTTTGGGGTTTTCTTTCGTTTTTGGGGGTGATCCTGTTCTTGTTTGGGGTGTTTTGGACGTGTTTTGGGTTCTCCGTTGGGTTTCGTTGTGTTTTCCGTGGTCATCATGGTGGAAAAGTGTAAATTGTGGGTTTTGGAGAACATCAGGTAGATTTAAGGTGTTTTTGGGGTGGATCTATGTTTTTGGGGGATTTTCTTCCAGTTTTGGGGGTGATTCCGTTCTTGTTTGGGGTGTTTTTGACGTGTTTTGTGGTCTCTGTTTTGTTTCGTTGTGTTTTCCTTGTTCATTTTGGTGGAAAAGGCTGAATAGTGGGTTTTGGAGAACATCAGGTAGGTTTAGGGTGGTTTTGGGATTTGATCCGTGCATTTTGGGGATTTTGTTCCAGTTTGGGGGGTGATTCCGTTCTTGTTTGTGGTGTTTTTGATGTGTTTTGGGTTCTCCGTTGGGTTTCGTTGGGTTTTCCGTTGGCATCATGGTGGAAAAGGGTAAATTGTGGGTTTTGGAGAACATCAGGTAGGTTTAGGGGGACTTTTGGGGTGGATTCATGGTATTTGTTTTTTTTTTTTTCTGTTTTTCTGGGTTGATCCCGTTCTTTTTTGGTGTGTTTTTGATGTGTTTTGGGGTCTCCGTTGGGTTTTGTTGGGTTCTTGTTGGTCATCATGTTGGAAAAGTGTAAATTGTGGGTTTTGGAGAATATCAGGTGAGTTTAAGTTTTTCTGGGTGGTGAATCTATGGTTTTGGTTGAATTCTTCTGTTTTTTTTTTTTTTTTAGCATTTTCTTCTGTTTTTGGGGTGGTCCCATTCTTTTTTGGGGTGTTTTTGACATATTTTGGGGTCTCCGTTGGTTTTTGTTGGGTTCTTGTTGTTCATCATGGTGAAAACGTGTAAATTGTGGGTATTGGAGAACATCAGGTAGGTTTAGGGGGACTATTGGGGTGGATCAACGGCTTTTAGGGTTTTCTTTCGGTTTTGGGGGTGATCCCGCTTTTTTTTGTGGTGTTTTTGACGTGTTTTGGGGTTTCCGTTGCGTTTCGTTGATTTCCTAATGTGTTTTAAGTTTGTTGGGAGTGGACTTTGGGATTTGGAGAACATCAGGTAGGTTTAGTGTGTTTTTGGGGTGGATCTATGTTTTTTGGGGTTTTCTTTCTTTTTTAGGGGTTATCCTGTTCTTGTTTGGGGTGTTTTCGACTTGTTTTGGGGTCTCCGTTGGGTTTTAGTTGGATTCTCGTTGGTCGTTAGGGTAAATGGGAGTGGATTGTGGGTTTTGAAGAAGATCAGGTGAGTTTAGGGTGGTTTTGCGGGGAAATTCATAGTGTTTGGTGTTTTTTCTTCTGATCCAGTTCTTTTCTGGGGTGTTTTTGAGGTGTTTTTGGGGTTTCCATTGGGTTTCGTTGAGTTCCTAATGGGTTTTATGGTGGTTGGGAGTGGACATTTGGATTTGGAGACCATCAGGTACGTTTAGAGTGGTTTTGGGATTGGATCCGTGCTTTTTGGGGTTTTCTTTCGTTTTTGGGGGTGATCCTGTTCTTGTTTGGGGTGTTTTGGACGTGTTTTGGGTTCTCCGTTGGGTTTCGTTGTGTTTTCCGTGGTCATCATGGTGGAAAAGTGTAAATTGTGGGTTTTGGAGAACATCAGGTAGGTTTAGGGTGTTTTTTGGGGTGGATCTATGTTTTTGGGGGATTTTCTTCCAGTTTTGGGGGTGATTCCGTTCTTGTTTGGGGTGTTTTTGACGTGTTTTGTGGTCTCTGTTTTGTTTCGTTGTGTTTTCCTTGTTCATTTTGGTGGAAAAGGCTGAATAGTGGGTTTTGGAGAACATCAGGTAGGTTTAGGGTGGTTTTGGGATTTGATCCGTGCTTTTTGGGGATTTTGTTCCAGTTTTGGGGGTGATTCGGTTCTTGTTTGTGGTGTTTTTGATGTGTTTTGGGTTCTCCGTTGGGTTTCGTTGGGTTTTCCGTTGGCATCATGGTGGAAAAGGGTAAATTGTGGGTTTTGGAGAACATCAGGTAGGTTTAGGGGGACTTTTGGGGTGGATTCATGGTATTTGTTTTTTTTTTTTTTTCTGTTTTTCTGGGGTGATCCCGTTCTTTTTTGGTGTGTTTTTGATGTGTTTTGGGGTCTCCGTTGGGTTTTGTTGGGTTCTTGTTGGTCATCATGTTGGAAAAGTGTAAATTGTGGGTTTTGGAGAATATCAGGTGAGTTTAAGTTTTTCTGGGTGGTGAATCTATGGTTTTGGTTGAATTCTTCTGGTTTTTTTTTTAGCGTTTTCTTCTGTTTTTGGGGTGGTCCCATTCTTTTTTGGGGTGTTTTTGACATATTTTGGGGTCTCCGTTGGTTTTTGTTGGGTTCTTGTTGTTCATCATGGTGAAAACGTGTAAATTGTGGGTATTGGAGAACATCAGGTAGGTTTAGGGGGACTATTGGGGTGGATCAACGGCTTTTAGGGTTTTCTTTCGGTTTTGGGGGTGATCCCGCTTTTTTTTTGTGGTGTTTTTGACGTGTTTTGGGGTTTCCGTTGCGTTTCGTTGATTTCCTAATGTGTCTTAAGTTTGTTGGGAGTGGACTTTGGGATTTGGAGAACATCAGGTAGGTTTAGTGTGTTTTTGGGGTGGATCTATGTTTTTTGGGGTTTTCTTTCTTTTTTAGGGGTTATCCTGTTCTTGTTTGGGGTGTTTTCGACTTGTTTTGGGGTCTCCGTTGGGTTTTAGTTGGATTCTCGTTGGTCGTTAGGGTAAATGGGAGTGGATTGTGGGTTTTGAAGAAGATCAGGTGAGTTTAGGGTGGTTTTGCGGGGAAATTCATAGTGTTTGGTGTTTTTTCTTCTGATCCAGTTCTTTTTTGGGGTGTTTTTGAGGTGTTTTTGGGGTTTCCGTTGGGTTTCGTTGAGTTCCTAATGGGTTTTATGGTGGTTGGGAGTGGACATTTGGATTTGGAGAACATCAGGTACGTTTAGAGTGGTTTTGGGATTGGATCCGTGCTTTTTGGGGTTTTCTTTCGTTTTTGGGGGTGATCCTGTTCTTGTTTGGGGTGTTTTGGACGTGTTTTGGGTTCTCCGTTGGGTTTCGTTGTGTTTTCCGTGGTCATCATGGTGGAAAAGTGTAAATTGTGGGTTTTGGAGAACATCAGGTAGATTTAAGGTGTTTTTGGGGTGGATCTATGTTTTTGGGGGATTTTCTTCCAGTTTTGGGGGTGATTCCGTTCTTGTTTGGGGTGTTTTTGACGTGTTTTGTGGTCTCTGTTTTGTTTCGTTGTGTTTTCCTTGTTCATTTTGGTGGAAAAGGCTGAATAGTGGGTTTTGGAGAACATCAGGTAGGTTTAGGGTGGTTTTGGGATTTGATCCGTGCATTTTGGGGATTTTGTTCCAGTTTGGGGGGTGATTCCGTTCTTGTTTGTGGTGTTTTTGATGTGTTTTGGGTTCTCCGTTGGGTTTCGTTGGGTTTTCCGTTGGCATCATGGTGGAAAAGGGTAAATTGTGGGTTTTGGAGAACATCAGGTAGGTTTAGGGGGACTTTTGGGGTGGATTCATGGTATTTGTTTTTTTTTTTTTCTGTTTTTCTGGGTTGATCCCGTTCTTTTTTGGTGTGTTTTTGATGTGTTTTGGGGTCTCCGTTGGGTTTTGTTGGGTTCTTGTTGGTCATCATGTTGGAAAAGTGTAAATTGTGGGTTTTGGAGAATATCAGGTGAGTTTAAGTTTTTCTGGGTGGTGAATCTATGGTTTTGGTTGAATTCTTCTGTTTTTTTTTTTTTTTTAGCATTTTCTTCTGTTTTTGGGGTGGTCCCATTCTTTTTTGGGGTGTTTTTGACATATTTTGGGGTCTCCGTTGGTTTTTGTTGGGTTCTTGTTGTTCATCATGGTGAAAACGTGTAAATTGTGGGTATTGGAGAACATCAGGTAGGTTTAGGGGGACTATTGGGGTGGATCAACGGCTTTTAGGGTTTTCTTTCGGTTTTGGGGGTGATCCCGCTTTTTTTTGTGGTGTTTTTGACGTGTTTTGGGGTTTCCGTTGCGTTTCGTTGATTTCCTAATGTGTTTTAAGTTTGTTGGGAGTGGACTTTGGGATTTGGAGAACATCAGGTAGGTTTAGTGTGTTTTTGGGGTGGATCTATGTTTTTTGGGGTTTTCTTTCTTTTTTAGGGGTTATCCTGTTCTTGTTTGGGGTGTTTTCGACTTGTTTTGGGGTCTCCGTTGGGTTTTAGTTGGATTCTCGTTGGTCGTTAGGGTAAATGGGAGTGGATTGTGGGTTTTGAAGAAGATCAGGTGAGTTTAGGGTGGTTTTGCGGGGAAATTCATAGTGTTTGGTGTTTTTTCTTCTGATCCAGTTCTTTTCTGGGGTGTTTTTGAGGTGTTTTTGGGGTTTCCATTGGGTTTCGTTGAGTTCCTAATGGGTTTTATGGTGGTTGGGAGTGGACATTTGGATTTGGAGACCATCAGGTACGTTTAGAGTGGTTTTGGGATTGGATCCGTGCTTTTTGGGGTTTTCTTTCGTTTTTGGGGGTGATCCTGTTCTTGTTTGGGGTGTTTTGGACGTGTTTTGGGTTCTCCGTTGGGTTTCGTTGTGTTTTCCGTGGTCATCATGGTGGAAAAGTGTAAATTGTGGGTTTTGGAGAACATCAGGTAGGTTTAGGGTGTTTTTTGGGGTGGATCTATGTTTTTGGGGGATTTTCTTCCAGTTTTGGGGGTGATTCCGTTCTTGTTTGGGGTGTTTTTGACGTGTTTTGTGGTCTCTGTTTTGTTTCGTTGTGTTTTCCTTGTTCATTTTGGTGGAAAAGGCTGAATAGTGGGTTTTGGAGAACATCAGGTAGGTTTAGGGTGGTTTTGGGATTTGATCCGTGCTTTTTGGGGATTTTGTTCCAGTTTTGGGGGTGATTCGGTTCTTGTTTGTGGTGTTTTTGATGTGTTTTGGGTTCTCCGTTGGGTTTCGTTGGGTTTTCCGTTGGCATCATGGTGGAAAAGGGTAAATTGTGGGTTTTGGAGAACATCAGGTAGGTTTAGGGGGACTTTTGGGGTGGATTCATGGTATTTGTTTTTTTTTTTTTTTCTGTTTTTCTGGGGTGATCCCGTTCTTTTTTGGTGTGTTTTTGATGTGTTTTGGGGTCTCCGTTGGGTTTTGTTGGGTTCTTGTTGGTCATCATGTTGGAAAAGTGTAAATTGTGGGTTTTGGAGAATATCAGGTGAGTTTAAGTTTTTCTGGGTGGTGAATCTATGGTTTTGGTTGAATTCTTCTGGTTTTTTTTTTAGCGTTTTCTTCTGTTTTTGGGGTGGTCCCATTCTTTTTTGGGGTGTTTTTGACATATTTTGGGGTCTCCGTTGGTTTTTGTTGGGTTCTTGTTGTTCATCATGGTGAAAACGTGTAAATTGTGGGTATTGGAGAACATCAGGTAGGTTTAGGGGGACTTTTGGGGTGGATCAACGGCTTTTAGGGTTTTCTTTCGGTTTTGGGGGTGATCCCGCTTTTTTTTTGTGGTGTTTTTGACGTGTTTTGGGGTTTCCATTGCGTTTCGTTGATTTCCTAATGTGTTTTAAGTTTGTTGGGAGTGGACTTTGGGATTTGGAGAACATCAGGTAGGTTTAGTGTGTTTTTGGGGTGGATCTATGGTTTTGGGGGTTTTCTTTCTTTTTTAGGGGTTATCCTGTTCTTGTTTGGGGTGTTTTCGACTTGTTTTGGGGTCTCCGTTGGGTTTTAGTTGGATTCTCGTTGGTCGTTAAGGTAAATGGGAGTGGATTGTGGGTTTTGAAGAAGATCAGGTGAGTTTAGGGTGGTTTTGCGGGGAAATTCATAGTGTTTGGTGTTTTTCCTTCTGATCCAGTTCTTTTTTGGGGTGTTTTTGAGGTGTTTTTGGGGTTTCCGTTGGGTTTCGTTGAGTTCCTAATGGGTTTTATGGTGGTTGGGAGTGGACATTTGGATTTGGAGAACATCAGGTACGTTTAGAGTGGTTTTGGGATTGGATCCGTGCTTTTTGGGGTTTTCTTTCGTTTTTGGGGGTGATCCTATTCTTGTTTGGGGTGTTTTGGACGTGTTTTGGGTTCTCCGTTGGGTTTCGTTGTGTTTTCCGTGGTCATCATGGTGGAAAAGTGTAAATTGTGGGTTTTGGAGAACATCAGGTAGGTTTAGGGTGTTTTTTGGGGTGGATCTATGTTTTTGGGGGATTTTCTTCCAGTTTTGGGGGTGATTCCGTTCTTGTTTGGGGTGTTTTTGACGTGTTTTGTGGTCTCTGTTTTGTTTCGTTGTGTTTTCCTTGTTCATTTTGGTGGAAAAGGCTGAATAGTGGGTTTTGGAGAACATCAGGTAGGTTTAGGGTGGTTTTGGGATTTGATCCGTGCTTTTTGGGGATTTTGTTCCAGTTTTGGGGGTGATTCCGTTCTTGTTTGTGGTGTTTTTGATGTGTTTTGGGTTCTCCGTTGGGTTTCGTTGGGTTTTCCGTTGGCATCATGGTGGAAAAGGGTAAATTGTGGGTTTTGGAGAACATCAGGTAGGTTTAGGGGGACTTTTGGGGTGGATTCATGGTATTTGTTTTTTTTTTTCTGTTTTTCTGGGGTGACCCCGTTCTTTTTTGGTGTGTTTTTGATGTGTTTTGGGGTCTCCGTTGGGTTTTGTTGGGTTCTTGTTGGTCATCATGTTGGAAAAGTGTAAATTGTGGGTTTTGGAGAATATCAGGTGAGTTTAAGTTTTTCTGGGTGGTGAATCTATGGTTTTGGTTGAATTCTTCTGTTTTTTTTTTTTTTTTAGCATTTTCTTCTGTTTTTGGGGTGGTCCCATTCTTTTTTGGGGTGTTTTTGACATATTTTGGGGTCTCCGTTGGTTTTTGTTGGGTTCTTGTTGTTCATCATGGTGAAAACGTGTAAATTGTGGGTATTGGAGAACATCAGGTAGGTTTAGGGGGACTATTGGGGTGGATCAACGGCTTTTAGGGTTTTCTTTCGGTTTTGGGGGTGATCCCGCTTTTTTTTGTGGTGTTTTTGACGTGTTTTGGGGTTTCCGTTGCGTTTCGTTGATTTCCTAATGTGTTTTAAGTTTGTTGGGAGTGGACTTTGGGATTTGGAGAACATCAGGTAGGTTTAGTGTGTTTTTGGGGTGGATCTATGTTTTTTGGGGTTTTCTTTCTTTTTTAGGGGTTATCCTGTTCTTGTTTGGGGTGTTTTCGACTTGTTTTGGGGTCTCCGTTGGGTTTTAGTTGGATTCTCGTTGGTCGTTAGGGTAAATGGGAGTGGATTGTGGGTTTTGAAGAAGATCAGGTTAGTTTAGGGTGGTTTTGCGGGGAAATTCATAGTGTTTGGTGTTTTTTCTTCTGATCCAGTTCTTTTCTGGGGTGTTTTTGAGGTGTTTTTGGGGTTTCCGTTGGGTTTCGTTGAGTTCCTAATGGGTTTTATGGTGGTTGGGAGTGGACATTTGGATTTGGAGAACATCAGGTACGTTTAGAGTGGTTTTGGGATTGGATCCGTGCTTTTTGGGGTTTTCTTTCGTTTTTGGGGGTGATCCTGTTCTTGTTTGGGGTGTTTTGGACGTGTTTTGGGTTCTCCGTTGGGTTTCGTTGTGTTTTCCGTGGTCATCATGGTGGAAAAGTGTAAATTGTGGGTTTTGGAGAACATCAGGTAGATTTAAGGTGTTTTTGGGGTGGATCTATGTTTTTGGGGGATTTTCTTCCAGTTTTGGGGGTGATTCCGTTCTTGTTTGGGGTGTTTTTGACGTGTTTTGTGGTCTCTGTTTTGTTTCGTTGTGTTTTCCTTGTTCATTTTGGTGGAAAAGGCTGAATAGTGGGTTTTGGAGAACATCAGGTAGGTTTAGGGTGGTTTTGGGATTTGATCCGTGCATTTTGGGGATTTTGTTCCAGTTTGGGGGGTGATTCCGTTCTTGTTTGTGGTGTTTTTGATGTGTTTTGGGTTCTCCGTTGGGTTTCGTTGGGTTTTCCGTTGGCATCATGGTGGAAAAGGGTAAATTGTGGGTTTTGGAGAACATCAGGTAGGTTTAGGGGGACTTTTGGGGTGGATTCATGGTATTTGTTTTTTTTTTTTTCTGTTTTTCTGGGTTGATCCCGTTCTTTTTTGGTGTGTTTTTGATGTGTTTTGGGGTCTCCGTTGGGTTTTGTTGGGTTCTTGTTGGTCATCATGTTGGAAAAGTGTAAATTGTGGGTTTTGGAGAATATCAGGTGAGTTTAAGTTTTTCTGGGTGGTGAATCTATGGTTTTGGTTGAATTCTTCTGTTTTTTTTTTTTTTTAGCATTTTCTTCTGTTTTTGGGGTGGTCCCATTCTTTTTTGGGGTGTTTTTGACATATTTTGGGGTCTCCGTTGGTTTTTGTTGGGTTCTTGTTGTTCATCATGGTGAAAACGTGTAAATTGTGGGTATTGGAGAACATCAGGTAGGTTTAGGGGGACTATTGGGGTGGATCAACGGCTTTTAGGGTTTTCTTTCGGTTTTGGGGGTGATCCCGCTTTTTTTTGTGGTGTTTTTGACGTGTTTTGGGGTTTCCGTTGCGTTTCGTTGATTTCCTAATGTGTTTTAAGTTTGTTGGGAGTGGACTTTGGGATTTGGAGAACATCAGGTAGGTTTAGTGTGTTTTTGGGGTGGATCTATGTTTTTTGGGGTTTTCTTTCTTTTTTAGGGGTTATCCTGTTCTTGTTTGGGGTGTTTTCGACTTGTTTTGGGGTCTCCGTTGGGTTTTAGTTGGATTCTCGTTGGTCGTTAGGGTAAATGGGAGTGGATTGTGGGTTTTGAAGAAGATCAGGTGAGTTTAGGGTGGTTTTGCGGGGAAATTCATAGTGTTTGGTGTTTTTCCTTCTGATCCAGTTCTTTTTTGGGGTGTTTTTGAGGTGTTTTTGGGGTTTCCGTTGGGTTTCGTTGAGTTCCTAATGGGTTTTATGGTGGTTGGGAGTGGACATTTGGATTTGGAGAACATCAGGTACGTTTAGAGTGGTTTTGGGATTGGATCCGTGCTTTTTGGGGTTTTCTTTCGTTTTTGGGGGTGATCCTATTCTTGTTTGGGGTGTTTTGGACGTGTTTTGGGTTCTCCGTTGGGTTTCGTTGTGTTTTCCGTGGTCATCATGGTGGAAAAGTGTAAATTGTGGGTTTTGGAGAACATCAGGTAGGTTTAGGGTGTTTTTTGGGGTGGATCTATGTTTTTGGGGGATTTTCTTCCAGTTTTGGGGGTGATTCCGTTCTTGTTTGGGGTGTTTTTGACGTGTTTTGTGGTCTCTGTTTTGTTTCGTTGTGTTTTCCTTGTTCATTTTGGTGGAAAAGGCTGAATAGTGGGTTTTGGAGAACATCAGGTAGGTTTAGGGTGGTTTTGGGATTTGATCCGTGCTTTTTGGGGATTTTGTTCCAGTTTTGGGGGTGATTCCGTTCTTGTTTGTGGTGTTTTTGATGTGTTTTGGGTTCTCCGTTGGGTTTCGTTGGGTTTTCCGTTGGCATCATGGTGGAAAAGGGTAAATTGTGGGTTTTGGAGAACATCAGGTAGGTTTAGGGGGACTTTTGGGGTGGATTCATGGTATTTGTTTTTTTTTTTCTGTTTTTCTGGGGTGACCCCGTTCTTTTTTGGTGTGTTTTTGATGTGTTTTGGGGTCTCCGTTGGGTTTTGTTGGGTTCTTGTTGGTCATCATGTTGGAAAAGTGTAAATTGTGGGTTTTGGAGAATATCAGGTGAGTTTAAGTTTTTCTGGGTGGTGAATCTATGGTTTTGGTTGAATTCTTCTGTTTTTTTTTTTTTTTTTAGCATTTTCTTCTGTTTTTGGGGTGGTCCCATTCTTTTTTGGGGTGTTTTTGACATATTTTGGGGTCTCCGTTGGTTTTTGTTGGGTTCTTGTTGTTCATCATGGTGAAAACGTGTAAATTGTGGGTATTGGAGAACATCAGGTAGGTTTAGGGGGACTATTGGGGTGGATCAACGGCTTTTAGGGTTTTCTTTCGGTTTTGGGGGTGATCCCGCTTTTTTTTGTGGTGTTTTTGACGTGTTTTGGGGTTTCCGTTGCGTTTCGTTGATTTCCTAATGTGTTTTAAGTTTGTTGGGAGTGGACTTTGGGATTTGGAGAACATCAGGTAGGTTTAGTGTGTTTTTGGGGTGGATCTATGTTTTTTGGGGTTTTCTTTCTTTTTTAGGGGTTATCCTGTTCTTGTTTGGGGTGTTTTCGACTTGTTTTGGGGTCTCCGTTGGGTTTTAGTTGGATTCTCGTTGGTCGTTAGGGTAAATGGGAGTGGATTGTGGGTTTTGAAGAAGATCAGGTGAGTTTAGGGTGGTTTTGCGGGGAAATTCATAGTGTTTGGTGTTTTTTCTTCTGATCCAGTTCTTTTCTGGGGTGTTTTTGAGGTGTTTTTGGGGTTTCCGTTGGGTTTCGTTGAGTTCCTAATGGGTTTTATGGTGGTTGGGAGTGGACATTTGGATTTGGAGACCATCAGGTACGTTTAGAGTGGTTTTGGGATTGGATCCGTGCTTTTTGGGGTTTTCTTTCGTTTTTGGGGGTGATCCTGTTCTTGTTTGGGGTGTTTTGGACGTGTTTTGGGTTCTCCGTTGGGTTTCGTTGTGTTTTCCGTGGTCATCATGGTGGAAAAGTGTAAATTGTGGGTTTTGGAGAACATCAGGTAGGTTTAGGGTGTTTTTTGGGGTGGATCTATGTTTTTGGGGGATTTTCTTCCAGTTTTGGGGGTGATTCCGTTCTTGTTTGGGGTGTTTTTGACGTGTTTTGTGGTCTCTGTTTTGTTTCGTTGTGTTTTCCTTGTTCATTTTGGTGGAAAAGGCTGAATAGTGGGTTTTGGAGAGCATCAGGTAGGTTTAGGGTGGTTTTGGGATTTGATCCGTGCTTTTTGGGGATTTTGTTCCAGTTTTGGGGGTGATTCCGTTCTTGTTTGTGGTGTTTTTGATGTGTTTTGGGTTCTCCGTTGGGTTTCGTTGGGTTTTCCGTTGGCATCATGGTGGAAAAGGGTAAATTGTGGGTTTTGGAGAACATCAGGTAGGTTTAGGGGGACTTTTGGGGTGGATTCATGGTATTTGTTTTTTTTTTTCTGTTTTTCTGGGGTGACCCCGTTCTTTTTTGGTGTGTTTTTGATGTGTTTTGGGGTCTCCGTTGGGTTTTGTTGGGTTCTTGTTGGTCATCATGTTGGAAAAGTGTAAATTGTGGGTTTTGGAGAATATCAGGTGAGTTTAAGTTTTTCTGGGTGGTGAATCTATGGTTTTGGTTGAATTCTTCTGTTTTTTTTTTTTTTTTTAGCATTTTCTTCTGTTTTTGGGGTGGTCCCGTTCTTGTTTGGGGTGTTTTTGACATATTTTGGGGTCTCCGTTGGTTTTTGTTGGGTTCTTGTTGTTCATCATGGTGAAAACGTGTAAATTGTGGGTATTGGAGAACATCAGGTAGGTTTAGGGGGACTATTGGGGTGGATCAACGGCTTTTAGGGTTTTCTTTCGGTTTTGGGGGTGATCCCGCTTTTTTTTGTGGTGTTTTTGACGTGTTTTGGGGTTTCCGTTGCGTTTCGTTGATTTCCTAATGTGTTTTAAGTTTGTTGGGAGTGGACTTTGGGATTTGGAGAACATCAGGTAGGTTTAGTGTGTTTTTGGGGTGGATCTATGTTTTTTGGGGTTTTCTTTCTTTTTTAGGGGTTATCCTGTTCTTGTTTGGGGTGTTTTCGACTTGTTTTGGGGTCTCCGTTGGGTTTTAGTTGGATTCTCGTTGGTCGTTAGGGTAAATGGGAGTGGATTGTGGGTTTTGAAGAAGATCAGGTGAGTTTAGGGTAGTTTTGCGGGGAAATTCATAGTGTTTGGTGTTTTTTCTTCTGATCCAGTTCTTTTCTGGGGTGTTTTTGAGGTGTTTTTGGGGTTTCCGTTGGGTTTCGTTGAGTTCCTAATGGGTTTTATGGTGGTTGGGAGTGGACATTTGGATTTGGAGAACATCAGGTACGTTTAGAGTGGTTTTGGGATTGGATCCGTGCTTTTTGGGGTTTTCTTTCGTTTTTGGGGGTGATCCTGTTCTTGTTTGGGGTGTTTTGGACGTGTTTTGGGTTCTCCGTTGGGTTTCGTTGTGTTTTCCGTGGTCATCATGGTGGAAAAGTGTAAATTGTGGGTTTTGGAGAACATCAGGTAGGTTTAGGGTGTTTTTTGGGGTGGATCTATGTTTTTGGGGGATTTTCTTCCAGTTTTGGGGGTGATTCCGTTCTTGTTTGGGGTGTTTTTGACGTGTTTTGTGGTCTCTGTTTTGTTTCGTTGTGTTTTCCTTGTTCATTTTGGTGGAAAAGGCTGAATAGTGGGTTTTGGAGAACATCAGGTAGGTTTAGGGTGGTTTTGGGATTTGATCCGTGCTTTTTGGGGATTTTGTTCCAGTTTTGGGGGTGATTCCGTTCTTGTTTGTGGTGTTTTTGATGTGTTTTGGGTTCTCCGTTGGGTTTCGTTGGGTTTTCCGTTGGCATCATGGTGGAAAAGGGTAAATTGTGGGTTTTGGAGAACATCAGGTAGGTTTAGGGGGACTTTTGGGGTGGATTCACGGTATTTGTTTTTTTTTTCTCTGTTTTTCTGGGGTGATCCCGTTCTTTTTTGGTGTGTTTTTGATGTGTTTTGGGGTCTCCGTTGGGTTTTGTTGGGTTCTTGTTGGTCATCATGTTGGAAAAGTGTAAATTGTGGGTTTTGGAGAATATCAGGTGAGTTTAAGTTTTTCTGGGTGGTGAATCTATGGTTTTGGTTGAATTCTTCTGTTTTTTTTAGCGTTTTCTTCTGTTTTTGGGGTGGTCCCATTCTTGTTTGGGGTGTTTTTGACATATTTTGGGGTCTCCGTTGGTTTTTGTTGGGTTCTTGTTGTTCATCATGGTGAAAACGTGTAAATTGTGGGTATTGGAGAACATCAGGTAGGTTTAGGGGGACTTTTGGGGTGGATCAACGTCTTTTAGGGTTTTCTTTCGGTTTTGGGGGTGATCCCGCTTTTTTTTGTGGTGTTTTTGACGTGTTTTGGGGTTTCCGTTGCGTTTCGTTGATTTCCTAATGTGTTTTAAGTTTGTTGGGAGTGGACTTTGGGATTTGGAGAACATCAGGTAGGTTTAGTGTGTTTTTGGGGTGGATCTATGTTTTTTGGGGTTTTCTTTCTTTTTTAGGGGTTATCCTGTTCTTGTTTGGGGTGTTTTTGACTTGTTTTGGGGTCTCCGTTGGGTTTTAGTTGGATTCTCGTTGGTCGTTAGGGTAAATGGGAGTGGATTGTGGGTTTTGAAGAAGATCAGGTGAGTTTAGGGTGGTTTTGCGGGGAAATTCATAGTGTTTGGTGTTTTTTCTTCTGATCCAGTTCTTTTCTGGGGTGTTTTTGAGGTGTTTTTGGGGTTTCCGTTGGGTTTCGTTGAGTTCCTAATGGGTTTTATGGTGGTTGGGAGTGGACATTTGGATTTGGAGAACATCAGGTACGTTTAGAGTGGTTTTGGGATTGGATCCGTGCTTTTTGGGGTTTTCTTTCGTTTTTGGGGGTGATCCTGTTCTTGTTTGGGGTGTTTTGGACGTGTTTTGGGTTCTCCGTTGGGTTTCGTTGTGTTTTCCGTGGTCATCATGGTGGAAAAGTGTAAATTGTGGGTTTTGGAGAACATCAGGTAGGTTTAGGGTGTTTTTTGGGGTGGATCTATGTTTTTGGGGGATTTTCTTCCAGTTTTGGGGGTGATTCCGTTCTTGTTTGGGGTGTTTTTGACGTGTTTTGTGGTCTCTGTTTTGTTTCGTTGTGTTTTCCTTGTTCATTTTGGTGGAAAAGGCTGAATAGTGGGTTTTGGAGAACATCAGGTAGGTTTAGGGTGGTTTTGGGATTTGATCCGTGCTTTTTGGGGATTTTGTTCCAGTTTTGGGGGTGATTCCGTTCTTGTTTGTGGTGTTTTTGATGTGTTTTGGGTTCTCCGTTGGGTTTCGTTGGGTTTTCCGTTGGCATCATGGTGGAAAAGGGTAAATTGTGGGTTTTGGAGAACATCAGGTAGGTTTAGGGGGACTTTTGGGGTGGATTCATGGTATTTGTTTTTTTTTTTTCTGTTTTTCTGGGGTGATCCCGTTCTTTTTTGGTGTGTTTTTGATGTGTTTTGGGGTCTCCGTTGGGTTTTGTTGGGTTCTTGTTGGTCATCATGTTGGAAAAGTGTAAATTGTGGGTTTTGGAGAATATCAGGTGAGTTTAAGTTTTTCTGGGTGGTGAATCTATGGTTTTGGTTGAATTCTTCTGGTTTTTTTTAGCATTTTCTTCTGTTTTTGGGGTGGTCCCATTCTTTTTTGGGGTGTTTTTGACATATTTTGGGGTCTCCGTTGGTTTTTGTTGGGTTCTTGTTGTTCATCATGGTGAAAACGTGTAAATTGTGGGTATTGGAGAACATCAGGTAGGTTTAGGGGGACTTTTGGGGTGGATCAACGGCTTTTAGGGTTTTCTTTCGGTTTTGGGGGTGATCCCGCTTTTTTTTTGTGGTGTTTTTGACGTGTTTTGGGGTTTCCGTTGCGTTTCGTTGATTTCCTAATGTGTTTTAAGTTTGTTGGGAGTGGACTTTGGGATTTGGAGAACATCAGGTAGGTTTAGTGTGTTTTTGGGGTGGATCTATGTTTTTTGGGGTTTTCTTTCTTTTTTAGGGGTTATCCTGTTCTTGTTTGGGGTGTTTTCGACTTGTTTTGGGGTCTCCGTTGGGTTTTAGTTGGATTCTCGTTGGTCGTTAGGGTAAATGGGAGTGGATTGTGGGTTTTGAAGAAGATCAGGTGAGTTTAGGGTGGTTTTGCGGGGAAATTCATAGTGTTTGGTGTTTTTTCTTCTGATCCAGTTCTTTTCTGGGGTGTTTTTGAGGTGTTTTTGGGGTTTCCGTTGGGTTTCGTTGAGTTCCTAATGGGTTTTATGGTGGTTGGGAGTGGACATTTGGATTTGGAGAACATCAGGTACGTTTAGAGTGGTTTTGGGATTGGATCCGTGCTTTTTGGGGTTTTCTTTCGTTTTTGGGGGTGATCCTGTTCTTGTTTGGGGTGTTTTGGACGTGTTTTGGGTTCTCCGTTGGGTTTCGTTGTGTTTTCCGTGGTCATCATGGTGGAAAAGTGTAAATTGTGGGTTTTGGAGAACATCAGGTAGGTTTAGGGTGTTTTTTGGGGTGGATCTATGTTTTTGGGGGATTTTCTTCCAGTTTTGGGGGTGATTCCGTTCTTGTTTGGGGTGTTTTTGACGTGTTTTGTGGTCTCTGTTTTGTTTCGTTGTGTTTTCCTTGTTCATTTTGGTGGAAAAGGCTGAATAGTGGGTTTTGGAGAACATCAGGTAGGTTTAGGGTGGTTTTGGGATTTGATCCGTGCTTTTGGGGGATTTTGTTCCAGTTTTGGGGGTGATTCCGTTCTTGTTTGTGGTGTTTTTGATGTGTTTTGGGTTCTCCGTTGGGTTTCATTGGGTTTTCCGTTGGCATCATGGTGGAAAAGGGTAAATTGCGGGTTTTGGAGAACATCAGGTAGGTTTAGGGGGACTTTTGGGGTGGATTCACGGTATTTGTTTTTTTTTTTTTCTGTTTTTCTGGGGTGATCCCGTTCTTTTTTGGTGTGTTTTTGATGTGTTTTGGGGTCTCCGTTGGGTTTTGTTGGGTTCTTGTTGGTCATCATGTTGGAAAAGTGTAAATTGTGGGTTTTGGAGAATATCAGGTGAGTTTAAGTTTTTCTGGGTGGTGAATCTATGGTTTTGGTTGAATTCTTCTGTTTTTTTTTAGCGTTTTCTTCTGTTTTTTGGGGTGGTCCCATTCTTTTTTGGGGTGTTTTTGACATATTTTGGGGTCTCTGTTGGGTTTTGTTGGGTTCTTGTTGTTCATCATGGTGAAAACGTGTAAATTGTGGGTATTGGAGAACATCAGGTAGGTTTAGGGGGACTTTTGGGGTGGATCAACGTCTTTTAGGGTTTTCTTTCGGTTTTGGGGGTGATCCCGCTTTTTTTTGTGGTGTTTTTGACGTGTTTTGGGGTTTCCGTTGCGTTTCGTTGATTTCCTAATGTGTTTTAAGTTTGTTGGGAGTGGACTTTGGGATTTGGAGAACATCAGGTAGGTTTAGTGTGTTTTTGGGGTGGATCTATGTTTTTTGGGGTTTTCTTTCTTTTTTAGGGGTTATCCTGTTCTTGTTTGGGGTGTTTTCGACTTGTTTTGGGGTCTCCGTTGGGTTTTAGTTGGATTCTCGTTGGTCGTTAAGGTAAATGGGAGTGGATTGTGGGTTTTGAAGAAGATCAGGTGAGTTTAGGGTGGTTTTGCGGGGAAATTCATAGTGTTTGGTGTTTTTTCTTCTGATCCAGTTCTTTTCTGGGGTGTTTTTGAGGTGTTTTTGGGGTTTCCGTTGGGTTTCGTTGAGTTCCTAATGGGTTTTATGGTGGTTGGGAGTGGACATTTGGATTTGGAGAACATCAGGTACGTTTAGAGTGGTTTTGGGATTGGATCCGTGCTTTTTGGGGTTTTCTTTCGTTTTGGGGGGTGATCCTGTTCTTGTTTGGGGTGTTTTGGACGTGTTTTGGGTTCTCCGTTGGGTTTCGTTGTGTTTTCCGTGGTCATCATGGTGGAAAAGTGTAAATTGTGGGTTTTGGAGAACATCAGGTAGGTTTAGGGTGTTTTTTGGGGTGGATCTATGTTTTTGGGGGATTTTCTTCCAGTTTTGGGGGTGATTCCGTTCTTGTTTGGGGTGTTTTTGACGTGTTTTGTGGTCTCTGTTTTGTTTCGTTGTGTTTTCCTTGTTCATTTTGGTGGAAAAGGCTGAATAGTGGGTTTTGGAGAGCATCAGGTAGGTTTAGGGTGGTTTTGGGATTTGATCCGTGCTTTTTGGGGATTTTGTTCCAGTTTTGGGGGTGATTCCGTTCTTGTTTGTGGTGTTTTTGATGTGTTTTGGGTTCTCCGTTGGGTTTCGTTGGGTTTTCCGTTGGCATCATGGTGGAAAAGGGTAAATTGCGGGTTTTGGAGAACATCAGGTAGGTTTAGGGGGACTTTTGGGGTGGATTCATGGTATTTGTTTTTTTTTTTTCTGTTTTTCTGGGGTGATCCCGTTCTTTTTTGGTGTGTTTTTGATGTGTTTTGGGGTCTCCGTTGGGTTTTGTTGGGTTCTTGTTGGTCATCATGTTGGAAAAGTGTAAATTGTGGGTTTTGGAGAATATCAGGTGAGTTTAAGTTTTTCTGGGTGGTGAATCTATGGTTTTGGTTGAATTCTTCTGTTTTTTTTTTTAGCGTTTTCTTCTGTTTTTGGGGTGGTCCCATTCTTTTTTGGGGTGTTTTTGACATATTTTGGGGTCTCCGTTGGGTTTTGTTGGGTTCTTGTTGTTCATCATGGTGAAAACGTGTAAATTGTGGGTATTGGAGAACATCAGGTAGGTTTAGGGGGACTTTTGGGGTGGATCAACGGCTTTTAGGGTTTTCTTTCGGTTTTGGGGGTGATCCCGCTTTTTTTTTGTGGTGTTTTTGACGTGTTTTGGGGTTTCCGTTGCGTTTCGTTGATTTCCTAATGTGTTTTAAGTTTGTTGGGAGTGGACTTTGGGATTTGGAGAACATCAGGTAGGTTTAGTGTGTTTTTGGGGTGGATCTATGTTTTTTGGGGTTTTCTTTCTTTTTTAGGGGTTATCCTGTTCTTGTTTGGGGTGTTTTCGACTTGTTTTGGGGTCTCCGTTGGGTTTTAGTTGGATTCTCGTTGGTCGTTAGGGTAAATGGGAGTGGATTGTGGGTTTTGAAGAAGATCAGGTGAGTTTAGGGTGGTTTTGCGGGGAAATTCATAGTGTTTGGTGTTTTTTCTTCTGATCCAGTTCTTTTCTGGGGTGTTTTTGAGGTGTTTTTGGGGTTTCCGTTGGGTTTCGTTGAGTTCCTAATGGGTTTTATGGTGGTTGGGAGTGGACATTTGGATTTGGAGAACATCAGGTACGTTTAGAGTGGTTTTGGGATTGGATCCGTGCTTTTTGGGGTTTTCTTTCGTTTTTGGGGGTGATCCTGTTCTTGTTTGGGGTGTTTTGGACGTGTTTTGGGTTCTCCGTTGGGTTTCGTTGTGTTTTCCGTGGTCATCATGGTGGAAAAGTGTAAATTGTGGGTTTTGGAGAACATCAGGTAGGTTTATGAAAACTTCTGGGGCAGATTCATGGTTTTTAGGGTTTTGTTCTGTTTTTTCTAGTGATCCAGTTGTTTTTGGCATGTTTTTGACGTGTTTTGGGGTCTCCGTTGGGTTTCATTGGGTTTCTCGTGGTCATCATGGTGGAAAAGTGTAAATTGTGGGTTTTGGAGAACATCAGGTAGGTTTAGGGGGACTTTTGGGGTGGATTCATGGTATTTGGGATTTTCTTCTGTTTTTTTGCGGGGGGTGATCGAATTCTTTTTTGGGGTGTTTTTGACGTGTTTTGGGGTCTCCGTTGGGTTTTGCTGGGTTCTTGTTGGTCATCATGTTGGAAAAGTGTAAATTGCGTGTTTTGGAGAACATCAGGTAGGTTTACTGTCTTTTTTGGGGTGGATCTATGTTTTTTGCGGATTTTCTTCCAGTTTTGGGGGTGATTCTGTTCTTGTTTGGGGTGTTTTTGACGTGTTTTGTGGTCTCTGTTTTGTTTCGTTGTGTTTTCCTTGTTCATTTTGGTGGAAAAGGCTGAATAGTGGGTTTTGGAGAGCATCAGGTAGGTTTAGGGTGGTTTTGGGATTTGATCCGTGCTTTTTGGGGATTTTGTTCCAGTTTTGAGGGTGATTCCGTTCTTGTTTGTGGTGTTTTTGATGTGTTTTGGGTTCTCCGTTGGGTTTCGTTGGGTTTTCCGTTGGCATCATGGTGGAAAAGTGTAAATTGTGGGTTTTGGAGAACATCAGGTAGGTTTAGGGGGACTTTTGGGGTGGATTCATGGTATTTGTTTTTTTTTTTTCTGTTTTTCTGGGGTGATCCCGTTCTTTTTTGGTGTGTTTTTGATGTGTTTTGGGGTCTCCGTTGGGTTTTGTTGGGTTCTTGTTGGTCATCATGTTGGAAAAGTGTAAATTGTGGGTTTTGGAGAATATCAGGTGAGTTTAAGTTTTTCTGGGTGGTGAATCTATGGTTTTGGTTGAATTCTTCTGTTTTTTTTAGCGTTTTCTTCTGTTTTTGGGGTGGTCCCATTCTTGTTTGGGGTGTTTTTGACATATTTTGGGGTCTCCGTTGGGTTTTGTTGGGTTCTTGTTGTTCATCATGGTGAAAACGTGTAAATTGTGGGTATTGGAGAACATCAGGTAGGTTTAGGGGGACTTTTGGGGTGGATCAACGGCTTTTAGGGTTTTCTTTCGGTTTTGGGGGTGATCCCGCTTTTTTTTTGTGGTGTTTTTGACGTGTTTTGGGGTTTCCGTTGCGTTTCGTTGATTTCCTAATGTGTTTTAAGTTTGTTGGGAGTGGACTTTGGGATTTGGAGAACATCAGGTAGGTTTAGTGTGTTTTTGGGGTGGATCTATGTTTTTTTGGGGTTTTCTTTCTTTTTTAGGGGTTATCCTGTTCTTGTTTGGGGTGTTTTCGACTTGTTTTGGGGTCTCCGTTGGGTTTTAGTTGGATTCTTGTTGGTCGTTAGGGTAAATGGGAGTGGATTGTGGGTTTTGAAGAAGATCAGGTGAGTTTAGGGTGGTTTTGCGGGGAAATTCATAGTGTTTGGTGTTTTTTCTTCTGATCCAGTTCTTTTCTGGGGTGTTTTTGAGGTGTTTTTGGGGTTTCCGTTGGGTTTCGTTGAGTTCCTAATGGGTTTTATGGTGGTTGGGAGTGGACATTTGGATTTGGAGACCATCAGGTACGTTTAGAGTGGTTTTGGGATTGGATCCGTGCTTTTGGGGGTTTTCTTTCGTTTTGGGGGGTGATCCTGTTCTTGTTTGGGGTGTTTTGGACGTGTTTTGGGTTCTCCGTTGGGTTTCGTTGTGTTTTCCGTGGTCATCATGGTGGAAAAGTGTAAATTGTGGGTTTTGGAGAACATCAGGTAGGTTTAGGGTGTTTTTTGGGGTGGATCTATGTTTTTGGGGGATTTTCTTCCAGTTTTGGGGGTGATTCCGTTCTTGTTTGGGGTGTTTTTGACGTGTTTTGTGGTCTCTGTTTTGTTTCGTTGTGTTTTCCTTGTTCATTTTGGTGGAAAAGGCTGAATAGTGGGTTTTGGAGAACATCAGGTAGGTTTAGGGTGGTTTTGGGATTTGATCCGTGCTTTTTGGGGATTTTGTTCCAGTTTTGGGGGTGATTCCGTTCTTGTTTGTGGTGTTTTTGATGTGTTTTGGGTTCCCGTTGGGTTTCGTTGGGTTTTCCGTTGGCATCATGGTGGAAAAGGGTAAATTGCGGGTTTTGGAGAACATCAGGTAGGTTTAGGGGGACTTTTGGGGTGGATTCACGGTATTTGTTTTTTTTTTTTTCTGTTTTTCTGGGGTGATCCCGTTCTTTTTTGGTGTGTTTTTGATGTGTTTTGGGGTCTCCGTTGGGTTTTGTTGGGTTCTTGTTGGTCATCATGTTGGAAAAGTGTAAATTGTGGGTTTTGGAGAATATCAGGTGAGTTTAAGTTTTTCTGGGTGGTGAATCTATGGTTTTGGTTGAATTCTTCTGGTTTTTTTTAGCGTTTTCTTCTGTTTTTTGGGGTGGTCCCATTCTTTTTTGGGGTGTTTTTGACATATTTTGGGGTCTCTGTTGGGTTTTGTTGGGTTCTTGTTGTTCATCATGGTGAAAACGTGTAAATTGTGGGTATTGGAGAACATCAGGTAGGTTTAGGGGGACTTTTGGGGTGGATCAACGTCTTTTAGGGTTTTCTTTCGGTTTTGGGGGTGATCCCGCTTTTTTTTGTGGTGTTTTTGACGTGTTTTGGGGTTTCCGTTGCGTTTCGTTGATTTCCTAATGTGTTTTAAGTTTGTTGGGAGTGGACTTTGGGATTTGGAGAACATCAGGTAGGTTTAGTGTGTTTTTGGGGTGGATCTATGTTTTTTGGGGTTTTCTTTCTTTTTTAGGGGTTATCCTGTTCTTGTTTGGGGTGTTTTCGACTTGTTTTGGGGTCTCCGTTGGGTTTTAGTTGGATTCTCGTTGGTCGTTAGGGTAAATGGGAGTGGATTGTGGGTTTTGAAGAAGATCAGGTGAGTTTAGGGTGGTTTTGCGGGGAAATTCATAGTGTTTGGTGTTTTTTCTTCTGATCCAGTTCTTTTCTGGGGTGTTTTTGAGGTGTTTTTGGGGTTTCCGTTGGGTTTCGTTGAGTTCCTAATGGGTTTTATGGTGGTTGGGAGTGGACATTTGGATTTGGAGACCATCAGGTACGTTTAGAGTGGTTTTGGGATTGGATCCGTGCTTTTTGGGGTTTTCTTTCGTTTTTGGGGGTGATCCTGTTCTTGTTTGGGGTGTTTTGGACGTGTTTTGGGTTCTCCGTTGGGTTTCGTTGTGTTTTCCGTGGTCATCATGGTGGAAAAGTGTAAATTGTGGGTTTTGGAGAACATCAGGTAGGTTTAGGGTGTTTTTTGGGGTGGATCTATGTTTTTGGGGGATTTTCTTCCAGTTTTGGGGGTGATTCCGTTCTTGTTTGGGGTGTTTTTGACGTGTTTTGTGGTCTCTGTTTTGTTTCGTTGTGTTTTCCTTGTTCATTTTGGTGGAAAAGGCTGAATAGTGGGTTTTGGAGAGCATCAGGTAGGTTTAGGGTGGTTTTGGGATTTGATCCGTGCTTTTTGGGGATTTTGTTCCAGTTTTGGGGGTGATTCCGTTCTTGTTTGTGGTGTTTTTGATGTGTTTTGGGTTCTCCGTTGGGTTTCGTTGGGTTTTCCGTTGGCATCATGGTGGAAAAGGGTAAATTGCGGGTTTTGGAGAACATCAGGTAGGTTTAGGGGGACTTTTGGGGTGGATTCATGGTATTTGTTTTTTTTTTTTCTGTTTTTCTGGGGTGATCCCGTTCTTTTTTGGTGTGTTTTTGATGTGTTTTGGGGTCTCCGTTGGGTTTTGTTGGGTTCTTGTTGGTCATCATGTTGGAAAAGTGTAAATTGTGGGTTTTGGAGAATATCAGGTGAGTTTAAGTTTTTCTGGGTGGTGAATCTATGGTTTTGGTTGAATTCTTCTGTTTTTTTTTAGCGTTTTCTTCTGTTTTTTGGGGTGGTCCCATTCTTTTTTGGGGTGTTTTTGACATATTTTGGGGTCTCTGTTGGGTTTTGTTGGGTTCTTGTTGTTCATCATGGTGAAAACGTGTAAATTGTGGGTATTGGAGAACATCAGGTAGGTTTAGGGGGACTTTTGGGGTGGATTCATGGTATTTGTTTTTTTTTTTTCTGTTTTTCTGGGGTGATCCCGTTCTTTTTTGGTGTGTTTTTGATGTGTTTTGGGGTCTCCGTTGGGTTTTGTTGGGTTCTTGTTGGTCATCATGTTGGAAAAGTGTAAATTGTGGGTTTTGGAGAATATCAGGTGAGTTTAAGTTTTTCTGGGTGGTGAATCTATGGTTTTGGTTGAATTCTTCTGTTTTTTTTTTTAGCGTTTTCTTCTGTTTTTGGGGTGGTCCCATTCTTGTTTGGGGTGTTTTTGACATATTTTGGGGTCTCCGTTGGTTTTTGTTGGGTTCTTGTTGTTCATCATGGTGAAAACGTGTAAATTGTGGGTATTGGAGAACATCAGGTAGGTTTAGGGGGACTTTTGGGGTGGATCAACGTCTTTTAGGGTTTTCTTTCGGTTTTGGGGGTGATCCCGCTTTTTTTTTGTGGTGTTTTTGACGTGTTTTGGGGTTTCCGTTGCGTTTCGTTGATTTCCTAATGTGTTTTAAGTTTGTTGGGAGTGGACTTTGGGATTTGGAGAACATCAGGTAGGTTTAGTGTGTTTTTGGGGTGGATCTATGTTTTTTGGGGTTTTCTTTCTTTTTTAGGGGTTATCCTGTTCTTGTTTGGGGTGTTTTCGACTTGTTTTGGGGTCTCCGTTGGGTTTTAGTTGGATTCTCGTTGGTCGTTAGGGTAAATGGGAGTGGATTGTGGGTTTTGAAGAAGATCAGGTGAGTTTAGGGTGGTTTTGCGGGGAAATTCATAGTGTTTGGTGTTTTTTCTTCTGATCCAGTTCTTTTTTGGGGTGTTTTTGAGGTGTTTTTGGGGTTTCCGTTGGGTTTCGTTGAGTTCCTAATGGGTTTTATGGTGGTTGGGAGTGGACATTTGGATTTGGAGACCATCAGGTACGTTTAGAGTGGTTTTGGGATTGGATCCGTGCTTTTTGGGGTTTTCTTTCGTTTTTGGGGGTGATCCTGTTCTTGTTTGGGGTGTTTTGGACGTGTTTTGGGTTCTCCGTTGGGTTTCATTGGGTTACTCGTGGTCATCATGGTGGAAAAGTGTAAATTGTGGGTTTTGGAGAACATCAGGTAGGTTTAGGGTGTTTTTGGGGTGGATCTATGTTTTTGGGGGATTTTCTTCCAGTTTTGGGGGTGATTCCGTTCTTGTTTGGGGTGTTTTTGACGTGTTTTGTGGTCTCTGTTTTGTTTCGTTGTGTTTTCCTTGTTCATTTTGGTGGAAAAGGCTGAATAGTGGGTTTTGGAGAACATCAGGTAGGTTTAGGGTGGTTTTGGGATTTGATCCGTGCTTTTTGGGGATTTTGTTCCAGTTTTGGGGGTGATTCGGTTCTTGTTTGTGGTGTTTTTGATGTGTTTTGGGTTCTCCGTTGGGTTTCGTTGGGTTTTCCGTTGGCATCATGGTGGAAAAGGGTAAATTGTGGGTTTTGGAGAACATCAGGTAGGTTTAGGGGGACTTTTGGGGTGGATTCATGGTATTTGTTTTTTTTTTTTCTGTTTTTCTGGGGTGATCCCGTTCTTTTTTGGTGTGTTTTTGATGTGTTTTGGGGTCTCCGTTGGGTTTTGTTGGGTTCTTGTTGGTCATCATGTTGGAAAAGTGTAAATTGTGGGTTTTGGAGAATATCAGGTGAGTTTAAGTTTTTCTGGGTGGTGAATCTATGGTTTTGGTTGAATTCTTCTGTTTTTTTTTAGCGTTTTCTTCTGTTTTTGGGGTGGTCCCATTCTTGTTTGGGGTGTTTTTGACATATTTTGGGGTCTCCGTTGGTTTTTGTTGGGTTCTTGTTGTTCATCATGGTGGAAAAGGGTAAATTGTGGGTATTGGAGAACATCAGGTAGGTTTAGGGGGACTTTTGGGGTGGATCAACGTCTTTTAGGGTTTTCTTTCGGTTTTGGGGGTGATCCCGCTTTTTTTTGTGGTGTTTTTGACGTGTTTTGGGGTTTCCGTTGCGTTTCGTTGATTTCCTAATGTGTTTTAAGTTTGTTGGGAGTGGACTTTGGGATTTGGAGAACATCAGGTAGGTTTAGTGTGTTTTTGGGGTGGATCTATGTTTTTTGGGGTTTTCTTTCTTTTTTAGGGGTTATCCTGTTCTTGTTTGGGGTGTTTTCGACTTGTTTTGGGGTCTCCGTTGGGTTTTAGTTGGATTCTCGTTGGTCGTTAAGGTAAATGGGAGTGGATTGTGGGTTTTGAAGAAGATCAGGTGAGTTTAGGGTGGTTTTGCGGGGAAATTCATAGTGTTTGGTGTTTTTTCTTCTGATCCAGTTCTTTTCTGGGGTGTTTTTGAGGTGTTTTTGGGGTTTCCGTTGGGTTTCGTTGAGTTCCTAATGGGTTTTATGGTGGTTGGGAGTGGACATTTGGATTTGGAGAACATCAGGTACGTTTAGAGTGGTTTTGGGATTGGATCCGTGCTTTTGGGGGTTTTCTTTCGTTTTTGGGGGTGATCCTGTTCTTGTTTGGGGTGTTTTGGACGTGTTTTGGGGTCTCCGTTGGGTTTCGTTGTGTTTTCCGTGGTCATCATGGTGGAAAAGTGTAAATTGTGGGTTTTGGAGAACATCAGGTAGATTTAGGGTGTTTTTGGGGTGGATCTATGTTTTTGGGGGATTTTCTTCCAGTTTTGGGGGTGATTCCGTTCTTGTTTGGGGTGTTTTTGACATGTTTTGTGGTCTCTGTTTTGTTTCGTTGTGTTTTCCTTGTTCATTTTGGTGGAAAAGGCTGAATAGTGGGTTTTGGAGAACATCAGGTAGGTTTAGGGTGGTTTTGGGATTTGATCCGTGCTTTTTGGGGATTTTGTTCCAGTTTTGGGGGTGATTCCGTTCTTGTTTGTGGTGTTTTTGACGTGTTTTGGGTTCTCTGTTGGGTTTCGTTGGGTTTTCCGTTGGCATCATGGTGGAAAAGGGTAAATTGTGGGTTTTGGAGAACATCAGGTAGGTTTATGAGGACTTCTGGGGCAGATTCATGGTTTTTGTTTTTTTTTTTTTTTTTTTTTTTCTGTTTTTCTGGGGTGATCCCGTTCTTTTTTGGTGTGTTTTTGATGTGTTTTGGGGTCTCCGTTGGGTTTTGTTGGGTTTTCCGTTGGCATCATGGTGGAAAAGGGTAAATTGTGGGTTTTGGAGAACATCAGGTAGGTTTAGGGGGACTTTTGGGGTGGATTCATGGTATTTGTTTTTTTTTTTTCTGTTTTTCTGGGGTGATCCCATTCTTTTTTGGTGTGTTTTTGATGTGTTTTGGGGTCTCCGTTGGGTTTTGTTGGGTTCTTGTTGGTCATCATGTTGGAAAAGTGTAAATTGTGGGTTTTGGAGAATATCAGGTGAGTTTAAGTTTTTCTGGGTGGTGAATCTATGGTTTTGGTTGAATTCTTCTGTTTTTTTTTAGCGTTTTCTTCTGTTTTTGGGGTGGTCCCATTCTTGTTTGGGGTGTTTTTGACATATTTTGGGGTCTCCGTTGGTTTTTGTTGGGTTCTTGTTGTTCATCATGGTGGAAAAGGGTAAATTGTGGGTATTGGAGAACATCAGGTAGGTTTAGGGGGACTTTTGGGGTGGATCAACGTCTTTTAGGGTTTTCTTTCGGTTTTGGGGGTGATCCCGCTTTTTTTTTGTGGTGTTTTTGACGTGTTTTGGGGTTTCCGTTGCGTTTCGTTGATTTCCTAATGTGTTTTAAGTTTGTTGGGAGTGGACTTTGGGATTTGGAGAACATCAGGTAGGTTTAGTGTGTTTTTGGGGTGGATCTATGGTTTTTGGGGTTTTCTTTCTTTTTTAAGGGTTATCCTGTTCTTGTTTGGGGTGTTTTCGACTTGTTTTGGGGTCTCCGTTGGGTTTTAGTTGGATTCTCGTTGGTCGTTAGGGTAAATGGGAGTGGATTGTGGGTTTTGAAGAAGATCAGGTGAGTTTAGGGTGGTTTTGCGGGGAAATTCATAGTGTTTGGTGTTTTTTCTTCTGATCCAGTTCTTTTCTGGGGTGTTTTTGAGGTGTTTTTGGGGTTTCCGTTGGGTTTCGTTGAGTTCCTAATGGGTTTTATGGTGGTTGGGAGTGGACATTTGGATTTGGAGACCATCAGGTACGTTTAGAGTGGTTTTGGGATTGGATCCGTGCTTTTGGGGGTTTTCTTTCGTTTTTGGGGGTGATCCTGTTCTTGTTTGGGGTGTTTTGGACGTGTTTTGGGTTCTCCGTTGGGTTTCGTTGTGTTTTCCGTGGTCATCATGGTGGAAAAGTGTAAATTGTGGGTTTTGGAGAACATCAGGTAGGTTTAGGGTGTTTTTTGGGGTGGATCTATGTTTTTGGGGGATTTTCTTCCAGTTTTGGGGGTGATTCCGTTCTTGTTTGGGGTGTTTTTGACGTGTTTTGTGGTCTCTGTTTTGTTTCGTTGTGTTTTCCTTGTTCATTTTGGTGGAAAAGGCTGAATAGTGGGTTTTGGAGAACATCAGGTAGGTTTAGGGTGGTTTTGGGATTTGATCCGTGCTTTTTGGGGATTTTGTTCCAGTTTTGGGGGTGATTCCGTTCTTGTTTGTGGTGTTTTTGATGTGTTTTGGGTTCTCCGTTGGGTTTCGTTGGGTTTTCCGTTGGCATCATGGTGGAAAAGGGTAAATTGTGGGTTTTGGAGAACATCAGGTAGGTTTAGGGGGACTTTTGGGGTGGATTCATGGTATTTGTTTTTTTTTTTTCTGTTTTTCTGGGGTGATCCCGTTCTTTTTTGGTGTGTTTTTGATGTGTTTTGGGGTCTCCGTTGGGTTTTGTTGGGTTCTTGTTGGTCATCATGTTGGAAAAGTGTAAATTGTGGGTTTTGGAGAATATCAGGTGAGTTTAAGTTTTTCTGGGTGGTGAATCTATGGTTTTGGTTGAATTCTTCTGTTTTTTTTTTTTTTTTTTTAGCATTTTCTTCTGTTTTTGGGGTGGTCCCATTCTTTTTTGGGGTGTTTTTGACATATTTTGGGGTCTCCGTTGGTTTTTGTTGGGTTCTTGTTGTTCATCATGGTGAAAACGTGTAAATTGTGGGTATTGGAGAACATCAGGTAGGTTTAGGGGGACTATTGGGGTGGATCAACGGCTTTTAGGGTTTTCTTTCGGTTTTGGGGGTGATCCCGCTTTTTTTTGTGGTGTTTTTGACGTGTTTTGGGGTTTCCGTTGCGTTTCGTTGATTTCCTAATGTGTTTTAAGTTTGTTGGGAGTGGACTTTGGGATTTGGAGAACATCAGGTAGGTTTAGTGTGTTTTTGGGGTGGATCTATGTTTTTTGGGGTTTTCTTTCTTTTTTAGGGGTTATCCTGTTCTTGTTTGGGGTGTTTTCGACTTGTTTTGGGGTCTCCGTTGGGTTTTAGTTGGATTCTCGTTGGTCGTTAGGGTAAATGGGAGTGGATTGTGGGTTTTGAAGAAGATCAGGTGAGTTTAGGGTGGTTTTGCGGGGAAATTCATAGTGTTTGGTGTTTTTTCTTCTGATCCAGTTCTTTTCTGGGGTGTTTTTGAGGTGTTTTTGGGGTTTCCGTTGGGTTTCGTTGAGTTCCTAATGGGTTTTATGGTGGTTGGGAGTGGACATTTGGATTTGGAGACCATCAGGTACGTTTAGAGTGGTTTTGGGATTGGATCCGTGCTTTTTGGGGTTTTCTTTCGTTTTTGGGGGTGATCCTGTTCTTGTTTGGGGTGTTTTGGACGTGTTTTGGGTTCTCCGTTGGGTTTCGTTGTGTTTTCCGTGGTCATCATGGTGGAAAAGTGTAAATTGTGGGTTTTGGAGAACATCAGGTAGGTTTAGGGTGTTTTTTGGGGTGGATCTATGTTTTTGGGGGATTTTCTTCCAGTTTTGGGGGTGATTCCGTTCTTGTTTGGGGTGTTTTTGACGTGTTTTGTGGTCTCTGTTTTGTTTCGTTGTGTTTTCCTTGTTCATTTTGGTGGAAAAGGCTGAATAGTGGGTTTTGGAGAACATCAGGTAGGTTTAGGGTGGTTTTGGGATTTGATCCGTGCTTTTTGGGGATTTTGTTCCAGTTTTGGGGGTGATTCCGTTCTTGTTTGTGGTGTTTTTGATGTGTTTTGGGTTCTCCGTTGGGTTTCGTTGGGTTTTCCGTTGGCATCATGGTGGAAAAGGGTAAATTGTGGGTTTTGGAGAACATCAGGTAGGTTTAGGGGGACTTTTGGGGTGGATTCATGGTATTTGTTTTTTTTTTTTCTGTTTTTCTGGGGTGATCCCGTTCTTTTTTGGTGTGTTTTTGATGTGTTTTGGGGTCTCCGTTGGGTTTTGTTGGGTTCTTGTTGGTCATCATGTTGGAAAAGTGTAAATTGTGGGTTTTGGAGAATATCAGGTGAGTTTAAGTTTTTCTGGGTGGTGAATCTATGGTTTTGGTTGAATTCTTCTGTTTTTTTTTAGCGTTTTCTTCTGTTTTTGGGGTGGTCCCATTCTTGTTTGGGGTGTTTTTGACATATTTTGGGGTCTCCGTTGGTTTTTGTTGGGTTCTTGTTGTTCATCATGGTGAAAACGTGTAAATTGTGGGTATTGGAGAACATCAGGTAGGTTTAGGGGGACTATTGGGGTGGATCAACGGCTTTTAGGGTTTTCTTTCGGTTTTGGGGGTGATCCCGCTTTTTTTTGTGGTGTTTTTGACGTGTTTTGGGGTTTCCGTTGCGTTTCGTTGATTTCCTAATGTGTTTTAAGTTTGTTGGGAGTGGACTTTGGGATTTGGAGAACATCAGGTAGGTTTAGTGTGTTTTTGGGGTGGATCTATGTTTTTTGGGGTTTTCTTTCTTTTTTAGGGGTTATCCTGTTCTTGTTTGGGGTGTTTTCGACTTGTTTTGGGGTCTCCGTTGGGTTTTAGTTGGATTCTCGTTGGTCGTTAGGGTAAATGGGAGTGGATTGTGGGTTTTGAAGAAGATCAGGTGAGTTTAGGGTGGTTTTGCGGGGAAATTCATAGTGTTTGGTGTTTTTTCTTCTGATCCAGTTCTTTTCTGGGGTGTTTTTGAGGTGTTTTTGGGGTTTCCGTTGGGTTTCGTTGAGTTCCTAATGGGTTTTATGGTGGTTGGGAGTGGACATTTGGATTTGGAGAACATCAGGTACGTTTAGAGTGGTTTTGGGATTGGATCCGTGCTTTTTGGGGTTTTCTTTCGTTTTTGGGGGTGATCCTGTTCTTGTTTGGGGTGTTTTGGACGTGTTTTGGGTTCTCCGTTGGGTTTCGTTGTGTTTTCCGTGGTCATCATGGTGGAAAAGTGTAAATTGTGGGTTTTGGAGAACATCAGGTAGGTTTAGGGGGACTTTTGGGGTGGATTCATGGTATTTGGGATTTTCTTCTGTTTTTTTGCGGGGGGTGATCGAATTCTTTTTTGGGGTGTTTTTGACGTGTTTTGGGGTCTCCGTTGGGTTTTGCTGGGTTCTTGTTGGTCATCATGTTGGAAAAGTGTAAATTGCGTGTTTTGGAGAACATCAGGTAGGTTTACTGTCTTTTTTGGGGTGGATCTATGTTTTTTGCGGATTTTCTTCCAGTTTTGGGGGTGATTCTGTTCTTGTTTGGGGTGTTTTTGACGTGTTTTGTGGTCTCTGTTTTGTTTCGTTGTGTTTTCCTTGTTCATTTTGGTGGAAAAGGCTGAATAGTGGGTTTTGGAGAACATCAGGTAGGTTTAGGGTGGTTTTGGGATTTGATCCGTGCTTTTTGGGGATTTTGTTCCAGTTTTGGGGGTGATTCCGTTCTTGTTTGTGGTGTTTTTGACGTGTTTTGGGTTCTCCGTTGGGTTTCGTTGGGTTTTCCGTTGTCATCATGGTGGAAAAGGGTAAATTGTGGGTTTTGGAGAACATCAGGTAGGTTTATGAGGACTTCTGGGGTGGATTCATGGTATTTGTTTTTTTTTTTTCTGTTTTTCTGGGCTGATCCCGTTCTTTTTTGGTGTGTTTTTGATGTGTTTTGGGGTCTCCGTTGGGTTTTGTTGGGTTCTTGTTGGTCATCATGTTGGAAAAGTGTAAATTGTGGGTTTTGGAGAATATCAGGTGAGTTTAAGTTTTTCTGGGTGGTGAATCTATGGTTTTGGTTGAATTCTTCTGTTTTTTTTTTTTAGCGTTTTCTTCCGTTTTTGGGGTGGTCCCATTCTTTTTTGGGGTGTTTTTGACATATTTTGGGGTCTCCGTTGGTTTTTGTTGGGTTCTTGTTGTTCATCATGGTGAAAACGTGTAAATTGTGGGTATTGGAGAACATCAGGTAGGTTTAGGGGGACTTTTGGGGTGGATCAACGGCTTTTAGGGTTTTCTTTCGGTTTTGGGGGTGATCCCGCTTTTTTTTTTGTGGTGTTTTTGACGTGTTTTGGGGTTTCCGTTGCGTTTCGTTGATTTCCTAATGTGTTTTAAGTTTGTTGGGAGTGGACTTTGGGATTTGGAGAACATCAGGTAGGTTTAGTGTGTTTTTGGGGTGGATCTATGGTTTTGGGGGTTTTCTTTCTTTTTTAAGGGTTATCCTGTTCTTGTTTGGGGTGTTTTCGACTTGTTTTGGGGTCTCCGTTGGGTTTTAGTTGGATTCTCGTTGGTCGTTAAGGTAAATGGGAGTGGATTGTGGGTTTTGAAGAAGATCAGGTGAGTTTAGGGTGGTTTTGCGGGGAAATTCATAGTGTTTGGTGTTTTTTCTTCTGATCCAGTTCTTTTCTGGGGTGTTTTTGAGGTGTTTTTGGGGTTTCCGTTGGGTTTCGTTGAGTTCCTAATGGGTTTTATGGTGGTTGGGAGTGGACATTTGGATTTGGAGAACATCAGGTACGTTTAGAGTGGTTTTGGGATTGGATCCGTGCTTTTTGGGGTTTTCTTTCGTTTTTGGGGGTGATCCTGTTCTTGTTTGGGGTGTTTTGGACGTGTTTTGGGTTCTCCGTTGGGTTTCGTTGTGTTTTCCGTGGTCATCATGGTGGAAAAGTGTAAATTGTGGGTTTTGGAGAACATCAGGTAGGTTTAGGGTTTTTTTGGGGTGGATCTATGTTTTTGGGGGATTTTCTTCCAGTTTTGGGGGTGATTCCGTTCTTGTTTGGGGTGTTTTTGACGTGTTTTGTGGTCTCTGTTTTGTTTCGTTGTGTTTTCCTTGTTCATTTTGGTGGAAAAGGCTGAATAGTGGGTTTTGGAGAACATCAGGTAGGTTTAGGGTGGTTTTGGGATTTGATCCGTGCTTTTTGGGGATTTTGTTCCAGTTTTGGGGGTGATTCCGTTCTTGTTTGTGGTGTTTTTGATGTGTTTTGGGTTCTCCGTTGGGTTTCGTTGGGTTTTCCGTTGGCATCATGGTGGAAAAGGGTAAATTGTGCGTTTTGGAGAACATCAGGTAGGTTTAGGGGGACTTTTGGGGTGGATTCATGGTATTTGTTTTTTTTTTTTTCTGTTTTTCTGGGGTGATCCCGTTCTTTTTTGGTGTGTTTTTGATGTGTTTTGGGGTCTCCGTTGGGTTTTGTTGGGTTCTTGTTGGTCATCATGTTGGAAAAGTGTAAATTGTGGGTTTTGGAGAATATCAGGTGAGTTTAAGTTTTTCTGGGTGGTGAATCTATGGTTTTGGTTGAATTCTTCTGTTTTTTTTTTAGCGTTTTCTTCTGTTTTTGGGGTGGTCCCATTCTTGTTTGGGGTGTTTTTGACATATTTTGGGGTCTCCGTTGGTTTTTGTTGGGTTCTTGTTGTTCATCATGGTGGAAAAGGGTAAATTGTGGGTATTGGAGAACATCAGGAAGGTTTAGGGGGACTTTTGGGGTGGATCAATGTCTTTTAGGGTTTTCTTTCGGTTTTGGGGGTGATCCCGCTTTTTTTTTGTGGTGTTTTTGACGTGTTTTGGGGTTTCCGTTGCGTTTCGTTGATTTCCTAATGTGTTTTAAGTTTGTTGGGAGTGGACTTTGGGATTTGGAGAACATCAGGTAGGTTTAGTGTGTTTTTGGGGTGGATCTATGTTTTTTGGGGTTTTCTTTCTTTTTTAGGGGTTATCCTGTTCTTGTTTGGGGTGTTTTCGACTTGTTTTGGGGTCTCCGTTGGGTTTTAGTTGGATTCTCGTTGGTCGTTAGGGTAAATGGGAGTGGATTGTGGGTTTTGAAGAAGATCAGGTGAGTTTAGGGTGGTTTTGCGGGGAAATTCATAGTGTTTGGTGTTTTTTCTTCTGATCCAGTTCTTTTCTGGGGTGTTTTTGAGGTGTTTTTGGGGTTTCCGTTGGGTTTCGTTGAGTTCCTAATGGGTTTTATGGTGGTTGGGAGTGGACATTTGGATTTGGAGACCATCAGGTACGTTTAGAGTGGTTTTGGGATTGGATCCGTGCTTTTTGGGGTTTTCTTTCGTTTTTGGGGGTGATCCTGTTCTTGTTTGGGGTGTTTTGGACGTGTTTTGGGTTCTCCGTTGGGTTTCGTTGTGTTTTCCGTGGTCATCATGGTGGAAAAGTGTAAATTGTGGGTTTTGGAGAACATCAGGTAGGTTTAGGGTGTTTTTGGGGTGGATCTATGTTTTTGGGGGATTTTCTTCCAGTTTTGGGGGTGATTCCGTTCTTGTTTGGGGTGTTTTTGACGTGTTTTGTGGTCTCTGTTTTGTTTCGTTGTGTTTTCCTTGTTCATTTTGGTGGAAAAGGCTGAATAGTGGGTTTTGGAGAACATCAGGTAGGTTTAGGGTGGTTTTGGGATTTGATCCGTGCTTTTTGGGGATTTTGTTCCAGTTTTGGGGGTGATTCCGTTCTTGTTTGTGGTGTTTTTGATGTGTTTTGGGTTCTCCGTTGGGTTTCGTTGGGTTTTCCGTTGGCATCATGGTGGAAAAGGGTAAATTGTGCGTTTTGGAGAACATCAGGTAGGTTTAGGGGGACTTTTGGGGTGGATTCATGGTATTTGTTTTTTTTTTTTCTGTTTTTCTGGGGTGATCCCGTTCTTTTTTGGTGTGTTTTTGATGTGTTTTGGGGTCTCCGTTGGGTTTTGTTGGGTTCTTGTTGGTCATCATGTTGGAAAAGTGTAAATTGTGGGTTTTGGAGAATATCAGGTGAGTTTAAGTTTTTCTGGGTGGTGAATCTATGGTTTTGGTTGAATTCTTCTGTTTTTTTTTAGCGTTTTCTTCTGTTTTTGGGGTGGTCCCATTCTTGTTTGGGGTGTTTTTGACATATTTTGGGGTCTCCGTTGGTTTTTGTTGGGTTCTTGTTGTTCATCATGGTGAAAACGTGTAAATTGTGGGTATTGGAGAACATCAGGTAGGTTTAGGGGGACTATTGGGGTGGATCAACGGCTTTTAGGGTTTTCTTTCGGTTTTGGGGGTGATCCCGCTTTTTTTTGTGGTGTTTTTGACGTGTTTTGGGGTTTCCGTTGCGTTTCGTTGATTTCCTAATGTGTTTTAAGTTTGTTGGGAGTGGACTTTGGGATTTGGAGAACATCAGGTAGGTTTAGTGTGTTTTTGGGGTGGATCTATGTTTTTTGGGGTTTTCTTTCTTTTTTAGGGGTTATCCTGTTCTTGTTTGGGGTGTTTTCGACTTGTTTTGGGGTCTCCGTTGGGTTTTAGTTGGATTCTCGTTGGTCGTTAGGGTAAATGGGAGTGGATTGTGGGTTTTGAAGAAGATCAGGTGAGTTTAGGGTGGTTTTGCGGGGAAATTCATAGTGTTTGGTGTTTTTTCTTCTGATCCAGTTCTTTTCTGGGGTGTTTTTGAGGTGTTTTTGGGGTTTCCGTTGGGTTTCGTTGAGTTCCTAATGGGTTTTATGGTGGTTGGGAGTGGACATTTGGATTTGGAGACCATCAGGTACGTTTAGAGTGGTTTTGGGATTGGATCCGTGCTTTTTGGGGTTTTCTTTCGTTTTTGGGGGTGATCCTGTTCTTGTTTGGGGTGTTTTGGACGTGTTTTGGGTTCTCCGTTGGGTTTCGTTGTGTTTTCCGTGGTCATCATGGTGGAAAAGTGTAAATTGTGGGTTTTGGAGAACATCAGGTAGGTTTAGGGTGTTTTTTGGGGTGGATCTATGTTTTTGGGGGATTTTCTTCCAGTTTTGGGGGTGATTCCGTTCTTGTTTGGGGTGTTTTTGACGTGTTTTGTGGTCTCTGTTTTGTTTCGTTGTGTTTTCCTTGTTCATTTTGGTGGAAAAGGCTGAATAGTGGGTTTTGGAGAGCATCAGGTAGGTTTAGGGTGGTTTTGGGATTTGATCCGTGCTTTTTGGGGATTTTGTTCCAGTTTTGGGGGTGATTCCGTTCTTGTTTGTGGTGTTTTTGATGTGTTTTGGGTTCTCCGTTGGGTTTCGTTGGGTTTTCCGTTGGCATCATGGTGGAAAAGGGTAAATTGTGGGTTTTGGAGAACATCAGGTAGGTTTAGGGGGACTTTTGGGGTGGATTCATGGTATTTGTTTTTTTTTTTTTTTCTGTTTTTCTGGGGTGATCCCGTTCTTTTTTGGTGTGTTTTTGATGTGTTTTGGGGTCTCCGTTGGGTTTTGTTGGGTTCTTGTTGGTCATCATGTTGGAAAAGTGTAAATTGTGGGTTTTGGAGAATATCAGGTGAGTTTAAGTTTTTCTGGGTGGTGAATCTATGGTTTTGGTTGAATTCTTCTGTTTTTTTAGCGTTTTCTTCTGTTTTTGGGGTGGTCCCATTCTTTTTTGGGGTGTTTTTGACATATTTTGGGGTCTCCGTTGGTTTTTGTTGGGTTCTTGTTGTTCATCATGGTGAAAACGTGTAAATTGTGGGTATTGGAGAACATCAGGTAGGTTTAGGGGGACTTTTGGGGTGGATCAACGGCTTTTAGGGTTTTCTTTCGGTTTTGGGGGTGATCCCGCTTTTTTTTTGTGGTGTTTTTGACGTGTTTTGGGGTTTCCGTTGCGTTTCGTTGATTTCCTAATGTGTTTTAAGTTTGTTGGGAGTGGACTTTGGGATTTGGAGAACATCAGGTAGGTTTAGTGTGTTTTTGGGGTGGATCTATGTTTTTTGGGGTTTTCTTTCTTTTTTAGGGGTTATCCTGTTCTTGTTTGGGGTGTTTTCGACTTGTTTTGGGGTCTCCGTTGGGTTTTAGTTGGATTCTCGTTGGTCGTTAAGGTAAATGGGAGTGGATTGTGGGTTTTGAAGAAGATCAGGTGAGTTTAGGGTGGTTTTGCGGGGAAATTCATAGTGTTTGGTGTTTTTTCTTCTGATCCAGTTCTTTTCTGGGGTGTTTTTGAGGTGTTTTTGGGGTTTCCGTTGGGTTTTGTTGAGTTCCTAATGGGTTTTATGGTGGTTGGGAGTGGACATT
This sequence comes from Aythya ferina, assembly GCF_964211825.1. Classification (NCBI taxonomy): domain Eukaryota; kingdom Metazoa; phylum Chordata; class Aves; order Anseriformes; family Anatidae; genus Aythya; species Aythya ferina. Next base: position 323,655 of record NW_028181457.1, read on the forward strand.
TGGATTTGGAGACCATCAGGTACGTTTAGAGTGGTTTTGGGATTGGATCCGTGCTTTTTGGGGTTTTCTTTCGTTTTTGGGGGTGATCCTGTTCTTGTTTGGGGTGTTTTGGACGTGTTTTGGGTTCTCCGTTGGGTTTCGTTGTGTTTTCCGTGGTCATCATGGTGGAAAAGTGTAAATTGTGGGTTTTGGAGAACATCAGGTAGATTTAGGGTGTTTTTGGGGTGGATCTATGTTTTTGGGGGATTTTCTTCCAGTTTTGGGGGTGATTCCGTTCTTGTTTGGGGTGTTTTTGACGTGTTTTGTGGTCTCTGTTTTGTTTCGTTGTGTTTTCCTTGTTCATTTTGGTGGAAAAGGCTGAATAGTGGGTTTTGGAGAACATCAGGTAGGTTTAGGGTGGTTTTGGGATTTGATCCGTGCTTTTTGGGGATTTTGTTCCAGTTTTGGGGGTGATTCCGTTCTTGTTTGTGGTGTTTTTGATGTGTTTTGGGTTCTCCGTTGGGTTTCGTTGGGTTTTCCGTTGGCATCATGGTGGAAAAGGGTAAATTGTGGGTTTTGGAGAACATCAGGTAGGTTTAGGGGGACTTTTGGGGTGGATTCATGGTATTTGTTTTTTTTTTTTCTGTTTTTCTGGGGTGATCCCGTTCTTTTTTGGTGTGTTTTTGATGTGTTTTGGGGTCTCCGTTGGGTTTTGTTGGGTTCTTGTTGGTCATCATGTTGGAAAAGTGTAAATTGTGGGTTTTGGAGAATATCAGGTGAGTTTAAGTTTTTCTGGGTGGTGAATCTATGGTTTTGGTTGAATTCTTCTGTTTTTTTTTAGCGTTTTCTTCTGTTTTTGGGGTGGTCCCATTCTTGTTTGGGGTGTTTTTGACATATTTTGGGGTCTCCGTTGGTTTTTGTTGGGTTCTTGTTGTTCATCATGGTGGAAAAGGGTAAATTGTGGGTATTGGAGAACATCAGGTAGGTTTAGGGGGACTTTTGGGGTGGATCAACGTCTTTTAGGGTTTTCTTTCGGTTTTGGGGGTGATCCCGCTTTTTTTTGTGGTGTTTTTGACGTGTTTTGGGGTTTCCGTTGCGTTTCGTTGATTTCCTAATGTGTTTTAAGTTTGTTGGGAGTGGACTTTGGGATTTGGAGAACATCAGGTAGGTTTAGTGTGTTTTTGGGGTGGATCTATGTTTTTTGGGGTTTTCTTTCTTTTTTAGGGGTTATCCTGTTCTTGTTTGGGGTGTTTTCGACTTGTTTTGGGGTCTCCGTTGGGTTTTAGTTGGATTCTCGTTGGTCGTTAGGGTAAATGGGAGTGGATTGTGGGTTTTGAAGAAGATCAGGTGAGTTTAGGGTGGTTTTGCGGGGAAATTCATAGTGTTTGGTGTTTTTTCTTCTGATCCAGTTCTTTTTTGGGGTGTTTTTGAGGTGTTTTTGGGGTTTCCGTTGGGTTTCGTTGAGTTCCTAATGGGTTTTATGGTGGTTGGGAGTGGACATTTGGATTTGGAGACCATCAGGTACGTTTAGAGTGGTTTTGGGATTGGATCCGTGCTTTTTGGGGTTTTCTTTCGTTTTTGGGGGTGATCCTGTTCTTGTTTGGGGTGTTTTGGACGTGTTTTGGGGTCTCCGTTGGGTTTCGTTGTGTTTTCCGTGGTCATCATGGTGGAAAAGTGTAAATTGTGGGTTTTGGAGAACATCAGGTAGATTTAGGGTGTTTTTGGGGTGGATCTATGTTTTTGGGGGATTTTCTTCCAGTTTTGGGGGTGATTCCGTTCTTGTTTGGGGTGTTTTTGACGTGTTTTGTGGTCTCTGTTTTGTTTCGTTGTGTTTTCCTTGTTCATTTTGGTGGAAAAGGCTGAATAGTGGGTTTTGGAGAACATCAGGTAGGTTTAGGGTGGTTTTGGGATTTGATCCGTGCTTTTTGGGGATTTTGTTCCAGTTTTGGGGGTGATTCCGTTCTTGTTTGTGGTGTTTTTGACGTGTTTTGGGTTCTCCGTTGGGTTTCGTTGGGTTTTCCGTTGGCATCATGGTGGAAAAGGGTAAATTGTGGGTTTTGGAGAACATCAGGTAGGTTTATGAGGACTTCTGGGGCAGATTCATGGTTTTTGTTTTGTTTTGTTTTTTTTTTTTTCTGTTTTTCTGGGGTGATCCCGTTCTTTTTTGGTGTGTTTTTGATGTGTTTTGGGGTCTCCGTTGGGTTTTGTTGGGTTTTCCGTTGGCATCATGGTGGAAAAGGGTAAATTGTGGGTTTTGGAGAACATCAGGTAGGTTTAGGGGGACTTTTGGGGTGGATTCATGGTATTTGTTTTTTTTTTTTCTGTTTTTCTGGGGTGATCCCGTTCTTTTTTGGGGTGTTTTTGATGTGTTTTGGGGTCTCCGTTGGGTTTTGTTGGGTTCTTGTTGGTCATCATGTTGGAAAAGTGTAAATTGTGGGTTTTGGAGAATATCAGGTGAGTTTAAGTTTTTCTGGGTGGTGAATCTATGGTTTTGGTTGAATTCTTCTGTTTTTTTTTAGCGTTTTCTTCTGTTTTTGGGGTGGTCCCATTCTTGTTTGGGGTGTTTTTGACATATTTTGGGGTCTCCGTTGGTTTTTGTTGGGTTCTTGTTGTTCATCATGGTGGAAAAGGGTAAATTGTGGGTATTGGAGAACATCAGGTAGGTTTAGGGGGACTTTTGGGGTGGATCAACGGCTTTTAGGGTTTTCTTTCGGTTTTGGGGGTGATCCCGCTTTTTTTTGTGGTGTTTTTGACGTGTTTTGGGGTTTCCGTTGCGTTTCGTTGATTTCCTAATGTGTTTTAAGTTTGTTGGGAGTGGACTTTGGGATTTGGAGAACATCAGGTAGGTTTAGTGTGTTTTTGGGGTGGATCTATGTTTTTTGGGGTTTTCTTTCTTTTTTAAGGGTTATCCTGTTCTTGTTTGGGGTGTTTTCGACTTGTTTTGGGGTCTCCGTTGGGTTTTAGTTGGATTCTCGTTGGTCGTTAGGGTAAATGGGAGTGGATTGTGGGTTTTGAAGAAGATCAGGTGAGTTTAGGGTGGTTTTGCGGGGAAATTCATAGTGTTTGGTGTTTTTTCTTCTGATCCAGTTCTTTTCTGGGGTGTTTTTGAGGTGTTTTTGGGGTTTCCGTTGGGTTTCGTTGAGTTCCTAATGGGTTTTATGGTGGTTGGGAGTGGACATTTGGATTTGGAGAACATCAGGTACGTTTAGAGTGGTTTTGGGATTGGATCCGTGCTTTTGGGGGTTTTCTTTCGTTTTTGGGGGTGATCCTGTTCTTGTTTGGGGTGTTTTGGACGTGTTTTGGGCTCTCCGTTGGGTTTCATTGGGTTTCTCGTGGTCATCATGGTGGAAAAGTGTAAATTGTGGGTTTTGGAGAACATCAGGTAGGTTTAGGGTGTTTTTGGGGTGGATCTATGTTTTTGGGGGATTTTCTTCCAGTTTTGGGGGTGATTCCGTTCTTGTTTGGGGTGTTTTTGACGTGTTTTGTGGTCTCTGTTTTGTTTCGTTGTGTTTTCCTTGTTCATTTTGGTGGAAAAGGCTGAATAGTGGGTTTTGGAGAACATCAGGTAGGTTTAGGGTGGTTTTGGGATTTGATCCGTGCTTTTTGGGGATTTTGTTCCAGTTTTGGGGGTGATTCCGTTCTTGTTTGTGGTGTTTTTGATGTGTTTTGGGTTCTCCGTTGGGTTTCGTTGGGTTTTCCGTTGGCATCATGGTGGAAAAGGGTAAATTGTGGGTTTTGGAGAACATCAGGTAGGTTTAGGGGGACTTTTGGGGTGGATTCATGGTATTTGTTTTTTTTTTTCTGTTTTTCTGGGGTGATCCCGTTCTTTTTTGGTGTGTTTTTGATGTGTTTTGGGGTCTCCGTTGGGTTTTGTTGGGTTCTTGTTGGTCATCATGTTGGAAAAGTGTAAATTGTGGGTTTTGGAGAATATCAGGTGAGTTTAAGTTTTTCTGGGTGGTGAATCTAGGGTTTTGGTTGAATTCTTCTGTTTTTTTAGCGTTTTCTTCTGTTTTTGGGGTGGTCCCATTCTTTTTTGGGGTGTTTTTGACATATTTTGGGGTCTCCGTTGGGTTTTGTTGTGTTCTTGTTGTTCATCATGGTGAAAACGTGTAAATTGTGGGTATTGGAGAACATCAGGTAGGTTTAGGGTGGTTTTGGGATTTGATCCGTGCTTTTTGGGGATTTTGTTCCAGTTTTGGGGGTGATTCCGTTCTTGTTTGTGGTGTTTTTGATGTGTTTTGGGTTCTCCGTTGGGTTTCGTTGGGTTTTCCGTTGTCATCATGGTGGAAAAGGGTAAATTGTGGGTTTTGGAGAACATCAGGTAGGTTTAGGGGGACTTTTGGGGTGGATTCATGGTATTTGTTTTTTTTTAATCTGTTTTTCTGGGGTGATCCCGTTCTTTTTTGGTGTGTTTTTGATGTGTTTTGGGGTCTCCGTTGGGTTTTGTTGGGTTCTTGTTGGTCATCATGTTGGAAAAGTGTAAATTGTGGGTTTTGGAGAATATCAGGTGAGTTTAAGTTTTTCTGGGTGGTGAATCTATGGTTTTGGTTGAATTCTTCTGTTTTTTTTTTAGCGTTTTCTTCTGTTTTTGGGGTGGTCCCATTCTTTTTTGGGGTGTTTTTGACATATTTTGGGGTCTCCGTTGGTTTTTGTTGGGTTCTTGTTGTTCATCATGGTGAAAACGTGTAAATTGTGGGTATTGGAGAACATCAGGTAGGTTTAGGGGGACTTTTGGGGTGGATCAACGGCTTTTAGGGTTTTCTTTCGGTTTTGGGGGTGATCCCGCTTTTTTTTGTGGTGTTTTTGACGTGTTTTGGGGTTTCCGTTGCGTTTCGTTGATTTCCTAATGTGTTTTAAGTTTGTTGGGAGTGGACTTTGGGATTTGGAGAACATCAGGTAGGTTTAGTGTGTTTTTGGGGTGGATCTATGTTTTTTGGGGTTTTCTTTCTTTTTTAGGGGTTATCCTGTTCTTGTTTGGGGTGTTTTCGACTTGTTTTGGGGTCTCCGTTGGGTTTTAGTTGGATTCTCGTTGGTCGTTAAGGTAAATGGGAGTGGATTGTGGGTTTTGAAGAAGATCAGGTGAGTTTAGGGTGGTTTTGCGGGGAAATTCATAGTGTTTGGTGTTTTTTCTTCTGATCCAGTTCTTTTTTGGGGTGTTTTTGAGGTGTTTTTGGGGTTTCCGTTGGGTTTCGTTGAGTTCCTAATGGGTTTTATGGTGGTTGGGAGTGGACATTTGGATTTGGAGAACATCAGGTACGTTTAGAGTGGTTTTGGGATTGGATCCGTGCTTTTGGGGGTTTTCTTTCGTTTTTGGGGGTGATCCTGTTCTTGTTTGGGGTGTTTTGGACGTGTTTTGGGTTCTCCGTTGGGTTTCGTTGTGTTTTCCGTGGTCATCATGGTGGAAAAGTGTAAATTGTGGGTTTTGGAGAACATCAGGTAGATTTAGGGTGTTTTTGGGGTGGATCTATGTTTTTGGGGGATTTTCTTCCAGTTTTGGGGGTGATTCCGTTCTTGTTTGGGGTGTTTTTGACGTGTTTTGTGGTCTCTGTTTTGTTTCGTTGTGTTTTCCTTGTTCATTTTGGTGGAAAAGGCTGAATAGTGGGTTTTGGAGAACATCAGGTAGGTTTAGGGTGGTTTTGGGATTTGATCCGTGCTTTTTGGGGATTTTGTTCCAGTTTTGGGGGTGATTCCGTTCTTGTTTGTGGTGTTTTTGACGTGTTTTGGGTTCTCCGTTGGGTTTCGTTGGGTTTTCCGTTGGCATCATGGTGGAAAAGGGTAAATTGTGGGTTTTGGAGAACATCAGGTAGGTTTATGAGGACTTCTGGGGCAGATTCATGGTTTTTGTTTTGTTTTGTTTTTTTTTTTTTCTGTTTTTCTGGGGTGATCCCGTTCTTTTTTGGTGTGTTTTTGATGTGTTTTGGGGTCTCCGTTGGGTTTTGTTGGGTTTTCCGTTGGCATCATGGTGGAAAAGGGTAAATTGTGGGTTTTGGAGAACATCAGGTAGGTTTAGGGGGACTTTTGGGGTGGATTCATGGTATTTGTTTTTTTTTTTTCCGGTTTTCTGGGGTGATCCCGTTTTTTTTTGGGGTGTTTTTGATGTGTTTTGGGGTCTCCGTTGGGTTTTGTTGGGTTCTTGTTGGTCATCATGTTGGAAAAGTGTAAATTGTGGGTTTTGGAGAATATCAGGTGAGTTTAAGTTTTTCTGGGTGGTGAATCTATGGTTTTGGTTGAATTCTTCTGTTTTTTTTTAGCGTTTTCTTCTGTTTTTGGGGTGTTCCCATTCTTGTTTGGGGTGTTTTTGACATATTTTGGGGTCTCCGTTGGTTTTTGTTGGGTTCTTGTTGTTCATCATGGTGGAAAAGGGTAAATTGTGGGTATTGGAGAACATCAGGTAGGTTTAGGGGGACTTTTGGGGTGGATCAACGTCTTTTAGGGTTTTCTTTCGGTTTTGGGGGTGATCCCGCTTTTTTTTGTGGTGTTTTTGACGTGTTTTGGGGTTTCCGTTGCGTTTCGTTGATTTCCTAATGTGTTTTAAGTTTGTTGGGAGTGGACTTTGGGATTTGGAGAACATCAGGTAGGTTTAGTGTGTTTTTGGGGTGGATCTATGTTTTTTGGGGTTTTCTTTCTTTTTTAGGGGTTATCCTGTTCTTGTTTGGGGTGTTTTCGACTTGTTTTGGGGTCTCCGTTGGGTTTTAGTTGGATTCTCGTTGGTCGTTAGGGTAAATGGGAGTGGATTGTGGGTTTTGAAGAAGATCAGGTGAGTTTAGGGTGGTTTTGCGGGGAAATTCATAGTGTTTGGTGTTTTTTCTTCTGATCCAGTTCTTTTCTGGGGTGTTTTTGAGGTGTTTTTGGGGTTTCCGTTGGGTTTCGTTGAGTTCCTAATGGGTTTTATGGTGGTTGGGAGTGGACATTTGGATTTGGAGAACATCAGGTACGTTTAGAGTGGTTTTGGGATTGGATCCGTGCTTTTTGGGGTTTTCTTTCGTTTTTGGGGGTGATCCTGTTCTTGTTTGGGGTGTTTTGGACGTGTTTTGGGTTCTCCGTTGGGTTTCGTTGTGTTTTCCGTGGTCATCATGGTGGAAAAGTGTAAATTGTGGGTTTTGGAGAACATCAGGTAGGTTTAGGGTGTTTTTTGGGGTGGATCTATGTTTTTGGGGGATTTTCTTCCAGTTTTGGGGGTGATTCCGTTCTTGTTTGGGGTGTTTTTGACGTGTTTTGTGGTCTCTGTTTTGTTTCGTTGTGTTTTCCTTGTTCATTTTGGTGGAAAAGGCTGAATAGTGGGTTTTGGAGAACATCAGGTAGGTTTAGGGTGGTTTTGGGATTTGATCCGTGCTTTTTGGGGATTTTGTTCCAGTTTTGGGGGTGATTCCGTTCTTGTTTGTGGTGTTTTTGATGTGTTTTGGGTTCTCCGTTGGGTTTCGTTGGGTTTTCCGTTGGCATCATGGTGGAAAAGGGTAAATTGTGGGTTTTGGAGAACATCAGGTAGGTTTAGGGGGACTTTTGGGGTGGATTCATGGTATTTGTTTATTTTTTTTCTGTTTTTCTGGGGTGATCCCGTTCTTTTTTGGTGTGTTTTTGATGTGTTTTGGGGTCTCCGTTGGGTTTTGTTGGGTTCTTGTTGGTCATCATGTTGGAAAAGTGTAAATTGTGGGTTTTGGAGAATATCAGGTGAGTTTAAGTTTTTCTGGGTGGTGAATCTATGGTTTTGGTTGAATTCTTCTGTTTTTTTAGCGTTTTCTTCTGTTTTTGGGGTGGTCCCATTCTTGTTTGGGGTGTTTTTGACATATTTTGGGGTCTCCGTTGGTTTTTGTTGGGTTCTTGTTGTTCATCATGGTGAAAACGTGTAAATTGTGGGTATTGGAGAACATCAGGTAGGTTTAGGGGGACTTTTGGGGTGGATCAACGGCTTTTAGGGTTTTCTTTCGGTTTTGGGGGTGATCCCGCTTTTTTTTTGTGGTGTTTTTGACGTGTTTTGGGGTTTCCGTTGCGTTTCGTTGATTTCCTAATGTGTTTTAAGTTTGTTGGGAGTGGACTTTGGGATTTGGAGAACATCAGGTAGGTTTAGTGTGTTTTTGGGGTGGATCTATGTTTTTTGGGGTTTTCTTTCTTTTTTAGGGGTTATCCTGTTCTTGTTTGGGGTGTTTTCGACTTGTTTTGGGGTCTCCGTTGGGTTTTAGTTGGATTCTCGTTGGTCGTTAAGGTAAATGGGAGTGGATTGTGGGTTTTGAAGAAGATCAGGTGAGTTTAGGGTGGTTTTGCGGGGAAATTCATAGTGTTTGGTGTTTTTTCTTCTGATCCAGTTCTTTTCTGGGGTGTTTTTGAGGTGTTTTTGGGGTTTCCGTTGGGTTTCGTTGAGTTCCTAATGGGTTTTATGGTGGTTGGGAGTGGACATTTGGATTTGGAGAACATCAGGTACGTTTAGAGTGGTTTTGGGATTGGATCCGTGCTTTTGGGGGTTTTCTTTCGTTTTTGGGGGTGATCCTGTTCTTGTTTGGGGTGTTTTGGACGTGTTTTGGGTTCTCCGTTGGGTTTCGTTGTGTTTTCCGTGGTCATCATGGTGGAAAAGTGTAAATTGTGGGTTTTGGAGAACATCAGGTAGATTTAGGGTGTTTTTGGGGTGGATCTATGTTTTTGGGGGATTTTCTTCCAGTTTTGGGGGTGATTCCGTTCTTGTTTGGGGTGTTTTTGACGTGTTTTGTGGTCTCTGTTTTGTTTCGTTGTGTTTTCCTTGTTCATTTTGGTGGAAAAGGCTGAATAGTGGGTTTTGGAGAACATCAGGTAGGTTTAGGGTGGTTTTGGGATTTGATCCGTGCTTTTTGGGGATTTTGTTCCAGTTTTGGGGGTGATTCGGTTCTTGTTTGTGGTGTTTTTGATGTGTTTTGGGTTCTCCGTTGGGTTTCGTTGGGTTTTCCGTTGTCATCATGGTGGAAAAGGGTAAATTGTGGGTTTTGGAGAACATCAGGTAGGTTTAGGGGGACTTTTGGGGCAGATTCATGGTTTTTTTTTTTTTTTTTTTTTTTTTTCTGTTTTTCTGGGGTGATCCCGTTCTTTTTTGGTGTGTTTTTGATGTGTTTTGGGGTCTCCGTTGGGTTTTGTTGGGTTTTCCGTTGGCATCATGGTGGAAAAGGGTAAATTGTGGGTTTTGGAGAACATCAGGTAGGTTTAGGGGGACTTTTGGGGTGGATTCATGGTATTTGTTTTTTTTTTTTCTGTTTTTCTGGGCTGATCCCGTTCTTTTTTGGTGTGTTTTTGATGTGTTTTGGGGTCTCCGTTGGGTTTTGTTGGGTTCTTGTTGGTCATCATGTTGGAAAAGTGTAAATTGTGGGTTTTGGAGAATATCAGGTGAGTTTAAGTTTTTCTGGGTGGTGAATCTATGGTTTTGGTTGAATTCTTCTGTTTTTTTTTTAGCGTTTTCTTCCGTTTTTGGGGTGGTCCCATTCTTTTTTGGGGTGTTTTTGACATATTTTGGGGTCTCCGTTGGTTTTTGTTGGGTTCTTGTTGTTCATCATGGTGAAAACGTGTAAATTGTGGGTATTGGAGAACATCAGGTAGGTTTAGGGGGACTTTTGGGGTGGATCAACGGCTTTTAGGGTTTTCTTTCGGTTTTGGGGGTGATCCCGCTTTTTTTTTTGTGGTGTTTTTGACGTGTTTTGGGGTTTCCGTTGCGTTTCGTTGATTTCCTAATGTGTTTTAAGTTTGTTGGGAGTGGACTTTGGGATTTGGAGAACATCAGGTAGGTTTAGTGTGTTTTTGGGGTGGATCTATGTTTTTTGGGGTTTTCTTTCTTTTTTAGGGGTTATCCTGTTCTTGTTTGGGGTGTTTTCGACTTGTTTTGGGGTCTCCGTTGGGTTTTAGTTGGATTCTCGTTGGTCGTTAGGGTAAATGGGAGTGGATTGTGGGTTTTGAAGAAGATCAGGTGAGTTTAGGGTGGTTTTGCGGGGAAATTCATAGTGTTTGGTGTTTTTTCTTCTGATCCAGTTCTTTTCTGGGGTGTTTTTGAGGTGTTTTTGGGGTTTCCGTTGGGTTTCGTTGAGTTCCTAATGGGTTTTATGGTGGTTGGGAGTGGACATTTGGATTTGGAGACCATCAGGTACGTTTAGAGTGGTTTTGGGATTGGATCCGTGCTTTTTGGGGTTTTCTTTCGTTTTTGGGGGTGATCCTGTTCTTGTTTGGGGTGTTTTGGACGTGTTTTGGGTTCTCCGTTGGGTTTCGTTGTGTTTTCCGTGGTCATCATGGTGGAAAAGTGTAAATTGTGGGTTTTGGAGAACATCAGGTAGGTTTAGGGTGTTTTTTGGGGTGGATCTATGTTTTTGGGGGATTTTCTTCCAGTTTTGGGGGTGATTCCGTTCTTGTTTGGGGTGTTTTTGACGTGTTTTGTGGTCTCTGTTTTGTTTCGTTGTGTTTTCCTTGTTCATTTTGGTGGAAAAGGCTGAATAGTGGGTTTTGGAGAACATCAGGTAGGTTTAGGGTGGTTTTGGGATTTGATCCGTGCTTTTTGGGGATTTTGTTCCAGTTTTGGGGGTGATTCCGTTCTTGTTTGTGGTGTTTTTGATGTGTTTTGGGTTCTCCGTTGGGTTTCGTTGGGTTTTCCGTTGTCATCATGGTGGAAAAGGGTAAATTGTGGGTTTTGGAGAACATCAGGTAGGTTTAGGGGGACTTTTGGGGTGGATTCATGGTATTTGTTTTTTTTTTTTCTGTTTTTCTGGGGTGATCCCGTTCTTTTTTGGTGTGTTTTTGATGTGTTTTGGGGTCTCCGTTGGGTTTCGTTGGGTTTTCCGTTGGCATCATGGTGGAAAAGTGTAAATTGTGGGTTTTGGAGAACATCAGGTAGGTTTAGGGGGACTTTTGGGGTGGATTCATGGTATTTGTTTTTTTTTTTTCTGTTTTTCTGGGGTGATCCCATTCTTTTTTGGTGTGTTTTTGATGTGTTTTGGGGTCTCCGTTGGGTTTTGTTGGGTTCTTGTTGGTCATCATGTTGGAAAAGTGTAAATTGTGGGTTTTGGAGAATATCAGGTGAGTTTAAGTTTTTCTGGGTGGTGAATCTATGGTTTTGGTTGAATTCTTCTGTTTTTTTTTTAGCGTTTTCTTCCGTTTTTGGGGTGGTCCCATTCTTTTTTGGGGTGTTTTTGACATATTTTGGGGTCTCCGTTGGTTTTTGTTGGGTTCTTGTTGTTCATCATGGTGAAAACGTGTAAATTGTGGGTATTGGAGAACATCAGGTAGGTTTAGGGGGACTTTTGGGGTGGATCAACGGCTTTTAGGGTTTTCTTTCGGTTTTGGGGGTGATCCCGCTTTTTTTTTTGTGGTGTTTTTGACGTGTTTTGGGGTTTCCGTTGCGTTTCGTTGATTTCCTAATGTGTTTTAAGTTTGTTGGGAGTGGACTTTGGGATTTGGAGAACATCAGGTAGGTTTAGTGTGTTTTTGGGGTGGATCTATGTTTTTTGGGGTTTTCTTTCTTTTTTAGGGGTTATCCTGTTCTTGTTTGGGGTGTTTTCGACTTGTTTTGGGGTCTCCGTTGGGTTTTAGTTGGATTCTCGTTGGTCGTTAGGGTAAATGGGAGTGGATTGTGGGTTTTGAAGAAGATCAGGTGAGTTTAGGGTGGTTTTGCGGGGAAATTCATAGTGTTTGGTGTTTTTTCTTCTGATCCAGTTCTTTTCTGGGGTGTTTTTGAGGTGTTTTTGGGGTTTCCGTTGGGTTTCGTTGAGTTCCTAATGGGTTTTATGGTGGTTGGGAGTGGACATTTGGATTTGGAGACCATCAGGTACGTTTAGAGTGGTTTTGGGATTGGATCCGTGCTTTTTGGGGTTTTCTTTCGTTTTTGGGGGTGATCCTGTTCTTGTTTGGGGTGTTTTGGACGTGTTTTGGGTTCTCCGTTGGGTTTCGTTGTGTTTTCCGTGGTCATCATGGTGGAAAAGTGTAAATTGTGGGTTTTGGAGAACATCAGGTAGGTTTAGGGTTTTTTTGGGGTGGATCTATGTTTTTGGGGGATTTTCTTCCAGTTTTGGGGGTGATTCCGTTCTTGTTTGGGGTGTTTTTGACGTGTTTTGTGGTCTCTGTTTTGTTTCGTTGTGTTTTCCTTGTTCATTTTGGTGGAAAAGGCTGAATAGTGGGTTTTGGAGAACATCAGGTAGGTTTAGGGTGGTTTTGGGATTTGATCCGTGCTTTTTGGGGATTTTGTTCCAGTTTTGGGGGTGATTCCGTTCTTGTTTGTGGTGTTTTTGATGTGTTTTGGGTTCTCCGTTGGGTTTCGTTGGGTTTTCCGTTGTCATCATGGTGGAAAAGGGTAAATTGTGGGTTTTGGAGAACATCAGGTAGGTTTAGGGGGACTTTTGGGGTGGATTCATGGTATTTGTTTTTTTTTTTTCTGTTTTTCTGGGGTGATCCCGTTCTTTTTTGGTGTGTTTTTGATGTGTTTTGGGGTCTCCGTTGGGTTTTGTTGGGTTTTCCGTTGGCATCATGGTGGAAAAGGGTAAATTGTGGGTTTTGGAGAACATCAGGTAGGTTTAGGGGGACTTTTGGGGTGGATTCATGGTATTTGTTTTTTTTTTTTCTGTTTTTCTGGGGTGATCCCGTTCTTTTTTGGTGTGTTTTTGATGTGTTTTGGGGTCTCCGTTGGGTTTTGTTGGGTTCTTGTTGGTCATCATGTTGGAAAAGTGTAAATTGTGGGTTTTGGAGAATATCAGGTGAGTTTAAGTTTTTCTGGGTGGTGAATCTATGGTTTTGGTTGAATTCTTCTGTTTTTTTAGCGTTTTCTTCTGTTTTTGGGGTGGTCCCATTCTTTCTTGGGGTGTTTTTGACATATTTTGGGGTCTCCGTTGGTTTTTGTTGGGTTCTTGTTGTTCATCATGGTGAAAACGTGTAAATTGTGGGTATTGGAGAACATCAGGTAGGTTTAGGGGGACTTTTGGGGTGGATCAACGGCTTTTAGGGTTTTCTTTCGGTTTTGGGGGTGATCCCGCTTTTTTTTGTGGTGTTTTTGACGTGTTTTGGGGTTTCCGTTGCGTTTCGTTGACTTCCTAATGTGTTTTAAGTTTGTTGGGAGTGGACTTTGGGATTTGGAGAACATCAGGTAGGTTTAGTGTGTTTTTGGGGTGGATCTATGTTTTTTGGGGTTTTCTTTCTTTTTTAGGGGTTATCCTGTTCTTGTTTGGGGTGTTTTCGACTTGTTTTGGGGTCTCCGTTGGGTTTTAGTTGGATTCTCGTTGGTCGTTAGGGTAAATGGGAGTGGATTGTGGGTTTTGAAGAAGATCAGGTGAGTTTAGGGTGGTTTTGCGGGGAAATTCATAGTGTTTGGTGTTTTTTCTTCTGATCCAGTTCTTTTTTGGGGTGTTTTTGAGGTGTTTTTGGGGTTTCCGTTGGGTTTCGTTGAGTTCCTAATGGGTTTTATGGTGGTTGGGAGTGGACATTTGGATTTGGAGAACATCAGGTACGTTTAGAGTGGTTTTGGGATTGGATCCGTGCTTTTTGGGGTTTTCTTTCGTTTTTGGGGGTGATCCTGTTCTTGTTTGGGGTGTTTTGGACGTGTTTTGGGTTCTCCGTTGGGTTTCGTTGTGTTTTCCGTGGTCATCATGGTGGAAAAGTGTAAATTGTGGGTTTTGGAGAACATCAGGTAGATTTAGGGTGTTTTTGGGGTGGATCTATGTTTTTGGGGGATTTTCTTCCAGTTTTGGGGGTGATTCCGTTCTTGTTTGGGGTGTTTTTGACGTGTTTTGTGGTCTCTGTTTTGTTTCGTTGTGTTTTCCTTGTTCATTTTGGTGGAAAAGGCTGAATAGTGGGTTTTGGAGAACATCAGGTAGGTTTAGGGTGGTTTTGGGATTTGATCCGTGCTTTTTGGGGATTTTGTTCCAGTTTGGGGGGTGATTCCGTTCTTGTTTGTGGTGTTTTTGACGTGTTTTGGGTTCTCCGTTGGGTTTCGTTGGGTTTTCCGTTGGCATCATGGTGGAAAAGGGTAAATTGTGGGTTTTGGAGAACATCAGGTAGGTTTATGAGGACTTCTGGGGCAGATTCATGGTTTTTGGTTTTTTTTTTTTTTTTTTCTGTTTTTCTGGGGTGATCCCGTTCTTTTTTGGTGTGTTTTTGATGTGTTTTGGGGTCTCCGTTGGGTTTTGTTGGGTTTTCCGTTGGCATCATGGTGGAAAAGGGTAAATTGTGGGTTTTGGAGAACATCAGGTAGGTTTAGGGGGACTTTTGGGGTGGATTCATGGTATTTGTTTTTTTTTTTTCTGTTTTTCTGGGGTGATCCCGTTCTTTTTTGGTGTGTTTTTGATGTGTTTTGGGGTCTCCGTTGGGTTTTGTTGGGTTCTTGTTGGTCATCATGTTGGAAAAGTGTAAATTGTGGGTTTTGGAGAATATCAGGTGAGTTTAAGTTTTTCTGGGTGGTGAATCTATGGTTTTGGTTGAATTCTTCTGTTTTTTTAGCGTTTTCTTCTGTTTTTGGGGTGGTCCCATTCTTTTTTGGGGTGTTTTTGACATATTTTGGGGTCTCCGTTGGGTTTTGTTGGGTTCTTGTTGTTCATCATGGTGAAAACGTGTAAATTGTGGGTATTGGAGAACATCAGGTAGGTTTAGGGTGGTTTTGGGATTTGATCCGTGCTTTTTGGGGATTTTGTTCCAGTTTTGGGGGTGATTCCGTTCTTGTTTGTGGTGTTTTTGATGTGTTTTGGGTTCTCCGTTGGGTTTCGTTGGGTTTTCCGTTGTCATCATGGTGGAAAAGGGTAAATTGTGGGTTTTGGAGAACATCAGGTAGGTTTAGGGGGACTTTTGGGGTGGATTCATGGTATTTGTTTTTTTTTTTTCTGTTTTTCTGGGGTGATCCCGTTCTTTTTTGGTGTGTTTTTGATGTGTTTTGGGGTCTCCGTTGGGTTTTGTTGGGTTTTCCGTTGGCATCATGGTGGAAAAGGGTAAATTGTGGGTTTTGGAGAACATCAGGTAGGTTTAGGGGGACTTTTGGGGTGGATTCATGGTATTTGTTTTTTTTTTTTCTGTTTTTCTGGGGTGATCCCATTCTTTTTTGGTGTGTTTTTGATGTGTTTTGGGGTCTCCGTTGGGTTTTGTTGGGTTCTTGTTGGTCATCATGTTGGAAAAGTGTAAATTGTGGGTTTTGGAGAATATCAGGTGAGTTTAAGTTTTTCTGGGTGGTGAATATATGGTTTTGGTTGAATTCTTCTGTTTTTTTTTAGCGTTTTCTTCTGTTTTTGGGGTGGTCCCATTCTTGTTTGGGGTGTTTTTGACATATTTTGGGGTCTCCGTTGGTTTTTGTTGGGTTCTTGTTGTTCATCATGGTGGAAAAGGGTAAATTGTGGGTATTGGAGAACATCAGGTAGGTTTAGGGGGACTTTTGGGGTGGATCAACGTCTTTTAGGGTTTTCTTTCGGTTTTGGGGGTGATCCCGCTTTTTTTTGTGGTGTTTTTGACGTGTTTTGGGGTTTCCGTTGCGTTTCGTTGATTTCCTAATGTGTTTTAAGTTTGTTGGGAGTGGACTTTGGGATTTGGAGAACATCAGGTAGGTTTAGTGTGTTTTTGGGGTGGATCTATGTTTTTTGGGGTTTTCTTTCTTTTTTAGGGGTTATCCTGTTCTTGTTTGGGGTGTTTTCGACTTGTTTTGGGGTCTCCGTTGGGTTTTAGTTGGATTCTCGTTGGTCGTTAAGGTAAATGGGAGTGGATTGTGGGTTTTGAAGAAGATCAGGTGAGTTTAGGGTGGTTTTGCGGGGAAATTCATAGTGTTTGGTGTTTTTTCTTCTGATCCAGTTCTTTTCTGGGGTGTTTTTGAGGTGTTTTTGGGGTTTCCGTTGGGTTTCGTTGAGTTCCTAATGGGTTTTATGGTGGTTGGGAGTGGACATTTGGATTTGGAGACCATCAGGTACGTTTAGAGTGGTTTTGGGATTGGATCCGTGCTTTTTGGGGTTTTCTTTCGTTTTTGGGGGTGATCCTGTTCTTGTTTGGGGTGTTTTGGACGTGTTTTGGGTTCTCCGTTGGGTTTCGTTGTGTTTTCCGTGGTCATCATGGTGGAAAAGTGTAAATTGTGGGTTTTGGAGAACATCAGGTAGGTTTAGGGTTTTTTTGGGGTGGATCTATGTTTTTGGGGGATTTTCTTCCAGTTTTGGGGGTGATTCCGTTCTTGTTTGGGGTGTTTTTGACGTGTTTTGTGGTCTCTGTTTTGTTTCGTTGTGTTTTCCTTGTTCATTTTGGTGGAAAAGGCTGAATAGTGGGTTTTGGAGAGCATCAGGTAGGTTTAGGGTGGTTTTGGGATTTGATCCGTGCTTTTTGGGGATTTTGTTCCAGTTTTGGGGGTGATTCCGTTCTTGTTTGTGGTGTTTTTGACGTGTTTTGGGTTCTCCGTTGGGTTTCGTTGGGTTTTCCGTTGGCATCATGGTGGAAAAGGGCAAATTGTGGGTTTTGGAGAACATCAGGTAGGTTTAGGGGGACTTTTGGGGTGGATTCATGGTATTTGGTTTTTTTTTTTCTGTTTTTCTGGGGTGATCCCGTTCTTTTTTGGTGTGTTTTTGATGTGTTTTGGGGTCTCCGTTGGGTTTTGTTGGGTTTTCCGTTGTCATCATGTTGGAAAAGTGTAAATTGTGGGTTTTGGAGAATATCAGGTGAGTTTAAGTTTTTCTGGGTGGTGAATCTATGGTTTTGGTTGAATTCTTCTGTTTTTTTAGCGTTTTCTTCTGTTTTTGGGGTGGTCCCATTCTTTTTTGGGGTGTTTTTGACATATTTTGGGGTCTCCGTTGGGTTTTGTTGGGTTCTTGTTGTTCATCATGGTGAAAACGTGTAAATTGTGGGTATTGGAGAACATCAGGTAGGTTTAGGGGGACTTTTGGGGTGGATCAACGGCTTTTAGGGTTTTCTTTCGGTTTTGGGGGTGATCCCGCTTTTTTTTTTGTGGTGTTTTTGACGTGTTTTGGGGTTTCCGTTGCTTTTCGTTGATTTCCTAATGTGTTTTAAGTTTGTTGGGAGTGGACTTTGGGATTTGGAGAACATCAGGTAGGTTTAGTGTGTTTTTGGGGTGGATCTATGGTTTTTGGGGTTTTCTTTCTTTTTTAGGGGTTATCCTGTTCTTGTTTGGGGTGTTTTCGACTTGTTTTGAGGTCTCCGTTGGGTTTTAGTTGGATTCTCGTTGGTCGTTAAGGTAAATGGGAGTGGATTGTGGGTTTTGAAGAAGATCAGGTGAGTTTAGGGTGGTTTTGCGGGGAAATTCATAGTGTTTGGTGTTTTTTCTTCTGATCCAGTTCTTTTTTGGGGTGTTTTTGAGGTGTTTTTGGGGTTTCCGTTGGGTTTCGTTGAGTTCCTAATGGGTTTTATGGTGGTTGGGAGTGGACATTTGGATTTGGAGAACATCAGGTACGTTTAGAGTGGTTTTGGGATTGGATCCGTGCTTTTTGGGGTTTTCTTTCGTTTTTGGGGGTGATCCTGTTCTTGTTTGGGGTGTTTTGGACGTGTTTTGGGTTCTCTGTTGGGTTTCGTTGGGTTTTCCGTGGTCATCATGGTGGAAAAGTGTAAATTGTTGGTTTTGGAGAACATCAGGTAGATTTAGGGTGTTTTTTGGGTGGATCTATGTTTTTGGGGGATTTTCTTCCAGTTTTGGGGGTGATTCCGTTCTTGTTTGGGGTGTTTTTGACGTGTTTTGTGGTCTCTGTTTTGTTTCGTTGTGTTTTCCTTGTTCATTTTGGTGGAAAAGGCTGAATAGTGGGTTTTGGAGAACATCAGGTAGGTTTAGGGTGGTTTTGGGATTTGATCCGTGCTTTTTGGGGATATTGTTCCGGTTTTGGGGGTGATTCCGTTCTTGTTTGTAGTGTTTTTGATGTGTTTTGGGTTCTCCGTTGGGTTTCGTTGGGTTTTCCGTTGGCATCATGGTGGAAAAGGGTAAATTGTGGGTTTTGGAGAACATCAGGTAGGTTTATGAGGACTTATGGGGCAGATTCATGGTTTTTGTTTTTTTTTTTTTTTTTTCTGTTTTTCTGGGGTGATCCCGTTCTTGTTTGGTGTGTTTTTGATGTGTTTTGGGGTCTCCGTTGGGTTTTGTTAAGTTTTCCGTTGTCATCATGGTGGAAAAGGGTAAATTGTGGATTTTGGAGAACATCAGGTAGGTTTAGGGGGACTTTTGGGGTGGATTCATGGTATTTGTTTTTTTTTTCTGTTTTTCTGGGGTGATCCCGTTCTTTTTTGGTGTGTTTTTGATGTGTTTTGGGGTCTCCGTTGGGTTTTGTTGGGTTCTTGTTGGTCATCATGTTGGAAAAGTGTAAATTGTGGGTTTTGGAGAATATCAGGTGAGTTTAAGTTTTTCTGGGTGGTGAATCTATGGTTTTGGTTGAATTCTTCTGTTTTTTTAGCGTTTTCTTCTGTTTTTGGGGTGGTCCCATTCTTGTTTGGGGTGTTTTTGACATATTTTGGGGTCTCCGTTGGGTTTTGTTGGGTTCTTGTTGTTCATCATGGTGAAAACGTGTAAATTGTGGGTATTGGAGAACATCAGGTAGGTTTAGGGGGACTTTTGGGGTGGATCAACGGCTTTTAGGGTTTTCTTTCGGTTTTGGGGGTGATCCCGCTTTTTTTTGTGGTGTTTTTGACGTGTTTTGGGGTTTCCGTTGCGTTTCGTTGATTTCCTAATGTGTTTTAAGTTTGTTGGGAGTGGACTTTGGGATTTGGAGAACATCAGGTAGGTTTAGTGTGTTTTTGGGGTGGATCTATGGTTTTGGGGGTTTTCTTTCTTTTTTAGGGGTTATCCTGTTCTTGTTTGGGGTGTTTTCGACTTGTTTTGGGGTCTCCGTTGGGTTTTAGTTGGATTCTCGTTGGTCGTTAAGGTAAATGGGAGTGGATTGTGGGTTTTGAAGAAGATCAGGTGAGTTTAGGGTGGTTTTGCGGGGAAATTCATAGTGTTTGGTGTTTTTTCTTCTGATCCAGTTCTTTTCTGGGGTGTTTTTGAGGTGTTTTTGGGGTTTCCGTTGGGTTTCGTTGAGTTCCTAATGGGTTTTATGGTGGTTGGGAGTGGACATTTGGATTTGGAGAACATCAGGTACGTTTAGAGTGGTTTTGGGATTGGATCCGTGCTTTTTGGGGTTTTCTTTCGTTTTTGGGGGTGATCCTGTTCTTGTTTGGGGTGTTTTGGACGTGTTTTGGGTTCTCTGTTGGGTTTCGTTGTGTTTTCCGTGGTCATCATGGTAGAAAAGTGTAAATTGTGGGTTTTGGAGAACATCAGGTAGGTTTATGAGGACTTCTGGGGCAGATTCATGGTTTTTAGGGTTTTGTTCTGTTTTTTCTAGTGATCCAGTTGTTTTTTGGCATGATTTTGACGTGTTTTGGGGTCTCCGTTGGGTTTCATTGGGTTTCTCGTGGTCATCATGGTGGAAAAGTGTAAATTGTGGGTTTTGGAGAACATCAGGTAGGTTTAGGGGGACTTTTGGGGTGGATTCATGGTATTTGGGATTTTCTTCTGTTTTTTTTGGGGGGGTGATCAAATTCATTTTTGGGGTGTTTTGGACGTGTTTTGGGGTCTCCGTTGGGTTTTGCTGGGTTCTTGTTGGTCATCATGTTGGAAAAGTGTAAATTGCGTGTTTTGGAGAACATCAGGTAGGTTTAGGGTTTTTTTGGGGTGGATCTATGTTTTTGGGGGATTTTCTTCCAGTTTTGGGGGTGATTCCGCTCTTGTTTGGGGTGTTTTTGACGTGTTTTGTGGTCTCTGTTTTGTTTCGTTGTGTTTTCCTTGTTCATTTTGGTGGAAAAGGCTGAATAGTGGGTTTTGGAGAACATCAGGTAGGTTTAGGGTGGTTTTGGGATTTGATCCGTGCTTTTTGGGGATTTTGTTCCAGTTTTGGGGGTGATTCCGTTCTTGTTTGTGGTGTTTTTGATGTGTTTTGGGTTCTCCGTTGGGTTTCGTTGGGTTTTCCGTTGGCATCATGGTGGAAAAGGGTAAATTGCGGGTTTTGGAGAACATCAGGTAGGTTTAGGGGGACTTTTGGGGTGGATTCATGGTATTTGTTTTTTTTTTCTGTTTTTCTGTGGTGATCCCGTTCTTTTTTGGTGTGTTTTTGATGTGTTTTGGGGTCTCCGTTGGGTTTTGTTGGGTTCTTGTTGGTCATCATGTTGGAAAAGTGTAAATTGTGGGTTTTGGAGAATATCAGGTGAGTTTAAGTTTTTCTGGGTGGTGAATCTATGGTTTTGGTTGAATTCTTCTGTTTTTTTTTAGCGTTTTCTTCTGTTTTTGGGGTGGTCCCATTCTTTTTTGGGGTGTTTTTGACATATTTTGGGGTCTCCGTTGGGTTTTGTTGGGTTCTTGTTTTTCATCATGGTGAAAACGTGTAAATTGTGGGTATTGGTGAACATCAGGTAGGTTTAGGGGGACTTTTTGGGTGGATCAACGGCTTTTAGGGTTTTCTTTCGGTTTTGGGGGTGATCCCGCTTTTTTTTGTGGTGTTTTTGACGTGTTTTGGGGTTTCCGTTGCGTTTCGTTGATTTCCTAATGTGTTTTAAGTTTGTTGGGAGTGGACTTTGGGATTTGGAGAACATCAGGTAGGTTTAGTGTGTTTTTGGGGTGGATCTATGGTTTTGGGGGTTTTCTTTCTTTTTTAGGGGTTATCCTGTTCTTGTTTGGGGTGTTTTCGACTTGTTTTGGGGTCTCCGTTGGGTTTTAGTTGGATTCTCGTTGGTCGTTAAGGTAAATGGGAGTGGATTGTGGGTTTTGAAGAAGATCAGGTGAGTTTAGGGTGGTTTTGCGGGGAAATTCATAGTGTTTGGTGTTTTTTCTTCTGATCCAGTTCTTTTCTGGGGTGTTTTTGAGGTGTTTTTGGGGTTTCCGTTGGGTTTCGTTGAGTTCCTAATGGGTTTTATGGTGGTTGGGAGTGGACATTTGGATTTGGAGAACATCAGGTACGTTTAGAGTGGTTTTGGGATTGGATCCGTGCTTTTTGGGGTTTTCTTTCGTTTTTGGGGGTGATCCTGTTCTTGTTTGGGGTGTTTTGGACGTGTTTTGGGGTCTCCGTTGGGTTTCGTTGTGTTTTCCGTGGTCATCATGGTGGAAAAGTGTAAATTGTGGCTTTTGGAGAACATCAGGTAGGTTTATGAGGACTTCTGGGGCAGATTCATGGTTTTTAGGGTTTTGTTCTGTTTTTTCTAGTGATCCAGTTGTTTTTTGGCATGTTTTTGACGTGTTTTGGGGTCTCCGTTGGGTTTCATTGGGTTTCTCGTGGTCATCATGGTGGAAAAGTGTAAATTGTGGGTTTTGGAGAACATCAGGTAGGTTTAGGGGGACTTTTGGGGTGGATTCATGGTATTTGGGATTTTCTTCTGTTTTTTTGCGGGGGGTGATCGAATTCTTTTTTGGGGTGTTTTTGACGTGTTTTGGGGTCTCCGTTGGGTTTTGCTGGGTTCTTGTTGGTCATCATGTTGGAAAAGTGTAAATTGCGTGTTTTGGAGAACATCAGGTAGGTTTACTGTCTTTTTTGGGGTGGATCTATGTTTTTTGCGGATTTTCTTCCAGTTTTGGGGGTGATTCTGTTCTTGTTTGGGGTGTTTTTGACGTGTTTTGTGGTCTCTGTTTTGTTTCGTTGTGTTTTCCTTGTTCATTTTGGTGGAAAAGGCTGAATAGTGGGTTTTGGAGAACATCAGGTAGGTTTAGGGTGGTTTTGGGATTTGATCCGTGCATTTTGGGGATTTTGTTCCAGTTTTGGGGGTGATTTCGTTCTTGTTTGTGGTGTTTTTGATGTGTTTTGGGGTCTCCGTTGGGTTTCGTTGGGTTTTCCGTTGGCATCATGGTGGAAAAGGGTAAATTGTGGGTTTTGGAGAACATCAGGTAGGTTTAGGGGGACTTTTGGGGTGGATTCATGGTATTTGGTTTTTTTTTCTGTTTTTCTGGGGTGATCCCGTTCTTTTTTGGTGTGTTTTTGATGTGTTTTGGGGTCTCCGTTGGGTTTTGTTGGGTTCTTGTTGGTCATCATGTTGGAAAAGTGTAAATTGTGGGTTTTGGAGAATATCAGGTGAGTTTAAGTTTTTCTGGGTGGTGAATCTATGGTTTTGGTTGAATTCTTCTGTTTTTTTTAGCGTTTTCTTCTGTTTTTGGGGTGGTCCCATTCTTTTTTGGGGTGTTTTTGACATATTTTGGGGTCTCCGTTGGTTTTTGTTGGGTTCTTGTTTTTCATCATGGTGAAAACGTGTAAATTGTGGGTATTGGTGAACATCAGGTATGTTTAGGGGGACTTTTTGGGTGGATCAACGGCTTTTAGGGTTTTCTTTCGGTTTTGGGGGTGATCCCGCTTTTTTTTGTGGTGTTTTTGACGTGTTTTGGGGTTTCCGTTGCGTTTCGTTGATTTCCTAATGTGTTTTAAGTTTGTTGGGAGTGGACTTTGGGATTTGGAGAACATCAGGTAGGTTTAGTGTGTTTTTGGGGTGGATCTATGGTTTTGGGGGTTTTCTTTCTTTTTTAGGGGTTATCCTGTTCTTGTTTGGGGTGTTTTCGACTTGTTTTGGGGTCTCCGTTGGGTTTTAGTTGGATTCTCGTTGGTCGTTAAGGTAAATGGGAGTGGATTGTGGGTTTTGAAGAAGATCAGGTGAGTTTAGGGTGGTTTTGCGGGGAAATTCATAGTGTTTGGTGTTTTTTCTTCTGATCCAGTTCTTTTTTGGGGTGTTTTTGAGGTGTTTTTGGGGTTTCCGTTGGGTTTCGTTGAGTTCCTAATGGGTTTTATGGTGGTTGGGAGTGGACATTTGGATTTGGAGAACATCAGGTACGTTTAGAGTGGTTTTGGGATTGGATCCGTGCTTTTTGGGGTTTTCTTTCGTTTTTGGGGGTGATCCTGTTCTTGTTTGGGGTGTTTTGGACGTGTTTTGGGTTCTCCGTTGGGTTTCGTTGTGTTTTCCGTGGTCATCATGCTGGAAAAGTGTTAATTGTGGCTTTTGGAGAACATCAGGTAGGTTTATGAGGACTTCTAGGGCAGATTCATGGTTTTTAGGGCTTTCTTCTGTTGTTTTTTTACTGATCCAGTTGTTTTTTGGCGTGTTTTTGACGTGTTTTGGCTGTCCGTTTGGTTTCATTGGGTTTTTCGTGGTCATCATGGTGGAAAAGTTTAAATTGTGGGTTTTGGAGAACATCAGGTAGATTTAGGGTGTTTTTTGGGTGGATCTATGGTTTTGGAGGATTTTGTTCCAGTTTTGGGGTGATCCAATTCTTTTTTGGGGTGTTTTGGACATGTTTTGGGTTCTCCGTTGGGTTTCGTTGTGTTTTCCGTGGTCATCATGGTGGAAAAGTGTAAATTGTTGGTTTTGGAGAACATCAGGTAGGTTTAGGGGGACTTTTGGGGTGGATTCATGGTATTTGGGGTTTTCTTCTGTTTTTTTTGGGGGGGTGATCGAATTCATTTTTGGCATGTTTTTGACGTGTTTTGGGGTCTCCGTTGGGTTTTGCTGGGTTCTTGTTGGTCATCATGTTGGAAAAGTGTAAATTGCGTGTTTTGGAGAACATCAGGTAGGTTTACTGTCTTTTTGGGGTGGATCTATGTTTTTGGGGGATTTTCTTCCAGTTTTGGGGGTGATTCCGTTCTTGTTTGGGGTGTTTTTGACGTGTTTTGTGGTCTCTGTTTTGTTTCGTTGTGTTTTCCTTGTTCATTTTGGTGGAAAAGGCTGAATAGTGGGTTTTGGAGAACATCAGGTAGGTTTAGGGTGGTTTTGGGATTTGATCCGTGCTTTTTGGGGATTTTGTTCCAGTTTTGGGGGTGATTCCGTTCTTGTTTGTGGTGTTTTTGATGTGTTTTGGGTTCTCCGTTGGGTTTCGTTGGGTTTTCCGTTGGCATCATGGTGGAAAAGGGTAAATTGTGGGTTTTGGAGAATATCAGGTAGGTTTAGGGGGACTTCTGGGGTGGATTCATGGTATTTGTTTTTTTTTTCTGTTTTTCTGGGGTGATCCCGTTCTTTTTTGGTGTGTTTTTGATGTGTTTTGGGGTCTCCGTTGGGTTTTGTTGGGTTCTTGTTGGTCATCATGTTGGAAAAGTGTAAATTGTGGGTTTTGGAGAATATCAGGTGAGTTTAAGTTTTTCTGGGTGGTGAATCTATGGTTTTGGTTGAATTCTTCTGTTTTTTTTTTGTTTTTTTTTTTAGCGTTTTCTTCTGTTTTTGGGGTGGTCCCATTCTTTTTTGGGGTGTTTTTGACATATTTTGGGGTCTCCGTTGGTTTTTGTTGGGTTCTTGTTGTTCATCATGGTGAAAACGTGTAAATTGTGGGTATTGGAGAACATCAGGTAGGTTTAGGGGGACTTTTGGGGTGGATCAACGTCTTTTAGGGTTTTCTTTCGGTTTTGGGGGTGATCCCGCTTTTTTTTGTGGTGTTTTTGACGTGTTTTGGGGTTTCCGTTGTGTTTCGTTGACTTCCTAATGTGTTTTAAGTTTGTTGGGAGTGGACTTTGGGATTTGGAGAACATCAGGTAGGTTTAGTGTGTTTTTGGGGTGGATCTATGGTTTTGGGGGTTTTCTTTCTTTTTTAGGGGTTATCCTGTTCTTGTTTGGGGTGTTTTCGACTTGTTTTGGGGTCTCCGTTGGGTTTTAGTTGGATTCTCGTTGGTCGTTAAGGTAAATGGGAGTGGATTGTGGGTTTTGAAGAAGATCAGGTGAGTTTAGGGTGGTTTTGCGGGGAAATTCATAGTGTTTGGTGTTTTTTCTTCTGATCCAGTTCTTTTTTGGGGTGTTTTTGAGGTGTTTTTGGGGTTTCCGTTGGGTTTCGTTGAGTTCCAAATGGGTTTTATGGTGGTTGGGAGTGGACATTTGGATTTGGAGAACATCAGGTACGTTTAGAGTGTTTTTGGGATTGGATCCGTGCTTTTTGGGGTTTTCTTTCGTTTTGGGGGGTGATCCTGTTCTTGTTTGGGGTGTTTTGGACGTGTTTTGGGTTCTCCGTTGGGTTTTGTTGGTTTTTCCGTGGTCATCATGCTGGAAAAGTGTAAATTGTTGGTTTTGGAGAACATCAGGTAGGTTTATGAGGACTTCTGGGGCAGATTCATGGTTTTTAGGGTTTTCTTCTGTTGTTTTTCTAGTGATCCAGTTGTTTTTGTCATGTTTTTGACGTGTTTTGGGGTCTCCGTTGGGTTTCATTGGGTTTTTCGTGGTCATCATGGTGGAAAAGTTTAAATTGTGGGTTTTGGAGAACATCAGGTAGATTTAGGGTGTTTTTTGGGTGGATCTATGGTTTTGGAGGATTTTGTTCCAGTTTTGGGGTGATCCAATTCTTTTTTGGGGTGTTTTGGACATGTTTTGGGTTCTCCGTTGGGTTTCGTTGTGTTTTCCGTGGTCATCATGTTGGAAAAGTGTAAATTGTGGGTTTTGGAGAACATCAGGTAGGTTTAGGGGGACTTTTGGGGTGGATTCATGGTATTTGGGGTTTTCTTCTGTTTTTTTTGGGGGGGTGATCGAATTCATTTTTGGGGTGTTTTTGACGTGTTTTTGGGTCTCTGTTGGGTTTTGCTGGGTTCTTGTTGGTCATCATGTTGGAAAAGTGTAAATTGCGTGTTTTGGAGAACATCAGGTAGGTTTACTGTCTTTTTGGGGTGGATCTATGTTTTTGGGGGATTTTCTTCCAGTTTTGGGGGTGATTCCGTTCTTGTTTGGGGTGTTTTTGACGTGTTTTGTGGTCTCTGTTTTGTTTCGTTGTGTTTTCCTTGTTCATTTTGGTGGAAAAGGCTGAATAGTGGGTTTTGGAGAACATCAGGTAGGTTTAGGGTGGTTTTGGGATTTGATCCGTGCTTTTTGGGGATTTTGTTCCAGTTTTGGGGGTGATTCGGTTCTTGTTTGTGGTGTTTTTGATGTGTTTTGGGTTCTCCGTTGGGTTTCGTTGGGTTTTCCGTTGGCATCATGGTGGAAAAGGGTAAATTGTGGGTTTTGGAGAACATCAGGTAGGTTTAGGGGGACTTTTGGGGTGGATTCATGGTATTTGTTTTTTTTTTTCTGTTTTTCTGGGGTGATCCCGTTCTTTTTTGGTGTGTTTTTGATGTGTTTTGGGGTCTCCGTTGGGTTTTGTTGGTTTCTTGTTGGTCATCATGTTGGAAAAGTGTAAATTGTGGGTTTTGGAGAATATCAGGTGAGTTTAAGTTTTTCTGGGTGGTGAATCTATGGTTTTGGTTGAATTCTTCTGTTTTTTTAGCGTTTTCTTCTGTTTTTGGGGTGGTCCCATTCTTTTTTGGGGTGTTTTTGACATATTTTGGGGTCTCCGTTGGTTTTTGTTGGGTTCTTGTTGTTCATCATGGTGAAAACGTGTAAATTGTGGGTATTGGAGAACATCAGGTAGGTTTAGGGGGACTTTTGGGGTGGATCAACGTCTTTTAGGGTTTTCTTTCGGTTTTGGGGGTGATCCCGCTTTTTTTTGTGGTGTTTTTGACGTGTTTTGGGGTTTCCGTTGCGTTTCGTTGATTTCCTAATGTGTTTTAAGTTTGTTGGGAGTGGACTTTGGGATTTGGAGAACATCAGGTAGGTTTAGTGTGGTTTTGGGGTGGATCTATGGTTTTGGGGGGTTTCTTTCTTTTTTAGGGGTTATCCTGTTCTTGTTTGGGGTGTTTTCGACTTGTTTTGGGGTCTCCGTTGGGTTTTAGTTGGATTCTCGTTGGTCGTTAAGGTAAATGGGAGTGGATTGTGGGTTTTGAAGAAGATCAGGTGAGTTTAGGGTGGTTTTGCGGGGAAATTCATAGTGTTTGGTGTTTTTTCTTCTGATCCAGTTCTTTTTTGGGGTGTTTTTGAGGTGTTTTTGGGGTTTCCGTTGGGTTTCGTTGAGTTCCTAATGGGTTTTATGGTGGTTGGGAGTGGACATTTGGATTTGGAGAACATCAGGTACGTTTAGAGTGGTTTTGGGATTGGATCCGTGCTTTTTGGGGTTTTCTTTCGTTTTTGGGGGTGATCCTGTTCTTGTTTGGGGTGTTTTGGACGTGTTTTGGGTTCTCCGTTGGGTTTTGTTGGTTTTTCCGTGGTCATCATGCTGGAAAAGTGTAAATTGTTGGTTTTGGAGAACATCAGGTAGGTTTATGAGGACTTCTGGGGCAGATTCATGGTTTTTAGGGTTTTCTTCTGTTGTTTTTCTAGTGATCCAGTTGTTTTTGTCATGTTTTTGACGTGTTTTGGGGTCTCCGTTGGGTTTCATTGGGTTTTTCGTGGTCATCATGGTGGAAAAGTTTAAATTGTGGGTTTTGGAGAACATCAGGTAGATTTAGGGTGTTTTTTGGGTGGATCTATGGTTTTGGAGGATTTTGTTCCAGTTTTGGGGTGATCCAATTCTTTTTTGGGGTGTTTTGGACATGTTTTGGGTTCTCCGTTGGGTTTCGTTGTGTTTTCCGTGGTCATCATGGTGGAAAAGTGTAAATTGTGGGTTTTGGAGAACATCAGGTAGGTTTAGGGGGACTTTTGGGGTGGATTCATGGTATTTGGGGTTTTCTTCTGTTTTTTTGGGGGGGGTGATCGAATTCATTTTTGGCATGTTTTTGACGTGTTTTGGGGTCTCCGTTGGGTTTTGCTGGGTTCTTGTTGGTCATCATGTTGGAAAAGTGTAAATTGCGTGTTTTGGAGAACATCAGGTAGGTTTACTGTCTTTTTGGGGTGGATCTATGTTTTTGGGGGATTTTCTTCCAGTTTTGGGGGTGATTCCGTTCTTGTCTGGGGTGTTTTTGACGTGTTTTGTGGTCTCTGTTTTGTTTCGTTGTGTTTTCCTTGTTCATTTTGGTGGAAAAGGCTGAATAGTGGGTTTTGGAGAACATCAGGTAGGTTTAGGGTGGTTTTGGGATTTGATCCGTGCTTTTTGGGGATTTTGTTCCAGTTTTGGGGGTGATTCGGTTCTTGTTTGTGGTGTTTTTGATGTGTTTTGGGTTCTCCGTTGGGTTTCGTTGGGTTTTCCGTTGGCATCATGGTGGAAAAGGGTAAATTGTGGGTTTTGGAGAACATCAGGTAGGTTTAGGGGGACTTTTGGGGTGGATTCATGGTATTTGTTTTTTTTTTCTGTTTTTCTGGGGTGATCCCGTTCTTTTTTGGTGTGTTTTTGATGTGTTTTGGGGTCTCCGTTGGGTTTTGTTGGGTTCTTGTTGGTCATCATGTTGGAAAAGTGTAAATTGTGGGTTTTGGAGAATATCAGGTGAGTTTAAGTTTTTCTGGGTGGTGAATCTATGGTTTTGGTTGAATTCTTCTGTTTTTTTAGCGTTTTCTTCTGTTTTTGGGGTGGTCCCATTCTTTTTTGGGGTGTTTTTGACATATTTTGGGGTCTCCGTTGGTTTTTGTTGGGTTCTTGTTGTTCATCATGGTGAAAACGTGTAAATTGTGGGTATTGGAGAACATCAGGTAGGTTTAGGGGGACTTTTGGGGTGGATCAACGGCTTTTAGGGTTTTCTTTCGGTTTTGGGGGTGATCCCGCTTTTTTTTGTGGTGTTTTTGACGTGTTTTGGGGTTTCCGTTGCGTTTCGTTGATTTCCTAATGTGTTTTAAGTTTGTTGGGAGTGGACTTTGGGATTTGGAGAACATCAGGTAGGTTTAGTGTGTTTTTGGGGTGGATCTATGGTTTTGGGGGTTTTCTTTCTTTTTTAGGGGTTATCCTGTTCTTGTTTGGGGTGTTTTCGACTTGTTTTGGGGTCTCCGTTGGGTTTTAGTTGGATTCTCGTTGGTCGTTAAGGTAAATGGGAGTGGATTGTGGGTTTTGAAGAAGATCAGGTGAGTTTAGGGTGGTTTTGCGGGGAAATTCATAGTGTTTGGTGTTTTTTCTTCTGATCCAGTTCTTTTTTGGGGTGTTTTTGAGGTGTTTTTGGGGTTTCCGTTGGGTTTCGTTGAGTTCCTAATGGGTTTTATGGTGGTTGGGAGTGGACATTTGGATTTGGAGAACATCAGGTACGTTTAGAGTGGTTTTGGGATTGGATCCGTGCTTTTTGGGGTTTTCTTTCGTTTTGGGGGGTGATCCTGTTCTTGTTTGGGGTGTTTTGGACGTGTTTTGGGTTCTCCGTTGGGTTTTGTTGGTTTTTCCGTGGTCATCATGCTGGAAAAGTGTAAATTGTTGGTTTTGGAGAACATCAGGTAGGTTTATGAGGACTTCTGGGGCAGATTCATGGTTTTTAGGGTTTTCTTCTGTTGTTTTTCTAGTGATCCAGTTGTTTTTGTCATGTTTTTGACGTGTTTTGGGGTCTCCGTTGGGTTTCATTGGGTTTTTCGTGGTCATCATGGTGGAAAAGTTTAAATTGTGGGTTTTGGAGAACATCAGGTAGATTTAGGGTGTTTTTTGGGTGGATCTATGGTTTTGGAGGATTTTGTTCCAGTTTTGGGGTGATCCAATTCTTTTTTGGGGTGTTTTGGACATGTTTTGGGTTCTCCGTTGGGTTTCGTTGTGTTTTCCGTGGTCATCATGGTGGAAAAGTGTAAATTGTGGGTTTTGGAGCACATCAGGTAGGTTTAGGGGGACTTTTGGGGTGGATTCATGGTATTTGGTGTTTTCTTCTGTTTTTTTTGGGGGGGTGATCGAATTCATTTTTGGGGTGTTTTTGACGTGTTTTTGGGTCTCTGTTGGGTTTTGCTGGGTTCTTGTTGGTCATCATGTTGGAAAAGTATAAATTGCGGGTTTTGGAGAACATCAGGTAGGTTTAGGGTGTTTTTGGGGTGGATCTATGTTTTTGGGGGATTTTCTTCCAGTTTTGGGGGTGATTCCGTTCTTGTTTGGGGTGTTTTTGACGTGTTTTGTGGTCTCTGTTTTGTTTCGTTGTGTTTTCCTTGTTCATTTTGGTGGAAAAGGCTGAATAGTGGGTTTTGGAGAACATCAGGTAGGTTTAGGGTGGTTTTGGGATTTGATCCGTGCTTTTTGGGGATTTTGTTCCAGTTTTGGGGGTGATTCGGTTCTTGTTTGTGGTGTTTTTGATGTGTTTTGGGTTCTCCGTTGGGTTTCGTTGGGTTTTCCGTTGGCATCATGGTGGAAAAGGGTAAATTGTGGGTTTTGGAGAACATCAGGTAGGTTTAGGGGGACTTTTGGGGTGGATTCATGGTATTTGTTTTTTTTTTCTGTTTTTCTGGGGTGATCCCGTTCTTTTTTGGTGTGTTTTTGATGTGTTTTGGGGTCTCCGTTGGGTTTTGTTGGGTTCTTGTTGGTCATCATGTTGGAAAAGTGTAAATTGTGGGTTTTGGAGAATATCAGGTGAGTTTAAGTTTTTCTGGGTGGTGAATCTATGGTTTTGGTTGAATTCTTCTGTTTTTTTTTTTTAGCGTTTTCTTCTGTTTTTGGGGTGGTCCCATTCTTTTTTGGGGTGTTTTTGACATATTTTGGGGTCTCCGTTGGTTTTTGTTGGGTTCTTGTTGTTCATCATGGTGAAAACGTGTAAATTGTGGGTATTGGTGAACATCAGGTATGTTTAGGGGGACTTTTTGGGTGGATCAACGGCTTTTAGGGTTTTCTTTCGGTTTTGGGGGTGATCCCGCTTTTTTTTGTGGTGTTTTTGACGTGTTTTGGGGTTTCCGTTGCGTTTCGTTGATTTCCTAATGTGTTTTAAGTTTGTTGGGAGTGGACTTTGGGATTTGGAGAACATCAGGTAGGTTTAGTGTGTTTTTGGGGTGGATCTATGGTTTTGGGGGTTTTCTTTCTTTTTTAGGGGTTATCCTGTTCTTGTTTGGGGTGTTTTCGACTTGTTTTGGGGTCTCCGTTGGGTTTTAGTTGGATTCTCGTTGGTCGTTAAGGTAAATGGGAGTGGATTGTGGGTTTTGAAGAAGATCAGGTGAGTTTAGGGTGGTTTTGCGGGGAAATTCATAGTGTTTGGTGTTTTTTCTTCTGATCCAGTTCTTTTTTGGGGTGTTTTTGAGGTGTTTTTGGGGTTTCCGTTGGGTTTCGTTGAGTTCCTAATGGGTTTTATGGTGGTTGGGAGTGGACATTTGGATTTGGAGAACATCAGGTACGTTTAGAGTGGTTTTGGGATTGGATCCGTGCTTTTTGGGGTTTTCTTTCGTTTTGGGGGGTGATCCTGTTCTTGTTTGGGGTGTTTTGGACGTGTTTTGGGTTCTCCGTTGGGTTTTGTTGGTTTTTCCGTGGTCATCATGCTGGAAAAGTGTAAATTGTTGGTTTTGGAGAACATCAGGTAGGTTTATGAGGACTTCTGGGGCAGATTCATGGTTTTTAGGGTTTTCTTCTGTTGTTTTTCTAGTGATCCAGTTGTTTTTGTCATGTTTTTGACGTGTTTTGGGGTCTCCGTTGGGTTTCATTGGGTTTTTCGTGGTCATCATGGTGGAAAAGTTTAAATTGTGGGTTTTGGAGAACATCAGGTAGATTTAGGGTGTTTTTTGGGTGGATCTATGGTTTTGGAGGATTTTGTTCCAGTTTTGGGGTGATCCAATTCTTTTTTGGGGTGTTTTGGACATGTTTTGGGTTCTCCGTTGGGTTTCGTTGTGTTTTCCGTGGTCATCATGGTGGAAAAGTGTAAATTGTGGGTTTTGGAGCACATCAGGTAGGTTTAGGGGGACTTTTGGGGTGGATTCATGGTATTTGGGGTTTTCTTCTGTTTTTTTTGGGGGGGTGATCGAATTCATTTTTGGGGTGTTTTTGACGTGTTTTTGGGTCTCTGTTGGGTTTTGCTGGGTTCTTGTTGGTCATCATGTTGGAAAAGTATAAATTGCGGGTTTTGGAGAACATCAGGTAGGTTTAGGGTGTTTTTGGGGTGGATCTATGTTTTTGGGGGATTTTCTTCCAGTTTTGGGGGTGATTCCGTTCTTGTTTGGGGTGTTTTTGACGTGTTTTGTGGTCTCTGTTTTGTTTCGTTGTGTTTTCCTTGTTCATTTTGGTGGAAAAGGCTGAATAGTGGGTTTTGGAGAACATCAGGTAGGTTTAGGGTGGTTTTGGGATTTGATCCGTGCTTTTTGGGGATTTTGTTCCAGTTTTGGGGGTGATTCGGTTCTTGTTTGTGGTGTTTTTGATGTGTTTTGGGTTCTCCGTTGGGTTTCGTTGGGTTTTCCGTTGGCATCATGGTGGAAAAGGGTAAATTGTGGGTTTTGGAGAACATCAGGTAGGTTTAGGGGGACTTTTGGGGTGGATTCATGGTATTTGTTTTTTTTTTCTGTTTTTCTGGGGTGATCCCGTTCTTTTTTGGTGTGTTTTTGATGTGTTTTGGGGTCTCCGTTGGGTTTTGTTGGGTTCTTGTTGGTCATCATGTTGGAAAAGTGTAAATTGTGGGTTTTGGAGAATATCAGGTGAGTTTAAGTTTTTCTGGGTGGTGAATCTATGGTTTTGGTTGAATTCTTCTGTTTTTTTTTTTTAGCGTTTTCTTCTGTTTTTGGGGTGGTCCCATTCTTTTTTGGGGTGTTTTTGACATATTTTGGGGTCTCCGTTGGTTTTTGTTGGGTTCTTGTTGTTCATCATGGTGAAAACGTGTAAATTGTGGGTATTGGAGAACATCAGGTAGGTTTAGGGGGACTTTTGGGGTGGATCAACGGCTTTTAGGGTTTTCTTTCGGTTTTGGGGGTGATCCCGCTTTTTTTTGTGGTGTTTTTGACGTGTTTTGGGGTTTCCGTTGCGTTTCGTTGATTTCCTAATGTGTTTTAAGTTTGTTGGGAGTGGACTTTGGGATTTGGAGAACATCAGGTAGGTTTAGTGTGTTTTTGGGGTGGATCTATGGTTTTGGGGGTTTTCTTTCTTTTTTAGGGGTTATCCTGTTCTTGTTTGGGGTGTTTTCGACTTGTTTTGGGGTCTCCGTTGGGTTTTAGTTGGATTCTCGTTGGTCGTTAAGGTAAATGGGAGTGGATTGTGGGTTTTGAAGAAGATCAGGTGAGTTTAGGGTGGTTTTGCGGGGAAATTCATAGTGTTTGGTGTTTTTTCTTCTGATCCAGTTCTTTTTTGGGGTGTTTTTGAGGTGTTTTTGGGGTTTCCGTTGGGTTTCGTTGAGTTCCTAATGGGTTTTATGGTGGTTGGGAGTGGACATTTGGATTTGGAGAACATCAGGTACGTTTAGAGTGGTTTTGGGATTGGATCCGTGCTTTTTGGGGTTTTCTTTCGTTTTGGGGGGTGATCCTGTTCTTGTTTGGGGTGTTTTGGACGTGTTTTGGGTTCTCCGTTGGGTTTTGTTGGGTTTTCCGTGGTCATCATGGTGGAAAAGTGTAAATTGTTGGTTTTGGAGAACATCAGGTAGGTTTATGAGGACTTCTGGGGCAGATTCATGGTTTTTAGGGTTTTCTTCTGTTGTTTTTCTAGTGATCCAGTTGTTTTTGTCATGTTTTTGACGTGTTTTGGGGTCTCCGTTGGGTTTCATTGGGTTTTTCGTGGTCATCATGGTGGAAAAGTTTAAATTGTGGGTTTTGGAGAACATCAGGTAGATTTAGGGTGTTTTTTGGGTGGATCTATGGTTTTGGAGGATTTTGTTCCAGTTTTGGGGTGATCCAATTCTTTTTTGGGGTGTTTTGGACATGTTTTGGGTTCTCCGTTGGGTTTCGTTGTGTTTTCCGTGGTCATCATGGTGGAAAAGTGTAAATTGTGGGTTTTGGAGAACATCAGGTAGGTTTAGGGGGACTTTTGGGGTGGATTCATGGTATTTGGGGTTTTCTTCTGTTTTTTTTGGGGGGGTGATCGAATTCATTTTTGGGGTGTTTTTGACGTGTTTTTGGGTCTCTGTTGGGTTTTGCTGGGTTCTTGTTGGTCATCATGTTGGAAAAGTGTAAATTGCGGGTTTTGGAGAACATCAGGTAGGTTTACTGTCTTTTTGGGGTGGATCTATGTTTTTGGGGGATTTTCTTCCAGTTTTGGGGGTGATTCCGTTCTTGTTTGGGGTGTTTTTGACGTGTTTTGTGGTCTCTGTTTTGTTTCGTTGTGTTTTCCTTGTTCATTTTGGTGGAAAAGGCTGAATAGTGGGTTTTGGAGAACATCAGGTAGGTTTAGGGTGGTTTTGGGATTTGATCCGTGCTTTTTGGGGATTTTGTTCCAGTTTTGGGGGTGATTCCGTTCTTGTTTGTGGTGTTTTTGATGTGTTTTGGGTTCTCCGTTGGGTTTCGTTGGGTTTTCCGTTGGCATCATGGTGGAAAAGGGTAAATTGTGGGTTTTGGAGAACATCAGGTAGGTTTAGGGGGACTTTTGGGGTGGATTCATGGTATTTGTTTTTTTTTTCTGTTTTTCTGGGGTGATCCCGTTCTTTTTTGGTGTGTTTTTGATGTGTTTTGGGGTCTCCGTTGGGTTTTGTTGGGTTCTTGTTGGTCATCATGTTGGAAAAGTGTAAATTGTGGGTTTTGGAGAATATCAGGTGAGTTTAAGTTTTTCTGGGTGGTGAATCTATGGTTTTGGTTGAATTCTTCTGTTTTTTTTTTTAGCGTTTTCTTCTGTTTTTGGGGTGGTCCCATTCTTTTTTGGGGTGTTTTTGACATATTTTGGGGTCTCCGTTGGTTTTTGTTGGGTTCTTGTTGTTCATCATGGTGAAAACGTGTAAATTGTGGGTATTGGAGAACATCAGGTAGGTTTAGGGGGACTTTTGGGGTGGATCAACGGCTTTTAGGGTTTTCTTTCGGTTTTGGGGGTGATCCCGCTTTTTTTTGTGGTGTTTTTGACGTGTTTTGGGGTTTCCGTTGCGTTTCGTTGATTTCCTAATGTGTTTTAAGTTTGTTGGGAGTGGACTTTGGGATTTGGAGAACATCAGGTAGGTTTAGTGTGTTTTTGGGGTGGATCTATGGTTTTGGGGGTTTTCTTTCTTTTTTAGGGGTTATCCTGTTCTTGTTTGGGGTGTTTTCGACTTGTTTTGGGGTCTCCGTTGGGTTTTAGTTGGATTCTCGTTGGTCGTTAAGGTAAATGGGAGTGGATTGTGGGTTTTGAAGAAGATCAGGTGAGTTTAGGGTGGTTTTGCGGGGAAATTCATAGTGTTTGGTGTTTTTTCTTCTGATCCAGTTCTTTTTTGGGGTGTGTTTGAGGTGTTTTGGGGGTTTCCGTTGGGTTTCGTTGAGTTCCTAATGGGTTTTATGGTGGTTGGGAGTGGACATTTGGATTTGGAGACCATCAGGTACGTTTAGAGTGGTTTTGGGATTGGATCCGTGCTTTTTGGGGTTTTCTTTCGTTTTTGGGGGTGATCCTGTTCTTGTTTGGGGTGTTTTGGACGTGTTTTGGGTTCTCCGTTGGGTTTTGTTGGGTTTTCCGTGGTCATCATGCTGGAAAAGTGTAAATTGTTGGTTTTGGAGAACATCAGGTAGGTTTATGAGGACTTCTGGGGCAGATTCGTGGTTTTTAGGGTTTTCTTCTGTTGTTTTTCTAGTGATCCAGTTGTTTTTGTCATGTTTTTGACGTGTTTTGGGGTCTCCGTTGGGTTTCATTGGGTTTTTCGTGGTCATCATGGTGGAAAAGTTTAAATTGTGGGTTTTGGAGAACATCAGGTAGATTTAGGGTGTTTTTTGGGTGGATCTATGGTTTTGGAGGATTTTGTTCCAGTTTTGGGGTGATCCAATTCTTTTTTGGGGTGTTTTGGACATGTTTTGGGTTCTCCGTTGGGTTTCGTTGTGTTTTCCGTGGTCATCATGGTGGAAAAGTGTAAATTGTGGGTTTTGGAGAACATCAGGTAGGTTTAGGGGGACTTTTGGGGTGGATTCATGGTATTTGGGGTTTTCTTCTGTTTTTTTGGGGGGGGTGATCGAATTCATTTTTGGCATGTTTTTGACGTTTTTTGGGGTCTCCGTTGGGTTTTGCTGGGTTCTTGTTGGTCATCATGTTGGAAAAGTGTAAATTGCGTGTTTTGGAGAACATCAGGTAGGTTTACTGTCTTTTTGGGGTGGATCTATGTTTTTGGGGGATTTTCTTCCAGTTTTGGGGGTGATTCCGTTCTTGTTTGGGGTGTTTTTGACGTGTTTTGTGGTCTCTGTTTTGTTTCGTTGTGTTTTCCTTGTTCATTTTGGTGGAAAAGGCTGAATAGTGGGTTTTGGAGAACATCAGGTAGGTTTAGGGTGGTTTTGGGATTTGATCCGTGCTGTTTGGGGATTTTGTTCCAGTTTTGGGGGTGATTCCGTTCTTGTTTGTGGTGTTTTTGATGTGTTTTGGGTTCTCCGTTGGGTTTCGTTGGGTTTTCCGTTGGCATCATGGTGGAAAAGTGTAAATTGTGGGTTTTGGAGAACATCAGGTAGGTTTAGGGGGACTTTTGGGGTGGATTCATGGTATTTGTTTTTTTTTTCTGTTTTTCTGGGTTGATCCCGTTCTTTTTTGGTGTGTTTTTGATGTGTTTTGGGGTCTCCGTTGGGTTTTGTTGGGTTCTTGTTGGTCATCATGTTGGAAAAGTGTAAATTGTGGGTTTTGGAGAATATCAGGTGAGTTTAAGTTTTTCTGTTTGGTGAATCTATGGTTTTGGTTGAATTTTTCTGTTTTTTTTTTTAGCGTTTTCTTCTGTTTTTGGGGTGGTCCCATTCTTTTTTGGGGTGTTTTTGACATATTTTGGGGTCTCCGTTGGGTTTTGTTGGGTTCTTGTTTTTCATCATGGTGAAAACGTGTAAATTGTGGGTATTGGTGAACATCAGGTAGGTTTAGGGGGACTTTTTGGGTGGATCAACGGCTTTTAGGGTTTTCTTTCGGTTTTGGGGGTGATCCCGCTTTTTTTTGTGGTGTTTTTGACGTGTTTTGGGGTTTCCGTTGCGTTTCGTTGATTTCCTAATGTGTTTTAAGTTTGTTGGGAGTGGACTTTGGGATTTGGAGAACATCAGGTAGGTTTAGTGTGTTTTTGGGGTGGATCTATGGTTTTGGGGGTTTTCTTTCTTTTTTAGGGGTTATCCTGTTCTTGTTTGGGGTGTTTTCGACTTGTTTTGGGGTCTCCGTTGGGTTTTAGTTGGATTCTCGTTGGTCGTTAAGGTAAATGGGAGTGGATTGTGGGTTTTGAAGAAGATCAGGTGAGTTTAGGGTGGTTTTGCGGGGAAATTCATAGTGTTTGGTGTTTTTTCTTCTGATCCAGTTCTTTTTTGGGGTGTTTTTGAGGTGTTTTTGGGGTTTCCGTTGGGTTTCGTTGAGTTCCTAATGGGTTTTATGGTGGTTGGGAGTGGACATATGGATTTGGAGAACATCAGGTACGTTTAGAGTGGTTTTGGGATTGGATCCGTGCTTTTTGGGGTTTTCTTTCGTTTTTGGGGGTGATCCTGTTCTTGTTTGGGGTGTTTTGGACGTGTTTTGGGTTCTCCGTTGGGTTTCGTTGTGTTTTCCGTGGTCATCATGGTGGAAAAGTGTAAATTGTGGCTTTTGGAGAACATCAGGTAGGTTTATGAGGACTTCTGGGGCAGATTCATGGTTTTTAGGGTTTTCTTCTGTTTTTTCTAGTGATCCAGTTGTTTTTTTGGCATGTTTTTGACGTGTTTTGGGGTCTCCGTTGGGTTTCATTGGGTTTCTCGTGGTCATCATGGTGGAAAAGTTTAAATTGTGGGTTTTGGAGAACATCAGGTAGGTTTAGGGGGACTTTTGGGGTGGATTCATGGTATTTGGGATTTTCTTCTGTTTTTTTGGGGGGGGTGATCGAATTCATTTTTGGGGTGTTTTTGACGTGTTTTGGGGTCTCCGTTGGGTTTTGCTGGGTTCTTGTTTGTCATCATGTTGGAAAAGTGTAAATTGCGTGTTTTGGAGAACATCAGGTAGGTTTACTGTCTTTTTGGGGTGGATCTATGTTTTTGGGGGATTTTCTTCCAGTTTTGGGGGTGATTCCGTTCTTGTTTGGGGTGTTTTTGACGTGTTTTGTGGTCTCTGTTTTGTTTCGTTGTGTTTTCCTTGTTCATTTTGGTGGAAAAGGCTGAATAGTGGGTTTTGGAGAACATCAGGTAGGTTTAGGGTGGTTTTGGGATTTGATCCGTGCTTTTTGGGGATTTTGTTCCAGTTTTGGGGGTGATTCCGTTCTTGTTTGTGGTGTTTTTGATGTGTTTTGGGTTCTCCGTTGGGTTTCGTTGGGTTTTCCGTTGGCATCATGGTGGAAAAGGCTGAATAGTGGGTTTTGGAGAACATCAGGTAGATTTAGGGTGTTTTTTGGGTGGATCTATGGTTTTGGAGGATTTTGTTCCAGTTTTGGGGTGATCCAATTCTTTTTTGGGGTGTTTTGGACGTGTTTTGTGTTCTCCGTTGGGTTTCGTTGTGTTTTCCGTGGTCATCATGGTGGAAAAGTGTAAATTGTGGGTTTTGGAGAACATCAGGTAGGTTTAGGGGGACTTTTGGGGTGGATTCATGGTATTTGTTTTTTTTTTTCTGTTTTTCTGGGGTGATCCCGTTCTTTTTTGGTGTGTTTTTGATGTGTTTTGGGGTCTCCGTTGGGTTTTGTTGGGTTCTTGTTCATCATCATGTTGGAAAAGTGTAAATTGTGGGTTTTGGAGAATATCAGGTGAGTTTAAGTTTTTCTGGGTGGTGAATCTATGGTTTTGGTTGAATTTTTCTGTTTTTTTTTTTTAGCATTTTCTTCTGTTTTTGGGGTGGTCCCATTCTTTTTTGGGGTGTTTTTGACATATTTTGGGGTCTCCGTTGGGTTTTGTTGGGTTCTTGTTGTTCATCATGGTGAAAACGTGTAAATTGTGGGTATTGGAGAACATCAGGTAGGTTTAGGGGGACTTTTGGGGTGGATCAACGGCTTTTAGGGTTTTCTTTCGGTTTTGGGGGTGATCCTGCTTTTTTTTGTGGTGTTTTTGACGTGTTTTGGGGTTTCCGTTGCGTTTTGTTGATTTCCTAATGTGTTTTAAGTTTGTTGGGAGTGGACTTTGGGATTTGGAGAACATCAGGTAGGTTTAGTGTGTTTTTGGGGTGGATCTATGGTTTTGGGGGTTTTCTTTCTTTTTTAGGGGTTATCCTGTTCTTGTTTGGGGTGTTTTCGACTTGTTTTGGGGTCTCCGTTGGGTTTTAGTTGGATTCTCGTTGGTCGTTAAGGTAAATGGGAGTGGATTGTGGGTTTTGAAGAAGATCAGGTGAGTTTAGGGTGGTTTTGCGGGGAAATTCATAGTGTTTGGTGTTTTTTCTTCTGATCCAGTTCTTTTTTGGGGTGTTTTTGAGGTGTTTTTGGGGTTTCCGTTGGGTTTCGTTGAGTTCCAAATGGGTTTTATGGTGGTTGGGAGTGGACATTTGGATTTGGAGAACATCAGGTACGTTTAGAGTGGTTTTGGGATTGGATCCGTGCTTTTTGGGGTTTTCTTTCGTTTTTGGGGGTGATCCTGTTCTTGTTTGGGGTGTTTTGGGCGTGTTTTGGGTTCTCCGTTGGGTTTCGTTGTGTTTTCCATGGTCATCATGCTGGAAAAGTGTAAATTGTGGGTTTTGGAGAACATCAGGTAGGTTTATGAGGACTTCTGGGGAAGATTCATGGTTTTTAGGGTTTTGTTCTGTTTTTTTCTAGTGATCCAGTTGTTTTTTGGCATGTTTTTGACGTGTTTTGGGGTCTCCGTTGGGTTTCATTGGGTTTTTCGTGGTCATCATGGTGGAAAAGTGTAAATTGTTGGTTTTGGAGAACATCAGGTAGGTTTAGGGGGACTTTTGGGGTGGATTCATGGTATTTGGGATTTTCTTCTGTTTTTTTGGGGGGGGTGATCGAATTCATTTTTGGGGTGTTTTTGACGTGTTTTGGGGTCTCCGTTGGGTTTTGCTGGGTTCTTGTTGGTCATCATGTTGGAAAAGTGTAAATTGCGTGTTTTGGAGAACATCAGGTAGGTTTACTGTCTTTTTGGGGTGGATCTATTTTTTAGGGGGATTTTCTTCCAGTTTTGGGGGTGATTCCGTTCTTGTTTGGGGTGTTTTTGACGTGTTTTTTGGTCTGTGTTTTGTTTCGTTGTGTTTTCCTTGTTCATTTTGGTGGAAAAGGCTGAATAGTGGGTTTTGGAGAACATCAGGTAGGTTTAGGGTGGTTTTGGGATTTGATCCGTGCTTTTTGGGGATTTTGTTCCAGTTTTGGGGGTGATTCCGTTCTTGTTTGTGGTGTTTTTGATGTGTTTTGGGTTCTCTGTTGGGTTTCGTTGGGTTTTCCGTTGGCATCATGGTGGAAAAGGGTAAATTGTGGGTTTTGGAGAACATCAGGAAGGTTTAGGGGGACTTTTGGGGTGGATTCATGGTATTTGTTTTTTTTTTTTTCTGTTTTTCTGGGGTGATCCCGCTCTTTTTTGGTGTGTTTTTGATGTGTTTTGGGGTCTCCGTTGGGTTTTGTTGGGTTTTCCGTTGTCATCATGGTGGAAAAGGGTAAATTGTGGGTTTTGGAGAACATCAGGTAGGTTTAGGGGGACTTTTGGGGTGGATTCATGGTATTTGTTTTTTTTTTCTGTTTTTCTGGGGTGATCCCGTTCTTTTTTGGTGTGTTTTTGATGTGTTTTGGGGTCTCCGTTGGGTTTTGTTGGGTTCTTGTT
The DNA here is from genome assembly GCF_964211825.1 of Aythya ferina. Lineage (NCBI taxonomy): Eukaryota > Metazoa > Chordata > Aves > Anseriformes > Anatidae > Aythya > Aythya ferina. The sequence goes on from NW_028181457.1 coordinate 363,876, forward strand.
GGTCATCATGTTGGAAAAGTGTAAATTGTGGGTTTTGGAGAATATCAGGTGAGTTTAAGTTTTTCTGGGTGGTGAATCTATGGTTTTGGTTGAATTCTTCTGTTTTTTTTTAGCGTTTTCTTCTGTTTTTGGGGTGGTCCCATTCTTTTTTGGGGTGTTTTTGACATATTTTGGGGTCTCCGTTGGGTTTTGTTGGGTTCTTGTTGTTCATCATGGTGAAAACGTGTAAATTGTGGGTATTGGAGAACATCAGGTAGGTTTAGGGGGACTTTTGGGGTGGATCAACGGCTTTTAGGGTTTTCTTTCGGTTTTGGGGGTGATCCCGCTTTTTTTTGTGGTGTTTTTGACGTGTTTTGGGGTTTCCGTTGCGTTTCGTTGATTTCCTAATGTGTTTTAAGTTTGTTGGGAGTGGACTTTGGGATTTGGAGAACATCAGGTAGGTTTAGTGTGTTTTTGGGGTGGATCTATGGTTTTGGGGGTTTTCTTTCTTTTTTAGGGGTTATCCTGTTCTTGTTTGGGGTGTTTTCGACTTGTTTTGGGGTCTCCGTTGGGTTTTAGTTGGATTCTCGTTGGTCGTTAAGGTAAATGGGAGTGGATTGTGGGTTTTGAAGAAGATCAGGTGAGTTTAGGGTGGTTTTGCGGGGAAATTCATAGTGTTTGGTGTTTTTTCTTCTGATCCAGTTCTTTTCTGGGGTGTTTTTGAGGTGTTTTTGGGGTTTCCGTTGGGTTTCGTTGAGTTCCTAATGGGTTTTATGGTGGTTGGGAGTGGACATTTGGATTTGGAGAACATCAGGTACGTTTAGAGTGGTTTTGGGATTGGATCCGTGCTTTTGGGGGTTTTCTTTCGTTTTTGGGGGTGATCCTGTTCTTGTTTGGGGTGTTTTGGACGTGTTTTGGGTTCTCCGTTGGGTTTCGTTGTGTTTTCCGTGGTCATCATGGTGGAAAAGTGTAAATTGTTGGTTTTGGAGAACATCAGGTAGGTTTATGAGGACTTCTGGGGCAGATTCATGGTTTTTAGGGTTTTCTTCTGTTGTTTTTCTAGTGATCCAGTTGTTTTTTGTCATGTTTTTGACGTGTTTTGTGGTCTCTGTTTGGTTTCATTGGGTTTTTCGTGGTCATCATGGTGGAAAAGTTTAAATTGTGGGTTTTGGAGAACATCAGGTAGATTTAGGGTGTTTTTTGGGTGGATCTATGGTTTTGGAGGATTTTGTTCCAGTTTTGGGGTGATCCAATTCTTTTTTGGGGTGTTTTGGACATGTTTTGGGTTCTCCGTTGGGTTTCGTTGTGTTTTCCGTGGTCATCATGGTGGAAAAGTGTAAATTGTGGGTTTTGGAGAACATCAGGTAGGTTTAGGGGGACTTTTGGGGTGGATTTATGGTATTTGGGGTGGATTCATGGTATTTGGGGTTTTCTTCTGTTTTTTTGGGGGGGGTGATCGAATTCATTTTTGGCATGTTTTTGACGTGTTTTGGGGTCTCCGTTGGGTTTTGCTGGGTTCTTGTTGGTCATCATGTTGGAAAAGTGTAAATTGCGTGTTTTGGAGAACATCAGGTAGGTTTACTGTCTTTTTGGGGTGGATCTATGTTTTTGGGGGATTTTCTTCCAGTTTTGGGGGTGATTCCGTTCTTGTTTGGGGTGTTTTTGACGTGTTTTGTGGTCTCTGTTTTGTTTCGTTGTGTTTTCCTTGTTCATTTTGGTGGAAAAGGCTGAATAGTGGGTTTTGGAGAACATCAGGTAGGTTTAGGGTGGTTTTGGGATTTGATCCGTGCTTTTTGGGGATTTTGTTCCAGTTTTGGGGGTGATTCCGTTCTTGTTTGTGGTGTTTTTGATGTGTTTTGGGTTCTCCGTTGGGTTTCGTTGGGTTTTCCGTTGGCATCATGGTGGAAAAGGGTAAATTGTGGGTTTTGGAGAATATCAGGTAGGTTTAGGGGGACTTTTGGGGTGGATTCATGGTATTTGTTTTTTTTTTTCTGTTTTTCTGGGGTGATCCCGTTCTTTTTTGGTGTGTTTTTGATGTGTTTTGGGGTCTCCGTTGGGTTTTGTTGGGTTCTTGTTGGTCATCATGTTGGAAAAGTGTAAATTGTGGGTTTTGGAGAATATCAGGTGAGTTTAAGTTTTTCTGGGTGGTGAATCTATGGTTTTGGTTGAATTCTTCTGTTTTTTTTTTTTTTTTTTTTAGCGTTTTCTTCTGTTTTTGGGGTGGTCCCATTCTTTTTTGGGGTGTTTTTGACATATTTTGGGGTCTCCGTTGGTTTTTGTTGGGTTCTTGTTGTTCATCATGGTGAAAACGTGTAAATTGTGGGTATTGGAGAACATCAGGTAGGTTTAGGGGGACTTTTGGGGTGGATCAACGGCTTTTAGGGTTTTCTTTCGGTTTTGGGGGTGATCCCGCTTTTTTTTGTGGTGTTTTTGACGTGTTTTGGGGTTTCCGTTGCGTTTCGTTGACTTCCTAATGTGTTTTAAGTTTGTTGGGAGTGGACTTTGGGATTTGGAGAACATCAGGTAGGTTTAGTGTGTTTTTGGGGTGGATCTATGGTTTTGGGGGTTTTCTTTCTTTTTTAGGGGTTATCCTGTTCTTGTTTGGGGTGTTTTCGACTTGTTTTGGGGTCTCCGTTGGGTTTTAGTTGGATTCTCGTTGGTCGTTAAGGTAAATGGGAGTGGATTGTGGGTTTTGAAGAAGATTAGGTGAGTTTAGGGTGGTTTTGCGGGGAAATTCATAGTGTTTGGTGTTTTTTCTTCTGATCCAGTTCTTTTTTGGGGTGTTTTTGAGGTGTTTTTGGGGTTTCCGTTGGGTTTCGTTGAGTTCCTAATGGGTTTTATGGTGGTTGGGAGTGGACATTTGGATTTGGAGAACATCAGGTACGTTTAGAGTGTTTTTGGGATTGGATCCGTGCTTTTTGGGGTTTTCTTTCGTTTTGGGGGGTGATCCTGTTCTTGTTTGGGGTGTTTTGGACGTGTTTTGGGTTCTCCGTTGGGTTTTGTTGGTTTTTCCGTGGTCATCATGCTGGAAAAGTGTAAATTGTTGGTTTTGGAGAACATCAGGTAGGTTTATGAGGACTTCTGGGGCAGATTCATGGTTTTTAGGGTTTTCTTCTGTTGTTTTTCTAGTGATCCAGTTGTTTTTGTCATGTTTTTGACGTGTTTTGGGGTCTCCGTTGGGTTTCATTGGGTTTTTCGTGGTCATCATGGTGGAAAAGTTTAAATTGTGGGTTTTGGAGAACATCAGGTAGATTTAGGGTGTTTTTTGGGTGGATCTATGGTTTTGGAGGATTTTGTTCCAGTTTTGGGGTGATCCAATTCTTTTTTGGGGTGTTTTGGACATGTTTTGGGTTCTCCGTTGGGTTTCGTTGTGTTTTCCGTGGTCATCATGGTGGAAAAGTGTAAATTGTGGGTTTTGGAGAACATCAGGTAGGTTTAGGGGGACTTTTGGGGTGGATTCATGGTATTTGGGGTTTTCTTCTGTTTTTTTGGGGGGGGTGATCGAATTCATTTTTGGCATGTTTTTGACGTGTTTTGGGGTCTCCGTTGGGTTTTGCTGGGTTCTTGTTGGTCATCATGTTGGAAAAGTGTAAATTGCGTGTTTTGGAGAACATCAGGTAGGTTTACTGTCTTTTTGGGGTGGATCTATGTTTTTGGGGGATTTTCTTCCAGTTTTGGGGGTGATTCCGTTCTTGTTTGGGGTGTTTTTGACGTGTTTTGTGGTCTCTGTTTTGTTTCGTTGTGTTTTCCTTGTTCATTTTGGTGGAAAAGGCTGAATAGTGGGTTTTGGAGAACATCAGGTAGGTTTAGGGTGGTTTTGGGATTTGATCCGTGCTTTTTGGGGATTTTGTTCCAGTTTTGGGGGTGATTCCGTTCTTGTTTGTGGTGTTTTTGATGTGTTTTGGGTTCTCCGTTGGGTTTCGTTGGGTTTTCCGTTGGCATCATGGTGGAAAAGGGTAAATTGTGGGTTTTGGAGAACATCAGGTAGGTTTAGGGGGACTTTTGGGGTGGATTCATGGTATTTGTTTTTTTTTTTTTCTGTTTTTCTGGGGTGATCCCGTTCTTTTTTGGTGTGTTTTTGATGTGTTTTGGGGTCTCCGTTGGGTTTTGTTGGGTTCTTGTTGGTCATCATGTTGGAAAAGTGTAAATTGTGGGTTTTGGAGAATATCAGGTGAGTTTAAGTTTTTCTGGGTGGTGAATCTATGGTTTTGGTTGAATTCTTCTGTTTTTTTTTTTTAGCGTTTTCTTCTGTTTTTGGGGTGGTCCCATTCTTTTTTGGGGTGTTTTTGACATATTTTGGGGTCTCCGTTGGTTTTTGTTGGGTTCTTGTTGTTCATCATGGTGAAAACGTGTAAATTGTGGGTATTGGAGAACATCAGGTAGGTTTAGGGGGACTTTTGGGGTGGATCAACGGCTTTTAGGGTTTTCTTTCGGTTTTGGGGGTGATCCCGCTTTTTTTTGTGGTGTTTTTGACGTGTTTTGGGGTTTCCGTTGCGTTTCGTTGATTTCCTAATGTGTTTTAAGTTTGTTGGGAGTGGACTTTGGGATTTGGAGAACATCAGGTAGGTTTAGTGTGGTTTTGGGGTGGATCTATGGTTTTGGGGGTTTTCTTTCTTTTTTAGGGGTTATCCTGTTCTTGTTTGGGGTGTTTTCGACTTGTTTTGGGGTCTCCGTTGGGTTTTAGTTGGATTCTCGTTGGTCGTTAAGGTAAATGGGAGTGGATTGTGGGTTTTGAAGAAGATCAGGTGAGTTTAGGGTGGTTTTGCGGGGAAATTCATAGTGTTTGGTGTTTTTTCTTCTGATCCAGTTCTTTTCTGGGGTGTTTTTGAGGTGTTTTTGGGGTTTCCGTTGGGTTTCGTTGAGTTCCTAATGGGTTTTATGGTGGTTGGGAGTGGACATTTGGATTTGGAGAACATCAGGTACGTTTAGAGTGGTTTTGGGATTGGATCCGTGCTTTTTGGGGTTTTCTTTCGTTTTTGGGGGTGATCCTGTTCTTGTTTGGGGTGTTTTGGACGTGTTTTGGGTTCTCCGTTGGGTTTTGTTGGTTTTTCCGTGGTCATCATGCTGGAAAAGTGTAAATTGTTGGTTTTGGAGAACATCAGGTAGGTTTATGAGGACTTCTGGGGCAGATTCGTGGTTTTTAGGGTTTTCTTCTGTTGTTTTTCTAGTGATCCAGTTGTTTTTGTCATGTTTTTGACGTGTTTTGGGGTCTCCGTTGGGTTTCATTGGGTTTTTCGTGGTCATCATGGTGGAAAAGTTTAAATTGTGGGTTTTGGAGAACATCAGGTAGATTTAGGGTGTTTTTTGGGTGGATCTATGGTTTTGGAGGATTTTGTTCCAGTTTTGGGGTGATCCAATTCTTTTTTGGGGTGTTTTGGACATGTTTTGGGTTCTCCGTTGGGTTTCGTTGTGTTTTCCGTGGTCATCATGGTGGAAAAGTGTAAATTGTGGGTTTTGGAGAACATCAGGTAGGTTTAGGGGGACTTTTGGGGTGGATTCATGGTATTTGGGGTTTTCTTCTGTTTTTTTGGGGGGGGGTGATCGAATTCATTTTTGGCATGTTTTTGACGTGTTTTGGGGTCTCCGTTGGGTTTTGCTGGGTTCTTGTTGGTCATCATGTTGGAAAAGTGTAAATTGCGTGTTTTGGAGAACATCAGGTAGGTTTACTGTCTTTTTGGGGTGGATCTATGTTTTTGGGGGATTTTCTTCCAGTTTTGGGGGTGATTCCGTTCTTGTTTGGGGTGTTTTTGACGTGTTTTGTGGTCTCTGTTTTGTTTCGTTGTGTTTTCCTTGTTCATTTTGGTGGAAAAGGCTGAATAGTGGGTTTTGGAGAACATCAGGTAGGTTTAGGGTGGTTTTGGGATTTGATCCGTGCTTTTTGGGGATTTTGTTCCAGTTTTGGGGGTGATTCCGTTCTTGTTTGTGGTGTTTTTGATGTGTTTTGGGTTCTCCGTTGGGTTTCGTTGGGTTTTCCGTTGGCATCATGGTGGAAAAGGGTAAATTGTGGGTTTTGGAGAACATCAGGTAGGTTTAGGGGGACTTTTGGGGTGGATTCATGGTATTTGTTTTTTTTTTCTGTTTTTCTGGGGTGATCCCGTTCTTTTTTGGTGTGTTTTTGATGTGTTTTGGGGTCTCCGTTGGGTTTTGTTGGGTTCTTGTTGGTCATCATGTTGGAAAAGTGTAAATTGTGGGTTTTGGAGAATATCAGGTGAGTTTAAGTTTTTCTGGGTGGTGAATCTATGGTTTTGGTTGAATTCTTCTGTTTTTTTTTTTTTTAGCGTTTTCTTCTGTTTTTGGGGTGGTCCCATTCTTTTTTGGGGTGTTTTTGACATATTTTGGGGTCTCCGTTGGGTTTTGTTGGGTTCTTGTTGTTCATCATGGTGAAAACGTGTAAATTGTGGGTATTGGAGAACATCAGGTAGGTTTAGGGGGACTTTTGGGGTGGATCAACGTCTTTTAGGGTTTTCTTTCGGTTTTGGGGGTGATCCCGCTTTTTTTTGTGGTGTTTTTGACGTGTTTTGGGGTTTCCGTTGCGTTTCGTTGATTTCCTAATGTGTTTTAAGTTTGTTGGGAGTGGACTTTGGGATTTGGAGAACATCAGGTAGGTTTAGTGTGTTTTTGGGGTGGATCTATGGTTTTGGGGGTTTTCTTTCTTTTTTAGGGGTTATCCTGTTCTTGTTTGGGGTGTTTTCGACTTGTTTTGGGGTCTCCGTTGGGTTTTAGTTGGATTCTCGTTGGTCGTTAAGGTAAATGGGAGTGGATTGTGGGTTTTGAAGAAGATCAGGTGAGTTTAGGGTGGTTTTGCGGGGAAATTCATAGTGTTTGGTGTTTTTTCTTCTGATCCAGTTCTTTTTTGGGGTGTTTTTGAGGTGTTTTTGGGGTTTCCGTTGGGTTTCGTTGAGTTCCTAATGGGTTTTATGGTGGTTGGGAGTGGACATTTGGATTTGGAGAACATCAGGTACGTTTAGAGTGTTTTTGGGATTGGATCCGTGCTTTTTGGGGTTTTCTTTCGTTTTGGGGGGTGATCCTGTTCTTGTTTGGGGTGTTTTGGACGTGTTTTGGGTTCTCCGTTGGGTTTTGTTGGTTTTTCCGTGGTCATCATGCTGGAAAAGTGTAAATTGTTGGTTTTGGAGAACATCAGGTAGGTTTATGAGGACTTCTGGGGCAGATTCATGGTTTTTAGGGTTTTCTTCTGTTGTTTTTCTAGTGATCCAGTTGTTTTTGTCATGTTTTTGACGTGTTTTGGGGTCTCCGTTGGGTTTCATTGGGTTTTTCGTGGTCATCATGGTGGAAAAGTTTAAATTGTGGGTTTTGGAGAACATCAGGTAGATTTAGGGTGTTTTTTGGGTGGATCTATGGTTTTGGAGGATTTTGTTCCAGTTTTGGGGTGATCCAATTCTTTTTTGGGGTGTTTTGGACATGTTTTGGGTTCTCCGTTGGGTTTCGTTGTGTTTTCCGTGGTCATCATGGTGGAAAAGTGTAAATTGTGGGTTTTGGAGAACATCAGGTAGGTTTAGGGGGACTTTTGGGGTGGATTCATGGTATTTGGGGTTTTCTTCTGTTTTTTTGGGGGGGGTGATCGAATTCATTTTTGGCATGTTTTTGACGTGTTTTGGGGTCTCCGTTGGGTTTTGCTGGGTTCTTGTTGGTCATCATGTTGGAAAAGTGTAAATTGCGTGTTTTGGAGAACATCAGGTAGGTTTACTGTCTTTTTGGGGTGGATCTATGTTTTTGGGGGATTTTCTTCCAGTTTTGGGGGTGATTCCGTTCTTGTTTGGGGTGTTTTTGACGTGTTTTGTGGTCTCTGTTTTGTTTCGTTGTGTTTTCCTTGTTCATTTTGGTGGAAAAGGCTGAATAGTGGGTTTTGGAGAACATCAGGTAGGTTTAGGGTGGTTTTGGGATTTGATCCGTGCTTTTTGGGGATTTTGTTCCAGTTTTGGGGGTGATTCCGTTCTTGTTTGTGGTGTTTTTGATGTGTTTTGGGTTCTCCGTTGGGTTTCGTTGGGTTTTCCGTTGGCATCATGGTGGAAAAGGGTAAATTGTGGGTTTTGGAGAACATCAGGTAGGTTTAGGGGGACTTTTGGGGTGGATTCATGGTATTTGTTTTTTTTTTCTGTTTTTCTGGGGTGATCCCGTTCTTTTTTGGTGTGTTTTTGATGTGTTTTGGGGTCTCCGTTGGGTTTTGTTGGGTTCTTGTTGGTCATCATGTTGGAAAAGTGTAAATTGTGGGTTTTGGAGAATATCAGGTGAGTTTAAGTTTTTCTGGGTGGTGAATCTATGGTTTTGGTTGAATTCTTCTGTTTTTTTTTTTTTTTTAGCGTTTTCTTCTGTTTTTGGGGTGGTCCCATTCTTTTTTGGGGTGTTTTTGACATATTTTGGGGTCTCCGTTGGTTTTTGTTGGGTTCTTGTTGTTCATCATGGTGAAAACGTGTAAATTGTGGGTATTGGAGAACATCAGGTAGGTTTAGGGGGACTTTTGGGGTGGATCAACGGCTTTTAGGGTTTTCTTTCGGTTTTGGGGGTGATCCCGCTTTTTTTTGTGGTGTTTTTGACGTGTTTTGGGGTTTCCGTTGTGTTTCGTTGACTTCCTAATGTGTTTTAAGTTTGTTGGGAGTGGACTTTGGGATTTGGAGAACATCAGGTAGGTTTAGTGTGTTTTTGGGGTGGATCTATGGTTTTGGGGGTTTTCTTTCTTTTTTAGGGGTTATCCTGTTCTTGTTTGGGGTGTTTTCGACTTGTTTTGGGGTCTCCGTTGGGTTTTAGTTGGATTCTCGTTGGTCGTTAAGGTAAATGGGAGTGGATTGTGGGTTTTGAAGAAGATCAGGTGAGTTTAGGGTGGTTTTGCGGGGAAATTCATAGTGTTTGGTGTTTTTTCTTCTGATCCAGTTCTTTTTTGGGGTGTTTTTGAGGTGTTTTGGGGGTTTCCGTTGGGTTTCGTTGAGTTCCTAATGGGTTTTATGGTGGTTGGGAGTGGACATTTGGATTTGGAGAACATCAGGTACGTTTAGAGTGGTTTTGGGATTGGATCCGTGCTTTTTGGGGTTTTCTTTCGTTTTGGGGGGTGATCCTGTTCTTGTTTGGGGTGTTTTGGACGTGTTTTGGGTTCTCCGTTGGGTTTTGTTGGGTTTTCCGTGGTCATCATGCTGGAAAAGGGTAAATTGTTGGTTTTGGAGAACATCAGGTAGGTTTATGAGGACTTCTGGGGCAGATTCATGGTTTTTAGGGTTTTCTTCTGTTGTTTTTCTAGTGATCCAGTTGTTTTTGTCATGTTTTTGACGTGTTTTGGGGTCTCCGTTGGGTTTCATTGGGTTTTTCGTGGTCATCATGGTGGAAAAGTTTAAATTGTGGGTTTTGGAGAACATCAGGTAGATTTAGGGTGTTTTTTGGGTGGATCTATGGTTTTGGAGGATTTTGTTCCAGTTTTGGGGTGATCCAATTCTTTTTTGGGGTGTTTTGGACATGTTTTGGGTTCTCCGTTGGGTTTCGTTGTGTTTTCCGTGGTCATCATGGTGGAAAAGTGTAAATTGTGGGTTTTGGAGAACATCAGGTAGGTTTAGGGGGACTTTTGGGGTGGATTCATGGTATTTGGGGTTTTCTTCTGTTTTTTTTGGGGGGGTGATCGAATTCATTTTTGGGGTGTTTTTGACGTGTTTTGGGGTCTCCGTTGGGTTTTGCTGGGTTCTTGTTGGTCATCATGTTGGAAAAGTGTAAATTGCGGGTTTTGGAGAACATCAGGTAGGTTTACTGTCTTTTTGGGGTGGATCTATGTTTTTGGGGGATTTTCTTCCAGTTTTGGGGGTGATTCCGTTCTTTTTTGGGGTGTTTTTGACGTGTTTTGTGGTCTCTGTTTTGTTTCGTTGTGTTTTCCTTGTTCATTTTGGTGGAAAAGGCTGAATAGTGGGTTTTGGAGAACATCAGGTAGGTTTAGGGTGGTTTTGGGATTTGATCCGTGCTTTTTGGGGATTTTGTTCCAGTTTTGGGGGTGATTCCGTTCTTGTTTGTGGTGTTTTTGATGTGTTTTGGGTTCTCCGTTGGGTTTCGTTGGGTTTTCCGTTGGCATCATGGTGGAAAAGGGTAAATTGTGGGTTTTGGAGAACATCAGGTAGGTTTAGGGGGACTTTTGGGGTGGATTCATGGTATTTGTTTTTTTTTTCTGTTTTTCTGGGGTGATCCCGTTCTTTTTTGGTGTGATTTGATGTGTTTTGGGGTCTCCGTTGGGTTTTGTTGGGTTCTTGTTGGTCATCATGTTGGAAAAGTGTAAATTGTGGGTTTTGGAGAACATCAGGTAGGTTTAGTGTGTTTTTGGGGTGGATCTATGGTTTTGGGGGTTTTCTTTCTTTTTTAGGGGTTATCCTGTTCTTGTTTGGGGTGTTTTCGACTTGTTTTGGGGTCTCCGTTGGGTTTTAGTTGGATTCTCGTTGGTCGTTAAGGTAAATGGGAGTGGATTGTGGGTTTTGAAGAAGATCAGGTGAGTTTAGGGTGGTTTTGCGGGGAAATTCATAGTGTTTGGTGTTTTTTCTTCTGATCCAGTTCTTTTTTGGGGTGTTTTTGAGGTGTTTTGGGGGTTTCCGTTGGGTTTCGTTGAGTTCCTAATGGGTTTTATGGTGGTTGGGAGTGGACATTTGGATTTGGAGAACATCAGGTACGTTTAGAGTGGTTTTGGGATTGGATCCGTGCTTTTTGGGGTTTTCTTTCGTTTTGGAGGGTGATCCTGTTCTTGTTTGGGGTGTTTTGGACGTGTTTTGGGTTCTCCGTTGGGTTTTGTTGGGTTTTCCGTGGTCATCATGGTGGAAAAGTGTAAATTGTTGGTTTTGGAGAACATCAGGTAGGTTTATGAGGACTTCTGGGGCAGATTCATGGTTTTTAGGGTTTTCTTCTGTTGTTTTTCTAGTGATCCAGTTGTTTTTGTCATGTTTTTGACGTGTTTTGGGGTCTCCGTTGGGTTTCATTGGGTTTTTCGTGGTCATCATGGTGGAAAAGTTTAAATTGTGGGTTTTGGAGAACATCAGGTAGATTTAGGGTGTTTTTTGGGTGGATCTATGGTTTTGGAGGATTTTGTTCCTGTTTTGGGGTGATCCAATTCTTTTTTTGGTAGTTTTGGACGTGTTTTTGGTTCTCCGTTGGGTTTTGCTGGGTTTTCCGTGGTCATCATGGTGGAAAAGTGTAAATTGCGGGTTTTGGAGAACATCAGGTAGGTTTAGGGTGGTTTTGGGATTTGATCCGTGCTTTTTGGGGATTTTGTTCCAGTTTTGGGGGTGATTCCGTTCTTGTTTGTGGTGTTTTTGATGTGTTTTGGGTTCTCCGTTGGGTTTTGTTGGGTTTTCCGTGGTCATCATGCTGGAAAAGTGTAAATTGTTGGTTTTGGAGAACATCAGGTAGGTTTATGAGGACTTCTGGGGCAGATTCATGGTTTTTAGGGTTTTCTTCTGTTGTTTTTCTAGTGATCCAGTTGTTTTTGTCATGTTTTTGACGTGTTTTGGGGTCTTCATTGGGTTTCATTGGGTTTTTTGTGGTCATCATGTTGGAAAAGTTTAAATTGTGGGTTTTGGAGAACATCAGGTAGATTTAGGGTGTTTTTTGGGTGGATCTATGGTTTTGGAGGATTTTGTTCCAGTTTTGGGGTGATCCAATTCTTTTTTGGGGTTTTTTGGACATGTTTTGGGTTCTCCGTTGGGTTTCGTTGTGTTTTCCGTGGTCATCACGGTGGAAAAGTGTAAATTGTGGGTTTTGGAGAACATCAGGTAGATTTAGGGTGTTTTTTGGGTGGATCTATGGTTTTGGAGGATTTTCTTCCAGTTTTGGGGTGATCCAATTCTTTTTTGGGGTGTTTTGGACATGTTTTGGGTTCTCCGTTGGGTTTCGTTGTGTTTTCCGTGGTCATCATGGTGGAAAAGTGTAAATTGTGGGTTTTGGAGAACATCAGGTAGGTTTAGGGGGACTTTTGGGGTGGATTCATGGTATTTGGGGTTTTCTTCTGTTTTTTTTGGGGGGTGATCGAATTCATTTTTGGGGTGTTTTTGACGTGTTTTGGGGTCTCCGTTGGGTTTTGCTGGGTTCTTGTTGGTCATCATGTTGGAAAAGTGTAAATTGCGGGTTTTGGAGAACATCAGGTAGGTTTACTGTCTTTTTGGGGTGGATCTATGTTTTTGGGGGATTTTCTTCCAGTTTTGGGGGTGATTCCGTTCTTGTTTGGGGTGTTTTTGACGTGTTTTGTGGTCTCTGTTTTGTTTCGTTGTGTTTTCCTTGTTCATTTTGGTGGAAAAGGCTGAATAGTGGGTTTTGGAGAACATCAGGTAGGTTTAGGGTGGTTTTGGGATTTGATCCGTGCTTTTTGGGGATTTTGTTCCAGTTTTGGGGGTGATTCCGTTCTTGTTTGTGGTGTTTTTGATGTGTTTTGGGTTCTCCGTTGGGTTTCGTTGGGTTTTCCGTTGGCATCATGGTGGAAAAGGGTAAATTGTGGGTTTTGGAGAACATCAGGTAGGTTTAGGGGGACTTTTGGGGTGGATTCATGGTATTTGTTTTTTTTTTCTGTTTTTCTGGGGTGATCCCGTTCTTTTTTGGTGTGTTTTTGATGTGTTTTGGGGTCTCCGTTGGGTTTTGTTGGTTTCTTGTTCATCATCATGTTGGAAAAGTGTAAATTGTGGGTTTTGGAGAATATCAGGTGAGTTTAAGTTTTTCTGGGTGGTGAATCTATGGTTTTGGTTGAATTCTTCTGTTTTTTTAGCGTTTTCTTCTGTTTTTGGGGTGGTCCCATTCTTTTTTGGGGTGTTTTTGACATATTTTGGGGTCTCCGTTGGGTTTTGTTGGGTTCTTGTTGTTCATCATGGTGAAAACGTGTAAATTGTGGGTATTGGAGAACATCAGGTAGGTTTAGGGGGACTTTTGGGGTGGATCAACGGCTTTTAGGGTTTTCTTTCGGTTTTGGGGGTGATCCCGCTTTTTTTTTTGTGGTGTTTTTGACGTGTTTTGGGGTTTCCGTTGCGTTTCGTTGATTTCCTAATGTGTTTTAAGTTTGTTGGGAGTGGACTTTGGGATTTGGAGAACATCAGGTAGGTTTAGTGTGGTTTTGGGGTGGATCTATGGTTTTGGGGGTTTTCTTTCTTTTTTAGGGGTTATCCTGTTCTTGTTTGGGGTGTTTTCGACTTGTTTTGGGGTCTCCGTTGGGTTTTAGTTGGATTCTCGTTGGTCGTTAAGGTAAATGGGAGTGGATTGTGGGTTTTGAAGAAGATCAGGTGAGTTTAGGGTGGTTTTGCGGGGAAATTCATAGTGTTTGGTGTTTTTTCTTCTGATCCAGTTCTTTTTTGGGGTGTTTTTGAGGTGTTTTTGGGGTTTCCGTTGGGTTTCGTTGAGTTCCTAATGGGTTTTATGGTGGTTGGGAGTGGACATTTGGATTTGGAGAACATCAGGTACGTTTAGAGTGGTTTTGGGATTGGATCCGTGCTTTTTGGGGTTTTCTTTCGTTTTTGGGGGTGATCCTGTTCTTGTTTGGGGTGTTTTGGACGTGTTTTGGGTTCTCCGTTGGGTTTTGTTGGGTTTTCCGTGGTCATCATGCTGGAAAAGTGTAAATTGTTGGTTTTGGAGAACATCAGGTAGGTTTATGAGGACTTCTGGGGCAGATTCATGGTTTTTAGGGTTTTCTTCTGTTGTTTTTCTAGTGATCCAGTTGTTTTTGTCATGTTTTTGACGTGTTTTGGGGTCTCCGTTGGGTTTCATTGGGTTTTTCGTGGTCATCATGGTGGAAAAGTTTAAATTGTGGGTTTTGGAGAACATCAGGTAGATTTAGGGTGTTTTTTGGGTGGATCTATGGTTTTGGAGGATTTTGTTCCAGTTTTGGGGTGATCCAATTCTTTTTTGGGGTGTTTTGGACATGTTTTGGGTTCTCCGTTGGGTTTCGTTGTGTTTTCCGTGGTCATCATGGTGGAAAAGTGTAAATTGTGGGTTTTGGAGAACATCAGGTAGGTTTAGGGGGACTTTTGGGTTGGATTCATGGCATTTGGGGTTTTCTTCTGTTTTTTTTGGGGGGGTGATCGAATTCATTTTTGGGGTGTTTTTGACGTTTTTTGGGGTCTCCGTTGGGTTTTGCTGGGTTCTTGTTGGTCATCATGTTGGAAAAGTGTAAATTGCGGGTTTTGGAGATCATCAGGTAGGTTTACTGTCTTTTTGGGGTGGATCTATGTTTTTGGGGGATTTTCTTCCAGTTTTGGGGGTGATTCCGTTCTTGTCTGGGGTGTTTTTGACGTGTTTTGTGGTCTCTGTTTTGTTTCGTTGTGTTTTCCTTGTTCATTTTGGTGGAAAAGGCTGAATAGTGGGTTTTGGAGAACATCAGGTAGGTTTAGGGTGGTTTTGGGATTTGATCCGTGCTTTTTGGGGATTTTGTTCCAGTTTTGGGGGTGATTCCGTTCTTGTTTGTGGTGTTTTTGATGTGTTTTGGGTTCTCCGTTGGGTTTCGTTGGGTTTTCCGTTGGCATCATGGTGGAAAAGGGTAAATTGTGGGTTTTGGAGAACATCAGGTAGGTTTAGGGGGACTTTTGGGGTGGATTCATGGTATTTGTTTTTTTTTTTCTGTTTTTCTGGGGTGATCCCGTTCTTTTTTGGTGTGTTTTTGATGTGTTTTGGGGTCTCCGTTGGGTTTTGTTGGGTTCTTGTTGGTCATCATGTTGGAAAAGTGTAAATTGTGGGTTTTGGAGAATATCAGGTGAGTTTAAGTTTTTCTGGGTGGTGAATCTATGGTTTTGGTTGAATTCTTCTGTTTTTTTTAGCGTTTTCTTCTGTTTTTGGGGTGGTCCCATTCTTTTTTGGGGTGTTTTTGACATATTTTGGGGTCTCCGTTGGGTTTTGTTGGGTTCTTGTTGTTCATCATGGTGAAAACGTGTAAATTGTGGGTATTGGAGAACATCAGGTAGGTTTAGGGGGACTTTTGGGGTGGATCAACGGCTTTTAGGGTTTTCTTTCGGTTTTGGGGGTGATCCCGCTTTTTTTTGTGGTGTTTTTGACGTGTTTTGGGGTTTCCGTTGCGTTTCGTTGATTTCCTAATGTGTTTTAAGTTTGTTGGGAGTGGACTTTGGGATTTGGAGAACATCAGGTAGGTTTAGTGTGGTTTTGGGGTGGATCTATGGTTTTGGGGGTTTTCTTTCTTTTTTAGGGGTTATCCTGTTCTTGTTTGGGGTGTTTTCGACTTGTTTTGGGGTCTCCGTTGGGTTTTAGTTGGATTCTCGTTGGTCGTTAAGGTAAATGGGAGTGGATTGTGGGTTTTGAAGAAGATCAGGTGAGTTTAGGGTGGTTTTGCGGGGAAATTCATAGTGTTTGGTGTTTTTTCTTCTGATCCAGTTCTTTTTTGGGGTGTTTTTGAGGTGTTTTTGGGGTTTCCGTTGGGTTTCGTTGAGTTCCTAATGGGTTTTATGGTGGTTGGGAGTGGACATTTGGATTTGGAGAACATCAGGTACGTTTAGAGTGGTTTTGGGATTGGATCCGTGCTTTTTGGGGTTTTCTTTCGTTTTGGGGGGTGATCCTGTTCTTGTTTGGGGTGTTTTGGACGTGTTTTGGGTTCTCCGTTGGGTTTTGTTGGGTTTTCCGTGGTCATCATGCTGGAAAAGTGTAAATTGTTGGTTTTGGAGAACATCAGGTAGGTTTATGAGGACTTCTGGGGCAGATTCATGGTTTTTAGGGTTTTCTTCTGTTGTTTTTCTAGTGATCCAGTTGTTTTTGTCATGTTTTTGACGTGTTTTGGGGTCTCCGTTGGGTTTCATTGGGTTTTTCGTGGTCATCATGGTGGAAAAGTTTAAATTGTGGGTTTTGGAGAACATCAGGTAGGTTTAGGGGGACTTTTGGGGTGGATTCATGGTATTTGGGGTTTTCTTCTGTTTTTTTTGGGGGGGTGATCGAATTCATTTTTGGGGTGTTTTTGATGTTTTTTGGGGTCTCCGTTGGGTTTTGCTGGGTTCTTGTTGGTCATCATGTTGGAAAAGTGTAAATTGCGGGTTTTGGAGATCATCAGGTAGGTTTACTGTCTTTTTGGGGTGGATCTATGTTTTTGGGGGATTTTCTTCCAGTTTTGGGGGTGATTCCGTTCTTTTTTGGGGTGTTTTTGACGTGTTTTGTGGTCTCTGTTTTGTTTCGTTGTGTTTTCCTTGTTCATTTTGGTGGAAAAGGCTGAATAGTGGGTTTTGGAGAACATCAGGTAGGTTTAGGGTGGTTTTGGGATTTGATCCGTGCTTTTTGGGGATTTTGTTCCAGTTTTGGGGGTGATTCCGTTCTTGTTTGTGGTGTTTTTGATGTGTTTTGGGTTCTCCGTTGGGTTTCGTTGGGTTTTCCGTTGGCATCATGGTGGAAAAGGGTAAATTGTGGGTTTTGGAGAACATCAGGTAGGTTTAGGGGGACTTTTGGGGTGGATTCATGGTATTTGTTTTTTTTTTCTGTTTTTCTGGGGTGATCCCGTTCTTTTTTGGTGTGTTTTTGATGTGTTTTGGGGTCTCCGTTGGGTTTTGTTGGGTTCTTGTTCATCATCATGTTGGAAAAGTGTAAATTGTGGGTTTTGGAGAATATCAGGTGAGTTTAAGTTTTTCTGGGTGGTGAATCTATGGTTTTGGTTGAATTCTTCTGTTTTTTTAGCGTTTTCTTCTGTTTTTGGGGTGGTCCCATTCTTTTTTGGGGTGTTTTTGACATATTTTGGGGTCTCCGTTGGTTTTTGTTGGGTTCTTGTTGTTCATCATGGTGAAAACGTGTAAATTGTGGGTATTGGAGAACATCAGGTAGGTTTAGGGGGACTTTTGGGGTGGATCAACGTCTTTTAGGGTTTTCTTTCGGTTTTGGGGGTGATCCCGCTTTTTTTTGTGGTGTTTTTGACGTGTTTTGGGGTTTCCGTTGCGTTTCGTTGATTTCCTAATGTGTTTTAAGTTTGTTGGGAGTGGACTTTGGGATTTGGAGAACATCAGGTAGGTTTAGTGTGGTTTTGGGGTGGATCTATGGTTTTGGGGGTTTTCTTTCTTTTTTAGGGGTTATCCTGTTCTTGTTTGGGGTGTTTTCGACTTGTTTTGGGGTCTCCGTTGGGTTTTAGTTGGATTCTCGTTGGTCGTTAAGGTAAATGGGAGTGGATTGTGGGTTTTGAAGAAGATCAGGTGAGTTTAGGGTGGTTTTGCGGGGAAATTCATAGTGTTTGGTGTTTTTTCTTCTGATCCAGTTCTTTTTTGGGGTGTTTTTGAGGTGTTTTTGGGGTTTCCGTTGGGTTTCGTTGAGTTCCTAATGGGTTTTATGGTGGTTGGGAGTGGACATTTGGATTTGGAGAACATCAGGTACGTTTAGAGTGGTTTTGGGATTGGATCCGTGCTTTTTGGGGTTTTCTTTCGTTTTGGGGGGTGATCCTGTTCTTGTTTGGGGTGTTTTGGACGTGTTTTGGGTTCTCCGTTGGGTTTTGTTGGGTTTTCCGTGGTCATCATGGTGGAAAAGTGTAAATTGTTGGTTTTGGAGAACATCAGGTAGGTTTATGAGGACTTCTGGGGCAGATTCATGGTTTTTAGGGTTTTCTTCTGTTGTTTTTCTAGTGATCCAGTTGTTTTTGTCATGTTTTTGACGTGTTTTGGGGTCTCCGTTGGGTTTCATTGGGTTTTTCGTGGTCATCATGGTGGAAAAGTTTAAATTGTGGGTTTTGGAGAACATCAGGTAGATTTAGGGTGTTTTTTGGGTGGATCTATGGTTTTGGAGGATTTTGTTCCAGTTTTGGGGTGATCCAATTCTTTTTTGGGGTGTTTTGGACATGTTTTGGGTTCTCCGTTGGGTTTCGTTGTGTTTTCCGTGGTCATCATGGTGGAAAAGTGTAAATTGTGGGTTTTGGAGAACATCAGGTAGGTTTAGGGGGACTTTTGGGGTGGATTCATGGTATTTGGGGTTTTCTTCTGTTTTTTTTGGGGGGGTGATCGAATTCATTTTTGGGGTGTTTTTGACGTTTTTTGGGGTCTCCGTTGGGTTTTGCTGGGTTCTTGTTGGTCATCATGTTGGAAAAGTGTAAATTGCGGGTTTTGGAGATCATCAGGTAGGTTTACTGTCTTTTTGGGGTGGATCTATGTTTTTGGGGGATTTTCTTCCAGTTTTGGGGGTGATTCCGTTCTTGTCTGGGGTGTTTTTGACGTGTTTTGTGGTCTCTGTTTTGTTTCGTTGTGTTTTCCTTGTTCATTTTGGTGGAAAAGGCTGAATAGTGGGTTTTGGAGAACATCAGGTAGGTTTAGGGTGGTTTTGGGATTTGATCCGTGCTTTTTGGGGATTTTGTTCCAGTTTTGGGGGTGATTCCGTTCTTGTTTGTGGTGTTTTTGATGTGTTTTGGGTTCTCCGTTGGGTTTCGTTGGGTTTTCCGTTGGCATCATGGTGGAAAAGGGTAAATTGTGGGTTTTGGAGAACATCAGGTAGGTTTAGGGGGACTTTTGGGGTGGATTCATGGTATTTGTTTTTTTTTCTGTTTTTCTGGGGTGATCCCGTTCTTTTTTGGTGTGTTTTTGATGTGTTTTGGGGTCTCCGTTGGGTTTTGTTGGGTTCTTGTTCATCATCATGTTGGAAAAGTGTAAATTGTGGGTTTTGGAGAATATCAGGTGAGTTTAAGTTTTTCTGGGTGGTGAATCTATGGTTTTGGTTGAATTCTTCTGTTTTTTTAGCGTTTTCTTCTGTTTTTGGGGTGGTCCCATTCTTTTTTGGGGTGTTTTTGACATATTTTGGGGTCTCCGTTGGGTTTTGTTGGGTTCTTGTTGTTCATCATGGTGAAAACGTGTAAATTGTGGGTATTGGAGAACATCAGGTAGGTTTAGGGGGACTTTTGGGGTGGATCAACGTCTTTTAGGGTTTTCTTTCGGTTTTGGGGGTGATCCCGCTTTTTTTTGTGGTGTTTTTGACGTGTTTTGGGGTTTCCGTTGCGTTTCGTTGATTTCCTAATGTGTTTTAAGTTTGTTGGGAGTGGACTTTGGGATTTGGAGAACATCAGGTAGGTTTAGTGTGGTTTTGGGGTGGATCTATGGTTTTGGGGGTTTTCTTTCTTTTTTAGGGGTTATCCTGTTCTTGTTTGGGGTGTTTTCGACTTGTTTTGGGGTCTCCGTTGGGTTTTAGTTGGATTCTCGTTGGTCGTTAAGGTAAATGGGAGTGGATTGTGGGTTTTGA
This sequence comes from Aythya ferina, assembly GCF_964211825.1. NCBI lineage: Eukaryota > Metazoa > Chordata > Aves > Anseriformes > Anatidae > Aythya > Aythya ferina. Next base: position 382,989 of record NW_028181457.1, read on the forward strand.
AGAAGATCAGGTGAGTTTAGGGTGGTTTTGCGGGGAAATTCATAGTGTTTGGTGTTTTTTCTTCTGATCCAGTTCTTTTTTGGGGTGTTTTTGAGGTGTTTTTGGGGTTTCCGTTGGGTTTCGTTGAGTTCCTAATGGGTTTTATGGTGGTTGGGAGTGGACATTTGGATTTGGAGAACATCAGGTACGTTTAGAGTGGTTTTGGGATTGGATCCGTGCTTTTTGGGGTTTTCTTTCGTTTTGGGGGGTGATCCTGTTCTTGTTTGGGGTGTTTTGGACGTGTTTTGGGTTCTCCGTTGGGTTTTGTTGGGTTTTCCGTGGTCATCATGGTGGAAAAGTGTAAATTGTTGGTTTTGGAGAACATCAGGTAGGTTTATGAGGACTTCTGGGGCAGATTCATGGTTTTTAGGGTTTTCTTCTGTTGTTTTTCTAGTGATCCAGTTGTTTTTGTCATGTTTTTGACGTGTTTTGGGGTCTCCGTTGGGTTTCATTGGGTTTTTCGTGGTCATCATGGTGGAAAAGTTTAAATTGTGGGTTTTGGAGAACATCAGGTAGATTTAGGGTGTTTTTTGGGTGGATCTATGGTTTTGGAGGATTTTGTTCCAGTTTTGGGGTGATCCAATTCTTTTTTGGGGTGTTTTGGACATGTTTTGGGTTCTCCGTTGGGTTTCGTTGTGTTTTCCGTGGTCATCATGGTGGAAAAGTGTAAATTGTGGGTTTTGGAGAACATCAGGTAGGTTTAGGGGGACTTTTGGGGTGGATTCATGGTATTTGGGGTTTTCTTCTGTTTTTTTTGGGGGGGTGATCGAATTCATTTTCGGGGTGTTTTTGACGTTTTTTGGGGTCTCCGTTGGGTTTTGCTGGGTTCTTGTTGGTCATCATGTTGGAAAAGTGTAAATTGCGGGTTTTGGAGATCATCAGGTAGGTTTACTGTCTTTTTGGGGTGGATCTATGTTTTTGGGGGATTTTCTTCCAGTTTTGGGGGTGATTCCGTTCTTGTCTGGGGTGTTTTTGACGTGTTTTGTGGTCTCTGTTTTGTTTCGTTGTGTTTTCCTTGTTCATTTTGGTGGAAAAGGCTGAATAGTGGGTTTTGGAGAACATCAGGTAGGTTTAGGGTGGTTTTGGGATTTGATCCGTGCTTTTTGGGGATTTTGTTCCAGTTTTGGGGGTGATTCCGTTCTTGTTTGTGGTGTTTTTGATGTGTTTTGGGTTCTCCGTTGGGTTTCGTTGGGTTTTCCGTTGGCATCATGGTGGAAAAGGGTAAATTGTGGGTTTTGGAGAACATCAGGTAGGTTTAGGGGGACTTTTGGGGTGGATTCATGGTATTTGTTTTTTTTTCTGTTTTTCTGGGGTGATCCCGTTCTTTTTTGGTGTGTTTTTGATGTGTTTTGGGGTCTCCGTTGGGTTTTGTTGGGTTCTTGTTCATCATCATGTTGGAAAAGTGTAAATTGTGGGTTTTGGAGAATATCAGGTGAGTTTAAGTTTTTCTGGGTGGTGAATCTATGGTTTTGGTTGAATTCTTCTGTTTTTTTAGCGTTTTCTTCTGTTTTTGGGGTGGTCCCATTCTTTTTTGGGGTGTTTTTGACATATTTTGGGGTCTCCGTTGGGTTTTGTTGGGTTCTTGTTGTTCATCATGGTGAAAACGTGTAAATTGTGGGTATTGGAGAACATCAGGTAGGTTTAGGGGGACTTTTGGGGTGGATCAACGTCTTTTAGGGTTTTCTTTCGGTTTTGGGGGTGATCCCGCTTTTTTTTGTGGTGTTTTTGACGTGTTTTGGGGTTTCCGTTGCGTTTCGTTGATTTCCTAATGTGTTTTAAGTTTGTTGGGAGTGGACTTTGGGATTTGGAGAACATCAGGTAGGTTTAGTGTGTTTTTGGGGTGGATCTATGGTTTTGGGGGTTTTCTTTCTTTTTTAGGGGTTATCCTGTTCTTGTTTGGGGTGTTTTCGACTTGTTTTGGGGTCTCCGTTGGGTTTTAGTTGGATTCTCGTTGGTCGTTAAGGTAAATGGGAGTGGATTGTGGGTTTTGAAGAAGATCAGGTGAGTTTAGGGTGGTTTTGCGGGGAAATTCATAGTGTTTGGTGTTTTTTCTTCTGATCCAGTTCTTTTTTGGGGTGTTTTTGAGGTGTTTTTGGGGTTTCCGTTGGGTTTCGTTGAGTTCCTAATGGGTTTTATGGTGGTTGGGAGTGGACATTTGGATTTGGAGAACATCAGGTACGTTTAGAGTGGTTTTGGGATTGGATCCGTGCTTTTTGGGGTTTTCTTTCGTTTTGGGGGGTGATCCTGTTCTTGTTTGGGGTGTTTTGGACGTGTTTTGGGTTCTCCGTTGGGTTTTGTTGGGTTTTCCGTGGTCATCATGGTGGAAAAGTGTAAATTGTTGGTTTTGGAGAACATCAGGTAGGTTTATGAGGACTTCTGGGGCAGATTCATGGTTTTTAGGGTTTTCTTCTGTTGTTTTTCTAGTGATCCAGTTGTTTTTGTCATGTTTTTGACGTGTTTTGGGGTCTCCGTTGGGTTTCATTGGGTTTTTCGTGGTCATCATGGTGGAAAAGTTTAAATTGTGGGTTTTGGAGAACATCAGGTAGATTTAGGGTGTTTTTTGGGTGGATCTATGGTTTTGGAGGATTTTGTTCCAGTTTTGGGGTGATCCAATTCTTTTTTGGGGTGTTTTGGACATGTTTTGGGTTCTCCGTTGGGTTTCGTTGTGTTTTCCGTGGTCATCATGGTGGAAAAGTGTAAATTGTGGGTTTTGGAGAACATCAGGTAGGTTTAGGGGGACTTTTGGGGTGGATTCATGGTATTTGGGGTTTTCTTCTGTTTTTTTTGGGGGGGTGATCGAATTCATTTTCGGGGTGTTTTTGACGTTTTTTGTGGTCTCCGTTGGGTTTTGCTGGGTTCTTGTTGGTCATCATGTTGGAAAAGTGTAAATTGCGGGTTTTGGAGATCATCAGGTAGGTTTACTGTCTTTTTGGGGTGGATCTATGTTTTTGGGGGATTTTCTTCCAGTTTTGGGGGTGATTCCGTTCTTGTCTGGGGTGTTTTTGACGTGTTTTGTGGTCTCTGTTTTGTTTCGTTGTGTTTTCCTTGTTCATTTTGGTGGAAAAGGCTGAATAGTGGGTTTTGGAGAGCATCAGGTAGGTTTAGGGTGGTTTTGGGATTTGATCCGTGCTTTTTGGGGATTTTGTTCCAGTTTTGGGGGTGATTCCGTTCTTGTTTGTGGTGTTTTTGATGTGTTTTGGGTTCTCCGTTGGGTTTCGTTGGGTTTTCCGTTGGCATCATGGTGGAAAAGGGTAAATTGTGGGTTTTGGAGAACATCAGGTAGGTTTAGGGGGACTTTTGGGGTGGATTCATGGTATTTGTTTTTTTTTCTGTTTTTCTGGGGTGATCCCGTTCTTTTTTGGTGTGTTTTTGATGTGTTTTGGGGTCTCCGTTGGGTTTTGTTGGGTTCTTGTTCATCATCATGTTGGAAAAGTGTAAATTGTGGGTTTTGGAGAATATCAGGTGAGTTTAAGTTTTTCTGGGTGGTGAATCTATGGTTTTGGTTGAATTCTTCTGTTTTTTTAGCGTTTTCTTCTGTTTTTGGGGTGGTCCCATTCTTTTTTGGGGTGTTTTTGACATATTTTGGGGTCTCCGTTGGGTTTTGTTGGGTTCTTGTTGTTCATCATGGTGAAAACGTGTAAATTGTGGGTATTGGAGAACATCAGGTAGGTTTAGGGGGACTTTTGGGGTGGATCAACGTCTTTTAGGGTTTTCTTTCGGTTTTGGGGGTGATCCCGCTTTTTTTTGTGGTGTTTTTGACGTGTTTTGGGGTTTCCGTTGCGTTTCGTTGATTTCCTAATGTGTTTTAAGTTTGTTGGGAGTGGACTTTGGGATTTGGAGAACATCAGGTAGGTTTAGTGTGTTTTTGGGGTGGATCTATGGTTTTGGGGGTTTTCTTTCTTTTTTAGGGGTTATCCTGTTCTTGTTTGGGGTGTTTTCGACTTGTTTTGGGGTCTCCGTTGGGTTTTAGTTGGATTCTCGTTGGTCGTTAGGGTAAATGGGAGTGGATTGTGGGTTTTGAAGAAGATCAGGTGAGTTTAGGGTGGTTTTGCGGGGAAATTCATAGTGTTTGGTGTTTTTTCTTCTGATCCAGTTCTTTTTTGGGGTGTTTTTGAGGTGTTTTTGGGGTTTCCGTTGGGTTTCGTTGAGTTCCTAATGGGTTTTATGGTGGTTGGGAGTGGACATTTGGATTTGGAGAACATCAGGTACGTTTAGAGTGGTTTTGGGATTGGATCCGTGCTTTTTGGGGTTTTCTTTCGTTTTGGGGGGTGATCCTGTTCTTGTTTGGGGTGTTTTGGACGTGTTTTGGGTTCTCCGTTGGGTTTTGTTGGGTTTTCCGTGGTCATCATGGTGGAAAAGTGTAAATTGTTGGTTTTGGAGAACATCAGGTAGGTTTATGAGGACTTCTGGGGCAGATTCATGGTTTTTAGGGTTTTCTTCTGTTGTTTTTCTAGTGATCCAGTTGTTTTTGTCATGTTTTTGACGTGTTTTGGGGTCTCCGTTGGGTTTCATTGGGTTTTTCGTGGTCATCATGGTGGAAAAGTTTAAATTGTGGGTTTTGGAGAACATCAGGTAGATTTAGGGTGTTTTTTGGGTGGATCTATGGTTTTGGAGGATTTTGTTCCAGTTTTGGGGTGATCCAATTCTTTTTTGGGGTGTTTTGGACATGTTTTGGGTTCTCCGTTGGGTTTCGTTGTGTTTTCCGTGGTCATCATGGTGGAAAAGTGTAAATTGTGGGTTTTGGAGAACATCAGGTAGGTTTAGGGGGACTTTTGGGGTGGATTCATGGTATTTGGGGTTTTCTTCTGTTTTTTTTGGGGGGGTGATCGAATTCATTTTCGGGGTGTTTTTGACGTTTTTTGGGGTCTCCGTTGGGTTTTGCTGGGTTCTTGTTGGTCATCATGTTGGAAAAGTGTAAATTGCGGGTTTTGGAGATCATCAGGTAGGTTTACTGTCTTTTTGGGGTGGATCTATGTTTTTGGGGGATTTTCTTCCAGTTTTGGGGGTGATTCCGTTCTTGTCTGGGGTGTTTTTGACGTGTTTTGTGGTCTCTGTTTTGTTTCGTTGTGTTTTCCTTGTTCATTTTGGTGGAAAAGGCTGAATAGTGGGTTTTGGAGAACATCAGGTAGGTTTAGGGTGGTTTTGGGATTTGATCCGTGCTTTTTGGGGATTTTGTTCCAGTTTTGGGGGTGATTCCGTTCTTGTTTGTGGTGTTTTTGATGTGTTTTGGGTTCTCCGTTGGGTTTCGTTGGGTTTTCCGTTGGCATCATGGTGGAAAAGGGTAAATTGTGGGTTTTGGAGAACATCAGGTAGGTTTAGGGGGACTTTTGGGGTGGATTCATGGTATTTGTTTTTTTTTCTGTTTTTCTGGGGTGATCCCGTTCTTTTTTGGTGTGTTTTTGATGTGTTTTGGGGTCTCCGTTGGGTTTTGTTGGGTTCTTGTTCATCATCATGTTGGAAAAGTGTAAATTGTGGGTTTTGGAGAATATCAGGTGAGTTTAAGTTTTTCTGGGTGGTGAATCTATGGTTTTGGTTGAATTCTTCTGTTTTTTTAGCGTTTTCTTCTGTTTTTGGGGTGGTCCCATTCTTTTTTGGGGTGTTTTTGACATATTTTGGGGTCTCCGTTGGGTTTTGTTGGGTTCTTGTTGTTCATCATGGTGAAAACGTGTAAATTGTGGGTATTGGAGAACATCAGGTAGGTTTAGGGGGACTTTTGGGGTGGATCAACGTCTTTTAGGGTTTTCTTTCGGTTTTGGGGGTGATCCCGCTTTTTTTTGTGGTGTTTTTGACGTGTTTTGGGGTTTCCGTTGCGTTTCGTTGATTTCCTAATGTGTTTTAAGTTTGTTGGGAGTGGACTTTGGGATTTGGAGAACATCAGGTAGGTTTAGTGTGGTTTTGGGGTGGATCTATGGTTTTGGGGGTTTTCTTTCTTTTTTAGGGGTTATCCTGTTCTTGTTTGGGGTGTTTTCGACTTGTTTTGGGGTCTCCGTTGGGTTTTAGTTGGATTCTCGTTGGTCGTTAGGGTAAATGGGAGTGGATTGTGGGTTTTGAAGAAGATCAGGTGAGTTTAGGGTGGTTTTGCGGGGAAATTCATAGTGTTTGGTGTTTTTTCTTCTGATCCAGTTCTTTTTTGGGGTGTTTTTGAGGTGTTTTTGGGGTTTCCGTTGGGTTTCGTTGAGTTCCTAATGGGTTTTATGGTGGTTGGGAGTGGACATTTGGATTTGGAGAACATCAGGTACGTTTAGAGTGGTTTTGGGATTGGATCCGTGCTTTTTGGGGTTTTCTTTCGTTTTGGGGGGTGATCCTGTTCTTGTTTGGGGTGTTTTGGACGTGTTTTGGGTTCTCCGTTGGGTTTTGTTGGGTTTTCCGTGGTCATCATGGTGGAAAAGTGTAAATTGTTGGTTTTGGAGAACATCAGGTAGGTTTATGAGGACTTCTGGGGCAGATTCATGGTTTTTAGGGTTTTCTTCTGTTGTTTTTCTAGTGATCCAGTTGTTTTTGTCATGTTTTTGACGTGTTTTGGGGTCTCCGTTGGGTTTCATTGGGTTTTTCGTGGTCATCATGGTGGAAAAGTTTAAATTGTGGGTTTTGGAGAACATCAGGTAGATTTAGGGTGTTTTTTGGGTGGATCTATGGTTTTGGAGGATTTTGTTCCAGTTTTGGGGTGATCCAATTCTTTTTTGGGGTGTTTTGGACATGTTTTGGGTTCTCCGTTGGGTTTCGTTGTGTTTTCCGTGGTCATCATGGTGGAAAAGTGTAAATTGTGGGTTTTGGAGAACATCAGGTAGGTTTAGGGGGACTTTTGGGGTGGATTCATGGTATTTGGGGTTTTCTTCTGTTTTTTTTTGGGGGGGTGATCGAATTCATTTTCGGGGTGTTTTTGACGTTTTTTGGGGTCTCCGTTGGGTTTTGCTGGGTTCTTGTTGGTCATCATGTTGGAAAAATGTAAATTGCGGGTTTTGGAGATCATCAGGTAGGTTTACTGTCTTTTTTGGGTGGATCTATGTTTTTGGGGGATTTTCTTCCAGTTTTGGGGGTGATTCCGTTCTTGTCTGGGGTGTTTTTGACGTGTTTTGTGGTCTCTGTTTTGTTTCGTTGTGTTTTCCTTGTTCATTTTGGTGGAAAAGGCTGAATAGTGGGTTTTGGAGAACATCAGGTAGGTTTAGGGTGGTTTTGGGATTTGATCCGTGCTTTTTGGGGATTTTGTTCCAGTTTTGGGGGTGATTCCGTTCTTGTTTGTGGTGTTTTTGATGTGTTTTGGGTTCTCCGTTGGGTTTCGTTGGGTTTTCCGTTGGCATCATGGTGGAAAAGGGTAAATTGTGGGTTTTGGAGAACATCAGGTAGGTTTAGGGGGACTTTTGGGGTGGATTCATGGTATTTGTTTTTTTTTCTGTTTTTCTGGGGTGATCCCGTTCTTTTTTGGTGTGTTTTTGATGTGTTTTGGGGTCTCCGTTGGGTTTTGTTGGGTTCTTGTTCATCATCATGTTGGAAAAGTGTAAATTGTGGGTTTTGGAGAATATCAGGTGAGTTTAAGTTTTTCTGGGTGGTGAATCTATGGTTTTGGTTGAATTCTTCTGTTTTTTTAGCGTTTTCTTCTGTTTTTGGGGTGGTCCCATTCTTTTTTGGGGTGTTTTTGACATATTTTGGGGTCTCCGTTGGGTTTTGTTGGGTTCTTGTTGTTCATCATGGTGAAAACGTGTAAATTGTGGGTATTGGAGAACATCAGGTAGGTTTAGGGGGACTTTTGGGGTGGATCAACGGCTTTTAGGGTTTTCTTTCGGTTTTGGGGGTGATCCCGCTTTTTTTTGTGGTGTTTTTGACGTGTTTTGGGGTTTCCGTTGCGTTTCGTTGATTTCCTAATGTGTTTTAAGTTTGTTGGGAGTGGACTTTGGGATTTGGAGAACATCAGGTAGGTTTAGTGTGGTTTTGGGGTGGATCTATGGTTTTGGGGGTTTTCTTTCTTTTTTAGGGGTTATCCTGTTCTTGTTTGGGGTGTTTTCGACTTGTTTTGGGGTCTCCGTTGGGTTTTAGTTGGATTCTCGTTGGTCGTTAAGGTAAATGGGAGTGGATTGTGGGTTTTGAAGAAGATCAGGTGAGTTTAGGGTGGTTTTGCGGGGAAATTCATAGTGTTTGGTGTTTTTTCTTCTGATCCAGTTCTTTTTTGGGGTGTTTTTGAGGTGTTTTTGGGGTTTCCGTTGGGTTTCGTTGAGTTCCTAATGGGTTTTATGGTGGTTGGGAGTGGACATTTGGATTTGGAGAACATCAGGTACGTTTAGAGTGGTTTTGGGATTGGATCCGTGCTTTTTGGGGTTTTCTTTCGTTTTGGGGGGTGATCCTGTTCTTGTTTGGGGTGTTTTGGACGTGTTTTGGGTTCTCCGTTGGGTTTTGTTGGGTTTTCCGTGGTCATCATGGTGGAAAAGTGTAAATTGTTGGTTTTGGAGAACATCAGGTAGGTTTATGAGGACTTCTGGGGCAGATTCATGGTTTTTAGGGTTTTCTTCTGTTGTTTTTCTAGTGATCCAGTTGTTTTTGTCATGTTTTTGACGTGTTTTGGGGTCTCCGTTGGGTTTCATTGGGTTTTTCGTGGTCATCATGGTGGAAAAGTTTAAATTGTGGGTTTTGGAGAACATCAGGTAGATTTAGGGTGTTTTTTGGGTGGATCTATGGTTTTGGAGGATTTTGTTCCAGTTTTGGGGTGATCCAATTCTTTTTTGGGGTGTTTTGGACATGTTTTGGGTTCTCCGTTGGGTTTCGTTGTGTTTTCCGTGGTCATCATGGTGGAAAAGTGTAAATTGTGGGTTTTGGAGAACATCAGGTAGGTTTAGGGGGACTTTTGGGGTGGATTCATGGTATTTGGGGTTTTCTTCTGTTTTTTTTGGGGGGGTGATCGAATTCATTTTTGGGGTGTTTTTGACGTTTTTTGGGGTCTCCGTTGGGTTTTGCTGGGTTCTTGTTGGTCATCATGTTGGAAAAGTGTAAATTGCGGGTTTTGGAGATCATCAGGTAGGTTTACTGTCTTTTTGGGGTGGATCTATGTTTTTGGGGGATTTTCTTCCAGTTTTGGGGGTGATTCCGTTCTTGTCTGGGGTGTTTTTGACGTGTTTTGTGGTCTCTGTTTTGTTTCGTTGTGTTTTCCTTGTTCATTTTGGTGGAAAAGGCTGAATAGTGGGTTTTGGAGAACATCAGGTAGGTTTAGGGTGGTTTTGGGATTTGATCCGTGCTTTTTGGGGATTTTGTTCCAGTTTTGGGGGTGATTCCGTTCTTGTTTGTGGTGTTTTTGATGTGTTTTGGGTTCTCCGTTGGGTTTCGTTGGGTTTTCCGTTGGCATCATGGTGGAAAAGGGTAAATTGTGGGTTTTGGAGAACATCAGGTAGGTTTAGGGGGACTTTTGGGGTGGATTCATGGTATTTGTTTTTTTTTCTGTTTTTCTGGGGTGATCCCGTTCTTTTTTGGTGTGTTTTTGATGTGTTTTGGGGTCTCCGTTGGGTTTTGTTGGGTTCTTGTTCATCATCATGTTGGAAAAGTGTAAATTGTGGGTTTTGGAGAATATCAGGTGAGTTTAAGTTTTTCTGGGTGGTGAATCTATGGTTTTGGTTGAATTCTTCTGTTTTTTTTAGCGTTTTCTTCTGTTTTTGGGGTGGTCCCATTCTTTTTTGGGGTGTTTTTGACATATTTTGGGGTCTCCGTTGGGTTTTGTTGGGTTCTTGTTGTTCATCATGGTGAAAACGTGTAAATTGTGGGTATTGGAGAACATCAGGTAGGTTTAGGGGGACTTTTGGGGTGGATCAACGGCTTTTAGGGTTTTCTTTCGGTTTTGGGGGTGATCCCGCTTTTTTTTGTGGTGTTTTTGACGTGTTTTGGGGTTTCCGTTGCGTTTCGTTGATTTCCTAATGTGTTTTAAGTTTGTTGGGAGTGGACTTTGGGATTTGGAGAACATCAGGTAGGTTTAGTGTGGTTTTGGGGTGGATCTATGGTTTTGGGGGTTTTCTTTCTTTTTTAGGGGTTATCCTGTTCTTGTTTGGGGTGTTTTCAACTTGTTTTGGGGTCTCCGTTGGGTTTTAGTTGGATTCTCGTTGGTCGTTAAGGTAAATGGGAGTGGATTGTGGGTTTTGAAGAAGATCAGGTGAGTTTACGGTGGTTTTGCGGGGAAATTCATAGTGTTTGGTGTTTTTTCTTCTGATCCAGTTCTTTTTTGGGGTGTTTTTGAGGTGTTTTTGGGGTTTCCGTTGGGTTTCGTTGAGTTCCTAATGGGTTTTATGGTGGTTGGGAGTGGACATTTGGATTTGGAGAACATCAGGTACGTTTAGAGTGGTTTTGGGATTGGATCCGTGCTTTTTGGGGTTTTCTTTCGTTTTGGGGGGTGATCCTGTTCTTGTTTGGGGTGTTTTGGACGTGTTTTGGGTTCTCCGTTGGGTTTTGTTGGGTTTTCCGTGGTCATCATGGTGGAAAAGTGTAAATTGTTGGTTTTGGAGAACATCAGGTAGGTTTATGAGGACTTCTGGGGCAGATTCATGGTTTTTAGGGTTTTCTTCTGTTGTTTTTCTAGTGATCCAGTTGTTTTTGTCATGTTTTTGACGTGTTTTGGGGTCTCCGTTGGGTTTCATTGGGTTTTTCGTGGTCATCATGGTGGAAAAGTTTAAATTGTGGGTTTTGGAGAACATCAGGTAGATTTAGGGTGTTTTTTGGGTGGATCTATGGTTTTGGAGGATTTTGTTCCAGTTTTGGGGTGATCCAATTCTTTTTTGGGGTGTTTTGGACATGTTTTGGGTTCTCCGTTGGGTTTCGTTGTGTTTTCCGTGGTCATCATGGTGGAAAAGTGTAAATTGTGGGTTTTGGAGAACATCAGGTAGGTTTAGGGGGACTTTTGGGGTGGATTCATGGTATTTGGGGTTTTCTTCTGTTTTTTTTGGGGGGGTGATCGAATTCATTTTCGGGGTGTTTTTGACGTTTTTTGGGGTCTCCGTTGGGTTTTGCTGGGTTCTTGTTGGTCATCATGTTGGAAAAGTGTAAATTGCGGGTTTTGGAGATCATCAGGTAGGTTTACTGTCTTTTTGGGGTGGATCTATGTTTTTGGGGGATTTTCTTCCAGTTTTGGGGGTGATTCCGTTCTTGTCTGGGGTGTTTTTGACGTGTTTTGTGGTCTCTGTTTTGTTTCGTTGTGTTTTCCTTGTTCATTTTGGTGGAAAAGGCTGAATAGTGGGTTTTGGAGAACATCAGGTAGGTTTAGGGTGGTTTTGGGATTTGATCCGTGCTTTTTGGGGATTTTGTTCCAGTTTTGGGGGTGATTCCGTTCTTGTTTGTGGTGTTTTTGATGTGTTTTGGGTTCTCCGTTGGGTTTCGTTGGGTTTTCCGTTGGCATCATGGTGGAAAAGGGTAAATTGTGGGTTTTGGAGAACATCAGGTAGGTTTAGGGGGACTTTTGGGGTGGATTCATGGTATTTGTTTTTTTTTCTGTTTTTCTGGGGTGATCCCGTTCTTTTTTGGTGTGTTTTTGATGTGTTTTGGGGTCTCCGTTGGGTTTTGTTGGGTTCTTGTTCATCATCATGTTGGAAAAGTGTAAATTGTGGGTTTTGGAGAATATCAGGTGAGTTTAAGTTTTTCTGGGTGGTGAATCTATGGTTTTGGTTGAATTCTTCTGTTTTTTTAGCGTTTTCTTCTGTTTTTGGGGTGGTCCCATTCTTTTTTGGGGTGTTTTTGACATATTTTGGGGTCTCCGTTGGGTTTTGTTGGGTTCTTGTTGTTCATCATGGTGAAAACGTGTAAATTGTGGGTATTGGAGAACATCAGGTAGGTTTAGGGGGACTTTTGGGGTGGATCAACGTCTTTTAGGGTTTTCTTTCGGTTTTGGGGGTGATCCCGCTTTTTTTTTGTGGTGTTTTTGACGTGTTTTGGGGTTTCCGTTGCGTTTCGTTGATTTCCTAATGTGTTTTAAGTTTGTTGGGAGTGGACTTTGGGATTTGGAGAACATCAGGTAGGTTTAGTGTGGTTTTGGGGTGGATCTATGGTTTTGGGGGTTTTCTTTCTTTTTTAGGGGTTATCCTGTTCTTGTTTGGGGTGTTTTCGACTTGTTTTGGGGTCTCCGTTGGGTTTTAGTTGGATTCTCGTTGGTCGTTAAGGTAAATGGGAGTGGATTGTGGGTTTTGAAGAAGATCAGGTGAGTTTAGGGTGGTTTTGCGGGGAAATTCATAGTGTTTGGTGTTTTTTCTTCTGATCCAGTTCTTTTTTGGGGTGTTTTTGAGGTGTTTTTGGGGTTTCCGTTGGGTTTCGTTGAGTTCCTAATGGGTTTTATGGTGGTTGGGAGTGGACATTTGGATTTGGAGAACATCAGGTACGTTTAGAGTGGTTTTGGGATTGGATCCGTGCTTTTTGGGGTTTTCTTTCGTTTTGGGGGGTGATCCTGTTCTTGTTTGGGGTGTTTTGGACGTGTTTTGGGTTCTCCGTTGGGTTTTGTTGGGTTTTCCGTGGTCATCATGGTGGAAAAGTGTAAATTGTTGGTTTTGGAGAACATCAGGTAGGTTTATGAGGACTTCTGGGGCAGATTCATGGTTTTTAGGGTTTTCTTCTGTTGTTTTTCTAGTGATCCAGTTGTTTTTGTCATGTTTTTGACGTGTTTTGGGGTCTCCGTTGGGTTTCATTGGGTTTTTCGTGGTCATCATGGTGGAAAAGTTTAAATTGTGGGTTTTGGAGAACATCAGGTAGATTTAGGGTGTTTTTTGGGTGGATCTATGGTTTTGGAGGATTTTGTTCCAGTTTTGGGGTGATCCAATTCTTTTTTGGGGTGTTTTGGACATGTTTTGGGTTCTCCGTTGGGTTTCGTTGTGTTTTCCGTGGTCATCATGGTGGAAAAGTGTAAATTGTGGGTTTTGGAGAACATCAGGTAGGTTTAGGGGGACTTTTGGGGTGGATTCATGGTATTTGGGGTTTTCTTCTGTTTTTTTTGGGGGGGTGATCGAATTCATTTTTGGGGTGTTTTTGACGTTTTTTGGGGTCTCCGTTGGGTTTTGCTGGGTTCTTGTTGGTCATCATGTTGGAAAAGTGTAAATTGCGGGTTTTGGAGATCATCAGGTAGGTTTACTGTCTTTTTGGGGTGGATCTATGTTTTTGGGGGATTTTCTTCCAGTTTTGGGGGTGATTCCGTTCTTGTCTGGGGTGTTTTTGACGTGTTTTGTGGTCTCTGTTTTGTTTCGTTGTGTTTTCCTTGTTCATTTTGGTGGAAAAGGCTGAATAGTGGGTTTTGGAGAACATCAGGTAGGTTTAGGGTGGTTTTGGGATTTGATCCGTGCTTTTTGGGGATTTTGTTCCAGTTTTGGGGGTGATTCCGTTCTTGTTTGTGGTGTTTTTGATGTGTTTTGGGTTCTCCGTTGGGTTTCGTTGGGTTTTCCGTTGGCATCATGGTGGAAAAGGGTAAATTGTGGGTTTTGGAGAACATCAGGTAGGTTTAGGGGGACTTTTGGGGTGGATTCATGGTATTTGTTTTTTTTTCTGTTTTTCTGGGGTGATCCCGTTCTTTTTTGGTGTGTTTTTGATGTGTTTTGGGGTCTCCGTTGGGTTTTGTTGGGTTCTTGTTCATCATCATGTTGGAAAAGTGTAAATTGTGGGTTTTGGAGAATATCAGGTGAGTTTAAGTTTTTCTGGGTGGTGAATCTATGGTTTTGGTTGAATTCTTCTGTTTTTTTAGCGTTTTCTTCTGTTTTTGGGGTGGTCCCATTCTTTTTTGGGGTGTTTTTGACATATTTTGGGGTCTCCGTTGGGTTTTGTTGGGTTCTTGTTGTTCATCATGGTGAAAACGTGTAAATTGTGGGTATTGGAGAACATCAGGTAGGTTTAGGGGGACTTTTGGGGTGGATCAACGTCTTTTAGGGTTTTCTTTCGGTTTTGGGGGTGATCCCGCTTTTTTTTGTGGTGTTTTTGACGTGTTTTGGGGTTTCCGTTGCGTTTCGTTGATTTCCTAATGTGTTTTAAGTTTGTTGGGAGTGGACTTTGGGATTTGGAGAACATCAGGTAGGTTTAGTGTGGTTTTGGGGTGGATCTATGGTTTTGGGGTTTTCTTTCTTTTTTAGGGGTTATCCTGTTCTTGTTTGGGGTGTTTTCGACTTGTTTTGGGGTCTCCGTTGGGTTTTAGTTGGATTCTCGTTGGTCGTTAAGGTAAATGGGAGTGGATTGTGGGTTTTGAAGAAGATCAGGTGAGTTTAGGGTGGTTTTGCGGGGAAATTCATAGTGTTTGGTGTTTTTTCTTCTGATCCAGTTCTTTTTTGGGGTGTTTTTGAGGTGTTTTTGGGGTTTCCGTTGGGTTTCGTTGAGTTCCTAATGGGTTTTATGGTGGTTGGGAGTGGACATTTGGATTTGGAGAACATCAGGTACGTTTAGAGTGGTTTTGGGATTGGATCCGTGCTTTTTGGGGTTTTCTTTCGTTTTGGGGGGTGATCCTGTTCTTGTTTGGGGTGTTTTGGACGTGTTTTGGGTTCTCCGTTGGGTTTTGTTGGGTTTTCCGTGGTCATCATGGTGGAAAAGTGTAAATTGTTGGTTTTGGAGAACATCAGGTAGGTTTATGAGGACTTCTGGGGCAGATTCATGGTTTTTAGGGTTTTCTTCTGTTGTTTTTCTAGTGATCCAGTTGTTTTTGTCATGTTTTTGACGTGTTTTGGGGTCTCCGTTGGGTTTCATTGGGTTTTTCGTGGTCATCATGGTGGAAAAGTTTAAATTGTGGGTTTTGGAGAACATCAGGTAGATTTAGGGTGTTTTTTGGGTGGATCTATGGTTTTGGAGGATTTTGTTCCAGTTTTGGGGTGATCCAATTCTTTTTTGGGGTGTTTTGGACATGTTTTGGGTTCTCCGTTGGGTTTCGTTGTGTTTTCCGTGGTCATCATGGTGGAAAAGTGTAAATTGTGGGTTTTGGAGAACATCAGGTAGGTTTAGGGGGACTTTTGGGGTGGATTCATGGTATTTGGGGTTTTCTTCTGTTTTTTTGGGGGGGGTGATCGAATTCATTTTTGGGGTGTTTTTGACGTTTTTTGGGGTCTCCGTTGGGTTTTGCTGGGTTCTTGTTGGTCATCATGTTGGAAAAGTGTAAATTGCGGGTTTTGGAGATCATCAGGTAGGTTTACTGTCTTTTTGGGGTGGATCTATGTTTTTGGGGGATTTTCTTCCAGTTTTGGGGGTGATTCCGTTCTTGTCTGGGGTGTTTTTGACGTGTTTTGTGGTCTCTGTTTTGTTTCGTTGTGTTTTCCTTGTTCATTTTGGTGGAAAAGGCTGAATAGTGGGTTTTGGAGAACATCAGGTAGGTTTAGGGTGGTTTTGGGATTTGATCCGTGCTTTTTGGGGATTTTGTTCCAGTTTTGGGGGTGATTCCGTTCTTGTTTGTGGTGTTTTTGATGTGTTTTGGGTTCTCCGTTGGGTTTCGTTGGGTTTTCCGTTGGCATCATGGTGGAAAAGGGTAAATTGTGGGTTTTGGAGAACATCAGGTAGGTTTAGGGGGACTTTTGGGGTGGATTCATGGTATTTGTTTTTTTTTCTGTTTTTCTGGGGTGATCCCGTTCTTTTTTGGTGTGTTTTTGATGTGTTTTGGGGTCTCCGTTGGGTTTTGTTGGGTTCTTGTTGGTCATCATGTTGGAAAAGTGTAAATTGTGGGTTTTGGAGAATATCAGGTGAGTTTAAGTTTTTCTGGGTGGTGAATCTATGGTTTTGGTTGAATTCTTCTGTTTTTTTAGCGTTTTCTTCTGTTTTTGGGGTGGTCCCATTCTTTTTTGGGGTGTTTTTGACATATTTTGGGGTCTCCGTTGGGTTTTGTTGGGTTCTTGTTGTTCATCATGGTGAAAACGTGTAAATTGTGGGTATTGGAGAACATCAGGTAGGTTTAGGGGGACTTTTGGGGTGGATCAACGTCTTTTAGGGTTTTCTTTCGGTTTTGGGGGTGATCCCGCTTTTTTTTGTGGTGTTTTTGACGTGTTTTGGGGTTTCCGTTGCGTTTCGTTGATTTCCTAATGTGTTTTAAGTTTGTTGGGAGTGGACTTTGGGATTTGGAGAACATCAGGTAGGTTTAGTGTGGTTTTGGGGTGGATCTATGGTTTTGGGGGTTTTCTTTCTTTTTTAGGGGTTATCCTGTTCTTGTTTGGGGTGTTTTCGACTTGTTTTGGGGTCTCCGTTGGGTTTTAGTTGGATTCTCGTTGGTCGTTAAGGTAAATGGGAGTGGATTGTGGGTTTTGAAGAAGATCAGGTGAGTTTAGGGTGGTTTTGCGGGGAAATTCATAGTGTTTGGTGTTTTTTCTTCTGATCCAGTTCTTTTTTGGGGTGTTTTTGAGGTGTTTTTGGGGTTTCCGTTGGGTTTCGTTGAGTTCCTAATGGGTTTTATGGTGGTTGGGAGTGGACATTTGGATTTGGAGAACATCAGGTACGTTTAGAGTGGTTTTGGGATTGGATCCGTGCTTTTTGGGGTTTTCTTTCGTTTTGGGGGGTGATCCTGTTCTTGTTTGGGGTGTTTTGGACGTGTTTTGGGTTCTCCGTTGGGTTTTGTTGGGTTTTCCGTGGTCATCATGCTGGAAAAGTGTAAATTGTTGGTTTTGGAGAACATCAGGTAGGTTTATGAGGACTTCTGGGGCAGATTCATGGTTTTTAGGGTTTTCTTCTGTTGTTTTTCTAGTGATCCAGTTGTTTTTGTCATGTTTTTGACGTGTTTTGGGGTCTCCGTTGGGTTTCATTGGGTTTTTCGTGGTCATCATGGTGGAAAAGTTTAAATTGTGGGTTTTGGAGAACATCAGGTAGATTTAGGGTGTTTTTTGGGTGGATCTATGGTTTTGGAGGATTTTGTTCCAGTTTTGGGGTGATCCAATTCTTTTTTGGGGTGTTTTGGACATGTTTTGGGTTCTCCGTTGGGTTTCGTTGTGTTTTCCGTGGTCATCATGGTGGAAAAGTGTAAATTGTGGGTTTTGGAGAACATCAGGTAGGTTTAGGGGGACTTTTGGGGTGGATTCATGGTATTTGGGGTTTTCTTCTGTTTTTTTTGGGGGGGTGATCGAATTCATTTTTGGGGTGTTTTTGACGTTTTTTGGGGTCTCCGTTGGGTTTTGCTGGGTTCTTGTTGGTCATCATGTTGGAAAAGTGTAAATTGCGGGTTTTGGAGATCATCAGGTAGGTTTACTGTCTTTTTGGGGTGGATCTATGTTTTTGGGGGATTTTCTTCCAGTTTTGGGGGTGATTCCGTTCTTGTCTGGGGTGTTTTTGACGTGTTTTGTGGTCTCTGTTTTGTTTCGTTGTGTTTTCCTTGTTCATTTTGGTGGAAAAGGCTGAATAGTGGGTTTTGGAGAACATCAGGTAGGTTTAGGGTGGTTTTGGGATTTGATCCGTGCTTTTTGGGGATTTTGTTCCAGTTTTGGGGGTGATTCCGTTCTTGTTTGTGGTGTTTTTGATGTGTTTTGGGTTCTCCGTTGGGTTTCGTTGGGTTTTCCGTTGGCATCATGGTGGAAAAGGGTAAATTGTGGGTTTTGGAGAACATCAGGTAGGTTTAGGGGGACTTTTGGGGTGGATTCATGGTATTTGTTTTTTTTTCTGTTTTTCTGGGGTGATCCCGTTCTTTTTTGGTGTGTTTTTGATGTGTTTTGGGGTCTCCGTTGGGTTTTGTTGGGTTCTTGTTGGTCATCATGTTGGAAAAGTGTAAATTGTGGGTTTTGGAGAATATCAGGTGAGTTTAAGTTTTTCTGGGTGGTGAATCTATGGTTTTGGTTGAATTCTTCTGTTTTTTTTAGCGTTTTCTTCTGTTTTTGGGGTGGTCCCATTCTTTTTTGGGGTGTTTTTGACATATTTTGGGGTCTCCGTTGGGTTTTGTTGGGTTCTTGTTGTTCATCATGGTGAAAACGTGTAAATTGTGGGTATTGGAGAACATCAGGTAGGTTTAGGGGGACTTTTGGGGTGGATCAACGTCTTTTAGGGTTTTCTTTCGGTTTTGGGGGTGATCCCGCTTTTTTTTGTGGTGTTTTTGACGTGTTTTGGGGTTTCCGTTGCGTTTCGTTGATTTCCTAATGTGTTTTAAGTTTGTTGGGAGTGGACTTTGGGATTTGGAGAACATCAGGTAGGTTTAGTGTGGTTTTGGGGTGGATCTATGGTTTTGGGGGTTTTCTTTCTTTTTTAGGGGTTATCCTGTTCTTGTTTGGGGTGTTTTCGACTTGTTTTGGGGTCTCCGTTGGGTTTTAGTTGGATTCTCGTTGGTCGTTAAGGTAAATGGGAGTGGATTGTGGGTTTTGAAGAAGATCAGGTGAGTTTAGGGTGGTTTTGCGGGGAAATTCATAGTGTTTGGTGTTTTTTCTTCTGATCCAGTTCTTTTTTGGGGTGTTTTTGAGGTGTTTTTGGGGTTTCCGTTGGGTTTCGTTGAGTTCCTAATGGGTTTTATGGTGGTTGGGAGTGGACATTTGGATTTGGAGAACATCAGGTACGTTTAGAGTGGTTTTGGGATTGGATCCGTGCTTTTTGGGGTTTTCTTTCGTTTTGGGGGGTGATCCTGTTCTTGTTTGGGGTGTTTTGGACGTGTTTTGGGTTCTCCGTTGGGTTTTGTTGGGTTTTCCGTGGTCATCATGGTGGAAAAGTGTAAATTGTTGGTTTTGGAGAACATCAGGTAGGTTTATGAGGACTTCTGGGGCAGATTCATGGTTTTTAGGGTTTTCTTCTGTTGTTTTTCTAGTGATCCAGTTGTTTTTGTCATGTTTTTGACGTGTTTTGGGGTCTCCGTTGGGTTTCATTGGGTTTTTCGTGGTCATCATGGTGGAAAAGTTTAAATTGTGGGTTTTGGAGAACATCAGGTAGATTTAGGGTGTTTTTTGGGTGGATCTATGGTTTTGGAGGATTTTGTTCCAGTTTTGGGGTGATCCAATTCTTTTTTGGGGTGTTTTGGACATGTTTTGGGTTCTCCGTTGGGTTTCGTTGTGTTTTCCGTGGTCATCATGGTGGAAAAGTGTAAATTGTGGGTTTTGGAGAACATCAGGTAGGTTTAGGGGGACTTTTGGGGTGGATTCATGGTATTTGGGGTTTTCTTCTGTTTTTTTTGGGGGGGTGATCGAATTCATTTTCGGGGTGTTTTTGACGTTTTTTGGGGTCTCCGTTGGGTTTTGCTGGGTTCTTGTTGGTCATCATGTTGGAAAAGTGTAAATTGCGGGTTTTGGAGATCATCAGGTAGGTTTACTGTCTTTTTGGGGTGGATCTATGTTTTTGGGGGATTTTCTTCCAGTTTTGGGGGTGATTCCGTTCTTGTCTGGGGTGTTTTTGACGTGTTTTGTGGTCTCTGTTTTGTTTCGTTGTGTTTTCCTTGTTCATTTTGGTGGAAAAGGCTGAATAGTGGGTTTTGGAGAACATCAGGTAGGTTTAGGGTGGTTTTGGGATTTGATCCGTGCTTTTTGGGGATTTTGTTCCAGTTTTGGGGGTGATTCCGTTCTTGTTTGTGGTGTTTTTGATGTGTTTTGGGTTCTCCGTTGGGTTTCGTTGGGTTTTCCGTTGGCATCATGGTGGAAAAGGGTAAATTGTGGGTTTTGGAGAACATCAGGTAGGTTTAGGGGGACTTTTGGGGTGGATTCATGGTATTTGTTTTTTTTTCTGTTTTTCTGGGGTGATCCCGTTCTTTTTTGGTGTGTTTTTGATGTGTTTTGGGGTCTCCGTTGGGTTTTGTTGGGTTCTTGTTGGTCATCATGTTGGAAAAGTGTAAATTGTGGGTTTTGGAGAATATCAGGTGAGTTTAAGTTTTTCTGGGTGGTGAATCTATGGTTTTGGTTGAATTCTTCTGTTTTTTTAGCGTTTTCTTCTGTTTTTGGGGTGGTCCCATTCTTTTTTGGGGTGTTTTTGACATATTTTGGGGTCTCCGTTGGGTTTTGTTGGGTTCTTGTTGTTCATCATGGTGAAAACGTGTAAATTGTGGGTATTGGAGAACATCAGGTAGGTTTAGGGGGACTTTTGGGGTGGATCAATGTCTTTTAGGGTTTTCTTTCGGTTTTGGGGGTGATCCCGCTTTTTTTTGTGGTGTTTTTGACGTGTTTTGGGGTTTCCGTTGCGTTTCGTTGATTTCCTAATGTGTTTTAAGTTTGTTGGGAGTGGACTTTGGGATTTGGAGAACATCAGGTAGGTTTAGTGTGGTTTTGGGGTGGATCTATGGTTTTGGGGGTTTTCTTTCTTTTTTAGGGGTTATCCTGTTCTTGTTTGGGGTGTTTTCGACTTGTTTTGGGGTCTCCGTTGGGTTTTAGTTGGATTCTCGTTGGTCGTTAAGGTAAATGGGAGTGGATTGTGGGTTTTGAAGAAGATCAGGTGAGTTTAGGGTGGTTTTGCGGGGAAATTCATAGTGTTTGGTGTTTTTTCTTCTGATCCAGTTCTTTTTTGGGGTGTTTTTGAGGTGTTTTTGGGGTTTCCGTTGGGTTTCGTTGAGTTCCTAATGGGTTTTATGGTGGTTGGGAGTGGACATTTGGATTTGGAGAACATCAGGTACGTTTAGAGTGGTTTTGGGATTGGATCCGTGCTTTTTGGGGTTTTCTTTCGTTTTGGGGGGTGATCCTGTTCTTGTTTGGGGTGTTTTGGACGTGTTTTGGGTTCTCCGTTGGGTTTTGTTGGGTTTTCCGTGGTCATCATGGTGGAAAAGTGTAAATTGTTGGTTTTGGAGAACATCAGGTAGGTTTATGAGGACTTCTGGGGCAGATTCATGGTTTTTAGGGTTTTCTTCTGTTGTTTTTCTAGTGATCCAGTTGTTTTTGTCATGTTTTTGACGTGTTTTGGGGTCTCCGTTGGGTTTCATTGGGTTTTTCGTGGTCATCATGGTGGAAAAGTTTAAATTGTGGGTTTTGGAGAACATCAGGTAGATTTAGGGTGTTTTTTGGGTGGATCTATGGTTTTGGAGGATTTTGTTCCAGTTTTGGGGTGATCCAATTCTTTTTTGGGGTGTTTTGGACATGTTTTGGGTTCTCCGTTGGGTTTCGTTGTGTTTTCCGTGGTCATCATGGTGGAAAAGTGTAAATTGTGGGTTTTGGAGAACATCAGGTAGGTTTAGCGGGACTTTTGGGGTGGATTCATGGTATTTGGGGTTTTCTTCTGTTTTTTTTGGGGGGGTGATCGAATTCATTTTTGGGGTGTTTTTGACGTTTTTTGGGGTCTCCGTTGGGTTTTGCTGGGTTCTTGTTGGTCATCATGTTGGAAAAGTGTAAATTGCGGGTTTTGGAGATCATCAGGTAGGTTTACTGTCTTTTTGGGGTGGATCTATGTTTTTGGGGGATTTTCTTCCAGTTTTGGGGGTGATTCCGTTCTTGTCTGGGGTGTTTTTGACGTGTTTTGTGGTCTCTGTTTTGTTTCGTTGTGTTTTCCTTGTTCATTTTGGTGGAAAAGGCTGAATAGTGGGTTTTGGAGAACATCAGGTAGGTTTAGGGTGGTTTTGGGATTTGATCCGTGCTTTTTGGGGATTTTGTTCCAGTTTTGGGGGTGATTCCGTTCTTGTTTGTGGTGTTTTTGATGTGTTTTGGGTTCTCCGTTGGGTTTCGTTGGGTTTTCCGTTGGCATCATGGTGGAAAAGGGTAAATTGTGGGTTTTGGAGAACATCAGGTAGGTTTAGGGGGACTTTTGGGGTGGATTCATGGTATTTGTTTTTTTTTCTGTTTTTCTGGGGTGATCCCGTTCTTTTTTGGTGTGTTTTTGATGTGTTTTGGGGTCTCCGTTGGGTTTTGTTGGGTTCTTGTTGGTCATCATGTTGGAAAAGTGTAAATTGTGGGTTTTGGAGAATATCAGGTGAGTTTAAGTTTTTCTGGGTGGTGAATCTATGGTTTTGGTTGAATTCTTCTGTTTTTTTAGCGTTTTCTTCTGTTTTTGGGGTGGTCCCATTCTTTTTTGGGGTGTTTTTGACATATTTTGGGGTCTCCGTTGGGTTTTGTTGGGTTCTTGTTGTTCATCATGGTGAAAACGTGTAAATTGTGGGTATTGGAGAACATCAGGTAGGTTTAGGGGGACTTTTGGGGTGGATCAACGGCTTTTAGGGTTTTCTTTCGGTTTTGGGGGTGATCCCGCTTTTTTTTGTGGTGTTTTTGACGTGTTTTGGGGTTTCCGTTGCGTTTCGTTGATTTCCTAATGTGTTTTAAGTTTGTTGGGAGTGGACTTTGGGATTTGGAGAACATCAGGTAGGTTTAGTGTGGTTTTGGGGTGGATCTATGGTTTTGGGGGTTTTCTTTCTTTTTTAGGGGTTATCCTGTTCTTGTTTGGGGTGTTTTCGACTTGTTTTGGGGTCTCCGTTGGGTTTTAGTTGGATTCTCGTTGGTCGTTAAGGTAAATGGGAGTGGATTGTGGGTTTTGAAGAAGATCAGGTGAGTTTAGGGTGGTTTTGCGGGGAAATTCATAGTGTTTGGTGTTTTTTCTTCTGATCCAGTTCTTTTTTGGGGTGTTTTTGAGGTGTTTTGGGGGTTTCCGTTGGGTTTCGTTGAGTTCCTAATGGGTTTTATGGTGGTTGGGAGTGGACATTTGGATTTGGAGAACATCAGGTACGTTTAGAGTGGTTTTGGGATTGGATCCGTGCTTTTTGGGGTTTTCTTTCGTTTTGGGGGGTGATCCTGTTCTTGTTTGGGGTGTTTTGGACGTGTTTTGGGTTCTCCGTTGGGTTTTGTTGGGTTTTCCGTGGTCATCATGGTGGAAAAGTGTAAATTGTTGGTTTTGGAGAACATCAGGTAGGTTTATGAGGACTTCTGGGGCAGATTCATGGTTTTTAGGGTTTTCTTCTGTTGTTTTTCTAGTGATCCAGTTGTTTTTGTCATGTTTTTGACGTGTTTTGGGGTCTCCGTTGGGTTTCATTGGGTTTTTCGTGGTCATCATGGTGGAAAAGTTTAAATTGTGGGTTTTGGAGAACATCAGGTAGATTTAGGGTGTTTTTTGGGTGGATCTATGGTTTTGGAGGATTTTGTTCCAGTTTTGGGGTGATCCAATTCTTTTTTGGGGTGTTTTGGACATGTTTTGGGTTCTCCGTTGGGTTTCGTTGTGTTTTCCGTGGTCATCATGGTGGAAAAGTGTAAATTGTGGGTTTTGGAGAACATCAGGTAGGTTTAGGGGGACTTTTGGGGTGGATTCATGGTATTTGGGGTTTTCTTCTGTTTTTTTTGGGGGGGTGATCGAATTCATTTTTGGGGTGTTTTTGACGTTTTTTGGGGTCTCCGTTGGGTTTTGCTGGGTTCTTGTTGGTCATCATGTTGGAAAAGTGTAAATTGCGGGTTTTGGAGATCATCAGGTAGGTTTACTGTCTTTTTGGGGTGGATCTATGTTTTTGGGGGATTTTCTTCCAGTTTTGGGGGTGATTCCGTTCTTGTCTGGGGTGTTTTTGACGTGTTTTGTGGTCTCTGTTTTGTTTCGTTGTGTTTTCCTTGTTCATTTTGGTGGAAAAGGCTGAATAGTGGGTTTTGGAGAACATCAGGTAGGTTTAGGGTGGTTTTGGGATTTGATCCGTGCTTTTTGGGGATTTTGTTCCAGTTTTGGGGGTGATTCCGTTCTTGTTTGTGGTGTTTTTGATGTGTTTTGGGTTCTCCGTTGGGTTTCGTTGGGTTTTCCGTTGGCATCATGGTGGAAAAGGGTAAATTGTGGGTTTTGGAGAACATCAGGTAGGTTTAGGGGGACTTTTGGGGTGGATTCATGGTATTTGTTTTTTTTTCTGTTTTTCTGGGGTGATCCCGTTCTTTTTTGGTGTGTTTTTGATGTGTTTTGGGGTCTCCGTTGGGTTTTGTTGGGCTCTTGTTCATCATCATGTTGGAAAAGTGTAAATTGTGGGTTTTGGAGAATATCAGGTGAGTTTAAGTTTTTCTGGGTGGTGAATCTATGGTTTTGGTTGAATTCTTCTGTTTTTTTAGCGTTTTCTTCTGTTTTTGGGGTGGTCCCATTCTTTTTTGGGGTGTTTTTGACATATTTTGGGGTCTCCGTTGGGTTTTGTTGGGTTCTTGTTGTTCATCATGGTGAAAACGTGTAAATTGTGGGTATTGGAGAACATCAGGTAGGTTTAGGGGGACTTTTGGGGTGGATCAACGTCTTTTAGGGTTTTCTTTCGGTTTTGGGGGTGATCCCGCTTTTTTTTGTGGTGTTTTTGACGTGTTTTGGGGTTTCCGTTGCGTTTCGTTGATTTCCTAATGTGTTTTAAGTTTGTTGGGAGTGGACTTTGGGATTTGGAGAACATCAGGTAGGTTTAGTGTGGTTTTGGGGTGGATCTATGGTTTTGGGGGTTTTCTTTCTTTTTTAGGGGTTATCCTGTTCTTGTTTGGGGTGTTTTCGACTTGTTTTGGGGTCTCCGTTGGGTTTTAGTTGGATTCTCGTTGGTCGTTAAGGTAAATGGGAGTGGATTGTGGGTTTTGAAGAAGATCAGGTGAGTTTAGGGTGGTTTTGCGGGGAAATTCATAGTGTTTGGTGTTTTTTCTTCTGATCCAGTTCTTTTTTGGGGTGTTTTTGAGGTGTTTTTGGGGTTTCCGTTGGGTTTCGTTGAGTTCCTAATGGGTTTTATGGTGGTTGGGAGTGGACATTTGGATTTGGAGAACATCAGGTACGTTTAGAGTGGTTTTGGGATTGGATCCGTGCTTTTGGGGGTTTTCTTTCGTTTTGGGGGGTGATCCTGTTCTTGTTTGGGGTGTTTTGGACGTGTTTTGGGTTCTCCGTTGGGTTTTGTTGGGTTTTCCGTGGTCATCATGGTGGAAAAGTTTAAATTGTGGGTTTTGGAGAACATCAGGTAGGTTTATGAGGACTTCTGGGGCAGATTCATGGTTTTTAGGGTTTTCTTCTGTTGTTTTTCTAGTGATCCAGTTGTTTTTGTCATGTTTTTGACGTGTTTTGGGGTCTCCGTTGGGTTTCATTGGGTTTTTCGTGGTCATCATGGTGGAAAAGTTTAAATTGTGGGTTTTGGAGAACATCAGGTAGATTTAGGGTGTTTTTTGGGTGGATCTATGGTTTTGGAGGATTTTGTTCCAGTTTTGGGGTGATCCAATTCTTTTTTGGGGTGTTTTGGACATGTTTTGGGTTCTCCGTTGGGTTTCGTTGTGTTTTCCGTGGTCATCATGGTGGAAAAGTGTAAATTGTGGGTTTTGGAGAACATCAGGTAGGTTTAGGGGGACTTTTGGGGTGGATTCATGGTATTTGGGGTTTTCTTCTGTTTTTTTGGGGGGGGTGATCGAATTCATTTTCGGGGTGTTTTTGACGTTTTTTGGGGTCTCCGTTGGGTTTTGCTGGGTTCTTGTTGGTCATCATGTTGGAAAAGTGTAAATTGCGGGTTTTGGAGATCATCAGGTAGGTTTACTGTCTTTTTGGGGTGGATCTATGTTTTTGGGGGATTTTCTTCCAGTTTTGGGGGTGATTCCGTTCTTGTCTGGGGTGTTTTTGACGTGTTTTGTGGTCTCTGTTTTGTTTCGTTGTGTTTTCCTTGTTCATTTTGGTGGAAAAGGCTGAATAGTGGGTTTTGGAGAACATCAGGTAGGTTTAGGGTGGTTTTGGGATTTGATCCGTGCTTTTTGGGGATTTTGTTCCAGTTTTGGGGGTGATTCCGTTCTTGTTTGTGGTGTTTTTGATGTGTTTTGGGTTCTCCGTTGGGTTTCGTTGGGTTTTCCGTTGGCATCATGGTGGAAAAGGGTAAATTGTGGGTTTTGGAGAACATCAGGTAGGTTTAGGGGGACTTTTGGGGTGGATTCATGGTATTTGTTTTTTTTTCTGTTTTTCTGGGGTGATCCCGTTCTTTTTTGGTGTGTTTTTGATGTGTTTTGGGGTCTCCGTTGGGTTTTGTTGGGTTCTTGTTCATCATCATGTTGGAAAAGTGTAAATTGTGGGTTTTGGAGAATATCAGGTGAGTTTAAGTTTTTCTGGGTGGTGAATCTATGGTTTTGGTTGAATTCTTCTGTTTTTTTAGCGTTTTCTTCTGTTTTTGGGGTGGTCCCATTCTTTTTTGGGGTGTTTTTGACATATTTTGGGGTCTCCGTTGGGTTTTGTTGGGTTCTTGTTGTTCATCATGGTGAAAACGTGTAAATTGTGGGTATTGGAGAACATCAGGTAGGTTTAGGGGGACTTTTGGGGTGGATCAACGTCTTTTAGGGTTTTCTTTCGGTTTTGGGGGTGATCCCGCTTTTTTTTGTGGTGTTTTTGACGTGTTTTGGGGTTTCCGTTGCGTTTCGTTGATTTCCTAATGTGTTTTAAGTTTGTTGGGAGTGGACTTTGGGATTTGGAGAACATCAGGTAGGTTTAGTGTGGTTTTGGGGTGGATCTATGGTTTTGGGGGTTTTCTTTCTTTTTTAGGGGTTATCCTGTTCTTGTTTGGGGTGTTTTCGACTTGTTTTGGGGTCTCCGTTGGGTTTTAGTTGGATTCTCGTTGGTCGTTAAGGTAAATGGGAGTGGATTGTGGGTTTTGAAGAAGATCAGGTGAGTTTAGGGTGGTTTTGCGGGGAAATTCATAGTGTTTGGTGTTTTTTCTTCTGATCCAGTTCTTTTTTGGGGTGTTTTTGAGGTGTTTTTGGGGTTTCCGTTGGGTTTCGTTGAGTTCCTAATGGGTTTTATGGTGGTTGGGAGTGGACATTTGGATTTGGAGAACATCAGGTACGTTTAGAGTGGTTTTGGGATTGGATCCGTGCTTTTTGGGGTTTTCTTTCGTTTTGGGGGGTGATCCTGTTCTTGTTTGGGGTGTTTTGGACGTGTTTTGGGTTCTCCGTTGGTTTTTGTTGGGTTTTCCGTGGTCATCATGGTGGAAAAGTGTAAATTGTTGGTTTTGGAGAACATCAGGTAGGTTTATGAGGACTTCTGGGGCAGATTCATGGTTTTTAGGGTTTTCTTCTGTTGTTTTTCTAGTGATCCAGTTGTTTTTGTCATGTTTTTGACGTGTTTTGGGGTCTCCGTTGGGTTTCATTGGGTTTTTCGTGGTCATCATGGTGGAAAAGTTTAAATTGTGGGTTTTGGAGAACATCAGGTAGATTTAGGGTGTTTTTTGGGTGGATCTATGGTTTTGGAGGATTTTGTTCCAGTTTTGGGGTGATCCAATTCTTTTTTGGGGTGTTTTGGACATGTTTTGGGTTCTCCGTTGGGTTTCGTTGTGTTTTCCGTGGTCATCATGGTGGAAAAGTGTAAATTGTGGGTTTTGGAGAACATCAGGTAGGTTTAGGGGGACTTTTGGGGTGGATTCATGGTATTTGGGGTTTTCTTCTGTTTTTTTTGGGGGGGTGATCGAATTCATTTTTGGGGTGTTTTTGACGTTTTTTGGGGTCTCCGTTGGGTTTTGCTGGGTTCTTGTTGGTCATCATGTTGGAAAAGTGTAAATTGCGGGTTTTGGAGATCATCAGGTAGGTTTACTGTCTTTTTGGGGTGGATCTATGTTTTTGGGGGATTTTCTTCCAGTTTTGGGGGTGATTCCGTTCTTGTCTGGGGTGTTTTTGACGTGTTTTGTGGTCTCTGTTTTGTTTCGTTGTGTTTTCCTTGTTCATTTTGGTGGAAAAGGCTGAATAGTGGGTTTTGGAGAACATCAGGTAGGTTTAGGGTGGTTTTGGGATTTGATCCGTGCTTTTTGGGGATTTTGTTCCAGTTTTGGGGGTGATTCCGTTCTTGTTTGTGGTGTTTTTGATGTGTTTTGGGTTCTCCGTTGGGTTTCGTTGGGTTTTCCGTTGGCATCATGGTGGAAAAGGGTAAATTGTGGGTTTTGGAGAACATCAGGTAGGTTTAGGGGGACTTTTGGGGTGGATTCATGGTATTTGTTTTTTTTTCTGTTTTTCTGGGGTGATCCCGTTCTTTTTTGGTGTGTTTTTGATGTGTTTTGGGGTCTCCGTTGGGTTTTGTTGGGTTCTTGTTCATCATCATGTTGGAAAAGTGTAAATTGTGGGTTTTGGAGAATATCAGGTGAGTTTAAGTTTTTCTGGGTGGTGAATCTATGGTTTTGGTTGAATTCTTCTGTTTTTTTTAGCGTTTTCTTCTGTTTTTGGGGTGGTCCCATTCTTTTTTGGGGTGTTTTTGACATATTTTGGGGTCTCCGTTGGGTTTTGTTGGGTTCTTGTTGTTCATCATGGTGAAAACGTGTAAATTGTGGGTATTGGAGAACATCAGGTAGGTTTAGGGGGACTTTTGGGGTGGATCAACGTCTTTTAGGGTTTTCTTTCGGTTTTGGGGGTGATCCCGCTTTTTTTTGTGGTGTTTTTGACGTGTTTTGGGGTTTCCGTTGCGTTTCGTTGATTTCCTAATGTGTTTTAAGTTTGTTGGGAGTGGACTTTGGGATTTGGAGAACATCAGGTAGGTTTAGTGTGGTTTTGGGGTGGATCTATGGTTTTGGGGGTTTTCTTTCTTTTTTAGGGGTTATCCTGTTCTTGTTTGGGGTGTTTTCGACTTGTTTTGGGGTCTCCGTTGGGTTTTAGTTGGATTCTCGTTGGTCGTTAAGGTAAATGGGAGTGGATTGTGGGTTTTGAAGAAGATCAGGTGAGTTTAGGGTGGTTTTGCGGGGAAATTCATAGTGTTTGGTGTTTTTTCTTCTGATCCAGTTCTTTTTTGGGGTGGTTTTGAGGTGTTTTTGGGGTTTCCGTTGGGTTTCGTTGAGTTCCTAATGGGTTTTATGGTGGTTGGGAGTGGACATTTGGATTTGGAGAACATCAGGTACGTTTAGAGTGGTTTTGGGATTGGATCCGTGCTTTTTGGGGTTTTCTTTCGTTTTGGGGGGTGATCCTGTTCTTGTTTGGGGTGTTTTGGACGTGTTTTGGGTTCTCCGTTGGGTTTTGTTGGGTTTTCCGTGGTCATCATGGTGGAAAAGTGTAAATTGTTGGTTTTGGAGAACATCAGGTAGGTTTATGAGGACTTCTGGGGCAGATTCATGGTTTTTAGGGTTTTCTTCTGTTGTTTTTCTAGTGATCCAGTTGTTTTTGTCATGTTTTTGACGTGTTTTGGGGTCTCCGTTGGGTTTCATTGGGTTTTTCGTGGTCATCATGGTGGAAAAGTTTAAATTGTGGGTTTTGGAGAACATCAGGTAGATTTAGGGTGTTTTTTGGGTGGATCTATGGTTTTGGAGGATTTTGTTCCAGTTTTGGGGTGATCCAATTCTTTTTTGGGGTGTTTTGGACATGTTTTGGGTTCTCCGTTGGGTTTCGTTGTGTTTTCCGTGGTCATCATGGTGGAAAAGGGTAAATTGTGGGTTTTGGAGAACATCAGGTAGGTTTAGGGGGACTTTTGGGGTGGATTCATGGTATTTGGGGTTTTCTTCTGTTTTTTTTGGGGGGGTGATCGAATTCATTTTTGGGGTGTTTTTGACGTTTTTTGGGGTCTCCGTTGGGTTTTGCTGGGTTCTTGTTGGTCATCATGTTGGAAAAGTGTAAATTGCGGGTTTTGGAGATCATCAGGTAGGTTTACTGTCTTTTTGGGGTGGATCTATGTTTTTGGGGGATTTTCTTCCAGTTTTGGGGGTGATTCCGTTCTTGTCTGGGGTGTTTTTGACGTGTTTTGTGGTCTCTGTTTTGTTTCGTTGTGTTTTCCTTGTTCATTTTGGTGGAAAAGGCTGAATAGTGGGTTTTGGAGAACATCAGGTAGGTTTAGGGTGGTTTTGGGATTTGATCCGTGCTTTTTGGGGATTTTGTTCCAGTTTTGGGGGTGATTCCGTTCTTGTTTGTGGTGTTTTTGATGTGTTTTGGGTTCTCCGTTGGGTTTCGTTGGGTTTTCCGTTGGCATCATGGTGGAAAAGGGTAAATTGTGGGTTTTGGAGAACATCAGGTAGGTTTAGGGGGACTTTTGGGGTGGATTCATGGTATTTGTTTTTTTTTCTGTTTTTCTGGGGTGATCCCGTTCTTTTTTGGTGTGTTTTTGATGTGTTTTGGGGTCTCCGTTGGGTTTTGTTGGGTTCTTGTTGGTCATCATGTTGGAAAAGTGTAAATTGTGGGTTTTGGAGAATATCAGGTGAGTTTAAGTTTTTCTGGGTGGTGAATCTGTGGTTTTGGTTGAATTCTTCTGTTTTTTTAGCGTTTTCTTCTGTTTTTGGGGTGGTCCCATTCTTTTTTGGGGTGTTTTTGACATATTTTGGGGTCTCCGTTGGGTTTTGTTGGGTTCTTGTTGTTCATCATGGTGAAAACGTGTAAATTGTGGGTATTGGAGAACATCAGGTAGGTTTAGGGGGACTTTTGGGGTGGATCAACGGCTTTTAGGGTTTTCTTTCGGTTTTGGGGGTGATCCCGCTTTTTTTTGTGGTGTTTTTGACGTGTTTTGGGGTTTCCGTTGCGTTTCGTTGATTTCCTAATGTGTTTTAAGTTTGTTGGGAGTGGACTTTGGGATTTGGAGAACATCAGGTAGGTTTAGTGTGGTTTTGGGGTGGATCTATGGTTTTGGGGGTTTTCTTTCTTTTTTAGGGGTTATCCTGTTCTTGTTTGGGGTGTTTTCGACTTGTTTTGGGGTCTCCGTTGGGTTTTAGTTGGATTCTCGTTGGTCGTTAAGGTAAATGGGAGTGGATTGTGGGTTTTGAAGAAGATCAGGTGAGTTTAGGGTGGTTTTGCGGGGAAATTCATAGTGTTTGGTGTTTTTTCTTCTGATCCAGTTCTTTTTTGGGGTGTTTTTGAGGTGTTTTTGGGGTTTCCGTTGGGTTTCGTTGAGTTCCTAATGGGTTTTATGGTGGTTGGGAGTGGACATTTGGATTTGGAGAACATCAGGTACGTTTAGAGTGGTTTTGGGATTGGATCCGTGCTTTTTGGGGTTTTCTTTCGTTTTGGGGGGTGATCCTGTTCTTGTTTGGGGTGTTTTGGACGTGTTTTGGGTTCTCCGTTGGGTTTTGTTGGGTTTTCCGTGGTCATCATGGTGGAAAAGTGTAAATTGTTGGTTTTGGAGAACATCAGGTAGGTTTATGAGGACTTCTGGGGCAGATTCATGGTTTTTAGGGTTTTCTTCTGTTGTTTTTCTAGTGATCCAGTTGTTTTTGTCATGTTTTTGACGTGTTTTGGGGTCTCCGTTGGGTTTCATTGGGTTTTTCGTGGTCATCATGGTGGAAAAGTTTAAATTGTGGGTTTTGGAGAACATCAGGTAGATTTAGGGTGTTTTTTGGGTGGATCTATGGTTTTGGAGGATTTTGTTCCAGTTTTGGGGTGATCCAATTCTTTTTTGGGGTGTTTTGGACATGTTTTGGGTTCTCCGTTGGGTTTCGTTGTGTTTTCCGTGGTCATCATGGTGGAAAAGGGTAAATTGTGGGTTTTGGAGAACATCAGGTAGGTTTAGGGGGACTTTTGGGGTGGATTCATGGTATTTGGGGTTTTCTTCTGTTTTTTTTGGGGGGGTGATCGAATTCATTTTTGGGGTGTTTTTGACGTTTTTTGGGGTCTCCGTTGGGTTTTGCTGGGTTCTTGTTGGTCATCATGTTGGAAAAGTGTAAATTGCGGGTTTTGGAGATCATCAGGTAGGTTTACTGTCTTTTTGGGGTGGATCTATGTTTTTGGGGGATTTTCTTCCAGTTTTGGGGGTGATTCCGTTCTTGTCTGGGGTGTTTTTGACGTGTTTTGTGGTCTCTGTTTTGTTTCGTTGTGTTTTCCTTGTTCATTTTGGTGGAAAAGGCTGAATAGTGGGTTTTGGAGAACATCAGGTAGGTTTAGGGTGGTTTTGGGATTTGATCCGTGCTTTTTGGGGATTTTGTTCCAGTTTTGGGGGTGATTCCGTTCTTGTTTGTGGTGTTTTTGATGTGTTTTGGGTTCTCCGTTGGGTTTCGTTGGGTTTTCCATTGGCATCATGGTGGAAAAGGGTAAATTGTGGGTTTTGGAGAACATCAGGTAGGTTTAGGGGGACTTTTGGGGTGGATTCATGGTATTTGTTTTTTTTTTTCTGTTTTTCTGGGGTGATCCCGTTCTTTTTTGGTGTGTTTTTGATGTGTTTTGGGGTCTCCGTTGGGTTTTGTTGGGTTCTTGTTGGTCATCATGTTGGAAAAGTGTAAATTGTGGGTTTTGGAGAATATCAGGTGAGTTTAAGTTTTTCTGGGTGGTGAATCTATGGTTTTGGTTGAATTCTTCTGTTTTTTTAGCGTTTTCTTCTGTTTTTGGGGTGGTCCCATTCTTTTTTGGGGTGTTTTTGACATATTTTGGGGTCTCCGTTGGGTTTTGTTGGGTTCTTGTTGTTCATCATGGTGAAAACGTGTAAATTGTGGGTATTGGAGAACATCAGGTAGGTTTAGGGGGACTTTTGGGGTGGATCAACGGCTTTTAGGGTTTTCTTTCGGTTTTGGGGGTGATCCCGCTTTTTTTTTGTGGTGTTTTTGACGTGTTTTGGGGTTTCCGTTGCGTTTCGTTGATTTCCTAATGTGTTTTAAGTTTGTTGGGAGTGGACTTTGGGATTTGGAGAACATCAGGTAGGTTTAGTGTGGTTTTGGGGTGGATCTATGGTTTTGGGGGTTTTCTTTCTTTTTTAGGGGTTATCCTGTTCTTGTTTGGGGTGTTTTCGACTTGTTTTGGGGTCTCCGTTGGGTTTTAGTTGGATTCTCGTTGGTCGTTAAGGTAAATGGGAGTGGATTGTGGGTTTTGAAGAAGATCAGGTGAGTTTAGGGTGGTTTTGCGGGGAAATTCATAGTGTTTGGTGTTTTTTCTTCTGATCCAGTTCTTTTTTGGGGTGTTTTTGAGGTGTTTTTGGGGTTTCCGTTGGGTTTCGTTGATTTCCTAATGGGTTTTATGGTGGTTGGGAGTGGACATTTGGATTTGGAGAACATCAGGTACGTTTAGAGTGGTTTTGGGATTGGATCCGTGCTTTTTGGGGTTTTCTTTCGTTTTGGGGGGTGATCCTGTTCTTGTTTGGGGTGTTTTGGACGTGTTTTGGGTTCTCCGTTGGGTTTTGTTGGGTTTTCCGTGGTCATCATGCTGGAAAAGTGTAAATTGTTGGTTTTGGAGAACATCAGGTAGGTTTATGAGGACTTCTGGGGCAGATTCATGGTTTTTAGGGTTTTCTTCTGTTGTTTTTCTAGTGATCCAGTTGTTTTTGTCATGTTTTTGACGTGTTTTGGGGTCTCCGTTGGGTTTCATTGGGTTTTTCGTGGTCATCATGGTGGAAAAGTTTAAATTGTGGGTTTTGGAGAACATCAGGTAGGTTTAGGGGGACTTTTGGGGTGGATTCATGGTATTTGGGGTTTTCTTCTGTTTTTTTTGGGGGGGTGATCGAATTCATTTTTGGGGTGTTTTTGACGTTTTTTGGGGTCTCCGTTGGGTTTTGCTGGGTTCTTGTTGGTCATCATGTTGGAAAAGTGTAAATTGCGGGTTTTGGAGATCATCAGGTAGGTTTACTGTCTTTTTTGGGTGGATCTATGTTTTTGGGGGATTTTCTTCCAGTTTTGGGGGTGATTCCGTTCTTGTCTGGGGTGTTTTTGACGTGTTTTGTGGTCTCTGTTTTGTTTCGTTGTGTTTTCCTTGTTCATTTTGGTGGAAAAGGCTGAATAGTGGGTTTTGGAGAACATCAGGTAGGTTTAGGGTGGTTTTGGGATTTGATCCGTGCTTTTTGGGGATTTTGTTCCAGTTTTGGGGGTGATTCCGTTCTTGTTTGTGGTGTTTTTGATGTGTTTTGGGTTCTCCGTTGGGTTTCGTTGGGTTTTCCGTTGGCATCATGGTGGAAAAGGGTAAATTGTGGGTTTTGGAGAACATCAGGTAGGTTTAGGGGGACTTTTGGGGTGGATTCATGGTATTTGTTTTTTTTTCTGTTTTTCTGGGGTGATCCCGTTCTTTTTTGGTGTGTTTTTGATGTGTTTTGGGGTCTCCGTTGGGTTTTGTTGGGTTCTTGTTCATCATCATGTTGGAAAAGTGTAAATTGTGGGTTTTGGAGAATATCAGGTGAGTTTAAGTTTTTCTGGGTGGTGAATCTATGGTTTTGGTTGAATTCTTCTGTTTTTTTAGCGTTTTCTTCTGTTTTTGGGGTGGTCCCATTCTTTTTTGGGGTGTTTTTGACATATTTTGGGGTCTCCGTTGGGTTTTGTTGGGTTCTTGTTGTTCATCATGG
This sequence comes from Aythya ferina, assembly GCF_964211825.1. NCBI lineage: Eukaryota > Metazoa > Chordata > Aves > Anseriformes > Anatidae > Aythya > Aythya ferina. The sequence goes on from NW_028181457.1 coordinate 416,931, forward strand.
TGAAAACGTGTAAATTGTGGGTATTGGAGAACATCAGGTAGGTTTAGGGGGACTTTTGGGGTGGATCAACGGCTTTTAGGGTTTTCTTTCGGTTTTGGGGGTGATCCCGCTTTTTTTTGTGGTGTTTTTGACGTGTTTTGGGGTTTCCGTTGCGTTTCGTTGATTTCCTAATGTGTTTTATGTTTGTTGGGAGTGGACTTTGGGATTTGGAGAACATCAGGTAGGTTTAGTGTGGTTTTGGGGTGGATCTATGGTTTTGGGGGTTTTCTTTCTTTTTTAGGGGTTATCCTGTTCTTGTTTGGGGTGTTTTCGACTTGTTTTGGGGTCTCCGTTGGGTTTTAGTTGGATTCTCGTTGGTCGTTAAGGTAAATGGGAGTGGATTGTGGGTTTTGAAGAAGATCAGGTGAGTTTAGGGTGGTTTTGCGGGGAAATTCATAGTGTTTGGTGTTTTTTCTTCTGATCCAGTTCTTTTTTGGGGTGTTTTTGAGGTGTTTTTGGGGTTTCCGTTGGGTTTCGTTGAGTTCCTAATGGGTTTTATGGTGGTTGGGAGTGGACATTTGGATTTGGAGAACATCAGGTACGTTTAGAGTGGTTTTGGGATTGGATCCGTGCTTTTTGGGGTTTTCTTTCGTTTTGGGGGTGATCCTGTTCTTGTTTGGGGTGTTTTGGACGTGTTTTGGGTTCTCCGTTGGGTTTTGTTGGGTTTTCCGTGGTCATCATGCTGGAAAAGTGTAAATTGTTGGTTTTGGAGAACATCAGGTAGGTTTATGAGGACTTCTGGGGCAGATTCATGGTTTTTAGGGTTTTCTTCTGTTGTTTTTCTAGTGATCCAGTTGTTTTTGTCATGTTTTTGACGTGTTTTGGGGTCTCCGTTGGGTTTCATTGGGTTTTTCGTGGTCATCATGGTGGAAAAGTTTAAATTGTGGGTTTTGGAGAACATCAGGTAGATTTAGGGTGTTTTTTGGGTGGATCTATGGTTTTGGAGGATTTTGTTCCAGTTTTGGGGTGATCCAATTCTTTTTTGGGGTGTTTTGGACATGTTTTGGGTTCTCCGTTGGGTTTCGTTGTGTTTTCCGTGGTCATCATGGTGGAAAAGTGTAAATTGTGGGTTTTGGAGAACATCAGGTAGGTTTAGGGGGACTTTTGGGGTGGATTCATGGTATTTGGGGTTTTCTTCTGTTTTTTTTGGGGGGGTGATCGAATTCATTTTTGGGGTGTTTTTGACGTTTTTTGGGGTCTCCGTTGGGTTTTGCTGGGTTCTTGTTGGTCATCATGTTGGAAAAGTGTAAATTGCGGGTTTTGGAGATCATCAGGTAGGTTTACTGTCTTTTTGGGGTGGATCTATGTTTTTGGGGGATTTTCTTCCAGTTTTGGGGGTGATTCCGTTCTTGTCTGGGGTGTTTTTGACGTGTTTTGTGGTCTCTGTTTTGTTTCGTTGTGTTTTCCTTGTTCATTTTGGTGGAAAAGGCTGAATAGTGGGTTTTGGAGAACATCAGGTAGGTTTAGGGTGGTTTTGGGATTTGATCCGTGCTTTTTGGGGATTTTGTTCCAGTTTTGGGGGTGATTCCGTTCTTGTTTGTGGTGTTTTTGATGTGTTTTGGGTTCTCCGTTGGGTTTCGTTGGGTTTTCCGTTGGCATCATGGTGGAAAAGGGTAAATTGTGGGTTTTGGAGAACATCAGGTAGGTTTAGGGGGACTTTTGGGGTGGATTCATGGTATTTGTTTTTTTTTTCTGTTTTTCTGGGGTGATCCCGTTCTTTTTTGGTGTGTTTTTGATGTGTTTTGGGGTCTCCGTTGGGTTTTGTTGGTTTCTTGTTGGTCATCATGTTGGAAAAGTGTAAATTGTGGGTTTTGGAGAATATCAGGTGAGTTTAAGTTTTTCTGGGTGGTGAATCTATGGTTTTGGTTGAATTCTTCTGTTTTTTTTTAGCGTTTTCTTCTGTTTTTGGGGTGGTCCCATTCTTTTTTGGGGTGTTTTTGACATATTTTGGGGTCTCCGTTGGTTTTTGTTGGGTTCTTGTTGTTCATCATGGTGAAAACGTGTAAATTGTGGGTATTGGAGAACATCAGGTAGGTTTAGGGGGACTTTTGGGGTGGATCAACGGCTTTTAGGGTTTTCTTTCGGTTTTGGGGGTGATCCCGCTTTTTTTTGTGGTGTTTTTGACGTGTTTTGGGGTTTCCGTTGCGTTTCGTTGATTTCCTAATGTGTTTTAAGTTTGTTGGGAGTGGACTTTGGGATTTGGAGAACATCAGGTAGGTTTAGTGTGTTTTTGGGGTGGATCTATGGTTTTGGGGGTTTTCTTTCTTTTTTAGGGGTTATCCTGTTCTTGTTTGGGGTGTTTTCGACTTGTTTTGGGGTCTCCGTTGGGTTTTAGTTGGATTCTCGTTGGTCGTTAAGGTAAATGGGAGTGGATTGTGGGTTTTGAAGAAGATCAGGTGAGTTTAGGGTGGTTTTGCGGGGAAATTCATAGTGTTTGGTGTTTTTTCTTCTGATCCAGTTCTTTTTTGGGGTGTTTTTGAGGTGTTTTTGGGGTTTCCGTTGGGTTTCGTTGAGTTCCTAATGGGTTTTATGGTGGTTGGGAGTGGACATTTGGATTTGGAGAACATCAGGTACGTTTAGAGTGGTTTTGGGATTGGATCCGTGCTTTTTGGGGTTTTCTTTCGTTTTTGGGGGGTGATCCTGTTCTTGTTTGGGGTGTTTTGGACGTGTTTTGGGTTCTCCGTTGGGTTTTGTTGGGTTTTCCGTGGTCATCATGCTGGAAAAGTGTAAATTGTTGGTTTTGGAGAACATCAGGTAGGTTTATGAGGACTTCTGGGGCAGATTCATGGTTTTTAGGGTTTTCTTCTGTTGTTTTTCTAGTGATCCAGTTGTTTTTGTCATGTTTTTGACGTGTTTTGGGGTCTCCGTTGGGTTTCATTGGGTTTTTCGTGGTCATCATGGTGGAAAAGTTTAAATTGTGGGTTTTGGAGAACATCAGGTAGATTTAGGGTGTTTTTTGGGTGGATCTATGGTTTTGGAGGATTTTGTTCCAGTTTTGGGGTGATCCAATTCTTTTTTGGGGTGTTTTGGACATGTTTTGGGTTCTCCGTTGGGTTTCGTTGTGTTTTCCGTGGTCATCATGGTGGAAAAGTGTAAATTGTGGGTTTTGGAGAACATCAGGTAGGTTTAGGGGGACTTTTGGGGTGGATTCATGGTATTTGGGGTTTTCTTCTGTTTTTTTTGGGGGGGTGATCGAATTCATTTTTGGGGTGTTTTGGACGTTTTTTGGGGTCTCCGTTGGGTTTTGCTGGGTTCTTGTTGGTCATCATGTTGGAAAAGTGTAAATTGCGGGTTTTGGAGATCATCAGGTAGGTTTACTGTCTTTTTGGGGTGGATCTATGTTTTTGGGGGATTTTCTTCCAGTTTTGGGGGTGATTCCGTTCTTGTCTGGGGTGTTTTTGACGTGTTTTGTGGTCTCTGTTTTGTTTCGTTGTGTTTTCCTTGTTCATTTTGGTGGAAAAGGCTGAATAGTGGGTTTTGGAGAACATCAGGTAGGTTTAGGGTGGTTTTGGGATTTGATCCGTGCTTTTTGGGGATTTTGTTCCAGTTTTGGGGGTGATTCCGTTCTTGTTTGTGGTGTTTTTGATGTGTTTTGGGTTCTCCGTTGGGTTTCGTTGGGTTTTCCGTTGGCATCATGGTGGAAAAGGGTAAATTGTGGGTTTTGGAGAACATCAGGTAGGTTTAGGGGGACTTTTGGGGTGGATTCATGGTATTTGTTTTTTTTTTCTGTTTTTCTGGGGTGATCCCGTTCTTTTTTGGTGTGTTTTTGATGTGTTTTGGGGTCTCCGTTGGGTTTTGTTGGGTTCTTGTTCATCATCATGTTGGAAAAGTGTAAATTGTGGGTTTTGGAGAATATCAGGTGAGTTTAAGTTTTTCTGGGTGGTGAATCTATGGTTTTGGTTGAATTCTTCTGTTTTTTTAGCGTTTTCTTCTCTTTTTGGGGTGGTCCCATTCTTTTTTGGGGTGTTTTTGACATATTTTGGGGTCTCCGTTGGGTTTTGTTGGGTTCTTGTTGTTCATCATGGTGAAAACGTGTAAATTGTGGGTATTGGAGAACATCAGGTAGGTTTAGGGGGACTTTTGGGGTGGATCAACGGCTTTTAGGGTTTTCTTTCGGTTTTGGGGGTGATCCCGCTTTTTTTTTGTGGTGTTTTTGACGTGTTTTGGGGTTTCCGTTGCGTTTCGTTGATTTCCTAATGTGTTTTAAGTTTGTTGGGAGTGGACTTTGGGATTTGGAGAACATCAGGTAGGTTTAGTGTGGTTTTGGGGTGGATCTATGGTTTTGGGGGTTTTCTTTCTTTTTTAGGGGTTATCCTGTTCTTGTTTGGGGTGTTTTCGACTTGTTTTGGGGTCTCCGTTGGGTTTTAGTTGGATTCTCGTTGGTCGTTAAGGTAAATGGGAGTGGATTGTGGGTTTTGAAGAAGATCAGGTGAGTTTAGGGTGGTTTTGCGGGGAAATTCATAGTGTTTGGTGTTTTTTCTTCTGATCCAGTTCTTTTTTGGGGTGTTTTTGAGGTGTTTTTGGGGTTTCCGTTGGGTTTCGTTGATTTCCTAATGGGTTTTATGGTGGTTGGGAGTGGACATTTGGATTTGGAGAACATCAGGTACGTTTAGAGTGGTTTTGGGATTGGATCCGTGCTTTTTGGGGTTTTCTTTCGTTTTTGGGGGTGATCCTGTTCTTGTTTGGGGTGTTTTGGACGTGTTTTGGGTTCTCCGTTGGGTTTTGTTGGGTTTTCCGTGGTCATCATGGTGGAAAAGTGTAAATTGTTGGTTTTGGAGAACATCAGGTAGGTTTATGAGGACTTCTGGGGCAGATTCATGGTTTTTAGGGTTTTCTTCTGTTGTTTTTCTAGTGATCCAGTTGTTTTTGTCATGTTTTTGACGTGTTTTGGGGTCTCCGTTGGGTTTCATTGGGTTTTTCGTGGTCATCATGGTGGAAAAGTTTAAATTGTGGGTTTTGGAGAACATCAGGTAGATTTAGGGTGTTTTTTGGGTGGATCTATGGTTTTGGAGGATTTTGTTCCAGTTTTGGGGTGATCCAATTCTTTTTTGGGGTGTTTTGGACATGTTTTGGGTTCTCCGTTGGGTTTCGTTGTGTTTTCCGTGGTCATCATGGTGGAAAAGTGTAAATTGTGGGTTTTGGAGAACATCAGGTAGGTTTAGGGGGACTTTTGGGGTGGATTCATGGTATTTGGGGTTTTCTTCTGTTTTTTTTGGGGGGGTGATCGAATTCATTTTTGGGGTGTTTTGGACGTTTTTTGGGGTCTCCGTTGGGTTTTGCTGGGTTCTTGTTGGTCATCATGTTGGAAAAGTGTAAATTGCGGGTTTTGGAGATCATCAGGTAGGTTTACTGTCTTTTTGGGGTGGATCTATGTTTTTGGGGGATTTTCTTCCAGTTTTGGGGGTGATTCCGTTCTTGTCTGGGGTGTTTTTGACGTGTTTTGTGGTCTCTGTTTTGTTTCGTTGTGTTTTCCTTGTTCATTTTGGTGGAAAAGGCTGAATAGTGGGTTTTGGAGAACATCAGGTAGGTTTAGGGTGGTTTTGGGATTTGATCCGTGCTTTTTGGGGATTTTGTTTCAGTTTTGGGGGTGATTCCGTTCTTGTTTGTGGTGTTTTTGATGTGTTTTGGGTTCTCCGTTGGGTTTCGTTGGGTTTTCCGTTGGCATCATGGTGGAAAAGGGTAAATTGTGGGTTTTGGAGAACATCAGGTAGGTTTAGGGGGACTTTTGGGGTGGATTCATGGTATTTGTTTTTTTTTTTCTGTTTTTCTGGGGTGATCCCGTTCTTTTTTGGTGTGTTTTTGATGTGTTTTGGGGTCTCCGTTGGGTTTTGTTGGGTTCTTGTTGGTCATCATGTTGGAAAAGTGTAAATTGTGGGTTTTGGAGAATATCAGGTGAGTTTAAGTTTTTCTGGGTGGTGAATCTATGGTTTTGGTTGAATTCTTCTGTTTTTTTAGCGTTTTCTTCTGTTTTTGGGGTGGTCCCATTCTTTTTTGGGGTGTTTTTGACATATTTTGGGGTCTCCGTTGGGTTTTGTTGGGTTCTTGTTGTTCATCATGGTGAAAACGTGTAAATTGTGGGTATTGGAGAACATCAGGTAGGTTTAGGGGGACTTTTGGGGTGGATCAACGGCTTTTAGGGTTTTCTTTCGGTTTTGGGGGTGATCCCGCTTTTTTTTTGTGGTGTTTTTGACGTGTTTTGGGGTTTCCGTTGCGTTTCGTTGATTTCCTAATGTGTTTTAAGTTTGTTGGGAGTGGACTTTGGGATTTGGAGAACATCAGGTAGGTTTAGTGTGGTTTTGGGGTGGATCTATGGTTTTGGGGGTTTTCTTTCTTTTTTAGGGGTTATCCTGTTCTTGTTTGGGGTGTTTTCGACTTGTTTTGGGGTCTCCGTTGGGTTTTAGTTGGATTCTCGTTGGTCGTTAAGGTAAATGGGAGTGGATTGTGGGTTTTGAAGAAGATCAGGTGAGTTTAGGGTGGTTTTGCGGGGAAATTCATAGTGTTTGGTGTTTTTTCTTCTGATCCAGTTCTTTTTTGGGGTGTTTTTGAGGTGTTTTTGGGGTTTCCGTTGGGTTTCGTTGAGTTCCTAATGGGTTTTATGGTGGTTGGGAGTGGACATTTGGATTTGGAGAACATCAGGTACGTTTAGAGTGGTTTTGGGATTGGATCCGTGCTTTTTGGGGTTTTCTTTCGTTTTTGGGGGTGATCCTGTTCTTGTTTGGGGTGTTTTGGACGTGTTTTGGGTTCTCCGTTGGGTTTTGTTGGGTTTTCCGTGGTCATCATGCTGGAAAAGTGTAAATTGTTGGTTTTGGAGAACATCAGGTAGGTTTATGAGGACTTCTGGGGCAGATTCATGGTTTTTAGGGTTTTCTTCTGTTGTTTTTCTAGTGATCCAGTTGTTTTTGTCATGTTTTTGACGTGTTTTGGGGTCTCCGTTGGGTTTCATTGGGTTTTTCGTGGTCATCATGGTGGAAAAGTTTAAATTGTGGGTTTTGGAGAACATCAGGTAGGTTTAGGGGGACTTTTGGGGTGGATTCATGGTATTTGGGGTTTTCTTCTGTTTTTTTTGGGGGGGTGATCGAATTCATTTTTGGGGTGTTTTTGACGTTTTTTGGGGTCTCCGTTGGGTTTTGCTGGGTTCTTGTTGGTCATCATGTTGGAAAAGTGTAAATTGCGGGTTTTGGAGATCATCAGGTAGGTTTACTGTCTTTTTGGGGTGGATCTATGTTTTTGGGGGATTTTCTTCCAGTTTTGGGGGTGATTCCGTTCTTGTCTGGGGTGTTTTTGACGTGTTTTGTGGTCTCTGTTTTGTTTCGTTGTGTTTTCCTTGTTCATTTTGGTGGAAAAGGCTGAATAGTGGGTTTTGGAGAACATCAGGTAGGTTTAGGGTGGTTTTGGGATTTGATCCGTGCTTTTTGGGGATTTTGTTCCAGTTTTGGGGGTGATTCCGTTCTTGTTTGTGGTGTTTTTGATGTGTTTTGGGTTCTCCGTTGGGTTTCGTTGGGTTTTCCGTTGGCATCATGGTGGAAAAGGGTAAATTGTGGGTTTTGGAGAACATCAGGTAGGTTTAGGGGGACTTTTGGGGTGGATTCATGGTATTTGTTTTTTTTTCTGTTTTTCTGGGGTGATCCCGTTCTTTTTTGGTGTGTTTTTGATGTGTTTTGGGGTCTCCGTTGGGTTTTGTTGGGTTCTTGTTGGTCATCATGTTGGAAAAGTGTAAATTGTGGGTTTTGGAGAATATCAGGTGAGTTTAAGTTTTTCTGGGTGGTGAATCTATGGTTTTGGTTGAATTCTTCTGTTTTTTTTAGCGTTTTCTTCTGTTTTTGGGGTGGTCCCATTCTTTTTTGGGGTGTTTTTGACATATTTTGGGGTCTCCGTTGGTTTTTGTTGGGTTCTTGTTGTTCATCATGGTGAAAACGTGTAAATTGTGGGTATTGGAGAACATCAGGTAGGTTTAGGGGGACTTTTGGGGTGGATCAACGGCTTTTAGGGTTTTCTTTCGGTTTTGGGGGTGATCCCGCTTTTTTTTGTGGTGTTTTTGACGTGTTTTGGGGTTTCCGTTGCGTTTCGTTGATTTCCTAATGTGTTTTAAGTTTGTTGGGAGTGGACTTTGGGATTTGGAGAACATCAGGTAGGTTTAGTGTGGTTTTGGGGTGGATCTATGGTTTTGGGGGTTTTCTTTCTTTTTTAGGGGTTATCCTGTTCTTGTTTGGGGTGTTTTCGACTTGTTTTGGGGTCTCCGTTGGGTTTTAGTTGGATTCTCGTTGGTCGTTAAGGTAAATGGGAGTGGATTGTGGGTTTTGAAGAAGATCAGATGAGTTTAGGGTGGTTTTGCGGGGAAATTCATAGTGTTTGGTGTTTTTTCTTCTGATCCAGTTCTTTTTTGGGGTGGTTTTGAGGTGTTTTTGGGGTTTCCGTTGGGTTTCGTTGAGTTCCTAATGGGTTTTATGGTGGTTGGGAGTGGACATTTGGATTTGGAGAACATCAGGTACGTTTAGAGTGGTTTTGGGATTGGATCCGTGCTTTTTGGGGTTTTCTTTCGTTTTTGGGGGTGATCCTGTTCTTGTTTGGGGTGTTTTGGACGTGTTTTGGGTTCTCCGTTGGGTTTTGTTGGGTTTTCCGTGGTCATCATGCTGGAAAAGTGTAAATTGTTGGTTTTGGAGAACATCAGGTAGGTTTATGAGGACTTCTGGGGCAGATTTATGGTTTTTAGGGTTTTCTTCTGTTGTTTTTCTAGTGATCCAGTTGTTTTTGTCATGTTTTTGACGTGTTTTGGGGTCTCCGTTGGGTTTCATTGGGTTTTTCGTGGTCATCATGGTGGAAAAGTTTAAATTGTGGGTTTTGGAGAACATCAGGTAGATTTAGGGTGTTTTTTGGGTGGATCTATGGTTTTGGAGGATTTTGTTCCAGTTTTGGGGTGATCCAATTCTTTTTTGGGGTGTTTTGGACATGTTTTGGGTTCTCCGTTGGGTTTCGTTGTGTTTTCCGTGGTCATCATGGTGGAAAAGTGTAAATTGTGGGTTTTGGAGAACATCAGGTAGGTTTAGGGGGACTTTTGGGGTGGATTCATGGTATTTGGGGTTTTCTTCTGTTTTTTTTGGGGGGGTGATCGAATTCATTTTTGGGGTGTTTTTGACGTTTTTTGGGGTCTCCGTTGGGTTTTGCTGGGTTCTTGTTGGTCATCATGTTGGAAAAGTGTAAATTGCGGGTTTTGGAGATCATCAGGTAGGTTTACTGTCTTTTTGGGGTTGATCTATGTTTTTGGGGGATTTTCTTCCAGTTTTGGGGGTGATTCCGTTCTTGTCTGGGGTGTTTTTGACGTGTTTTGTGGTCTCTGTTTTGTTTCGTTGTGTTTTCCTTGTTCATTTTGGTGGAAAAGGCTGAATAGTGGGTTTTGGAGAACATCAGGTAGGTTTAGGGTGGTTTTGGGATTTGATCCGTGCTTTTTGGGGATTTTGTTCCAGTTTTGGGGGTGATTCCGTTCTTGTTTGTGGTGTTTTTGATGTGTTTTGGGTTCTCCGTTGGGTTTCGTTGGGTTTTCCGTTGGCATCATGGTGGAAAAGGGTAAATTGTGGGTTTTGGAGAACATCAGGTAGGTTTAGGGGGACTTTTGGGGTGGATTCATGGTATTTGTTTTTTTTTTCTGTTTTTCTGGGGTGATCCCGTTCTTTTTTGGTGTGTTTTTGATGTGTTTTGGGGTCTCCGTTGGGTTTTGTTGGGTTCTTGTTGGTCATCATGTTGGAAAAGTGTAAATTGTGGGTTTTGGAGAATATCAGGTGAGTTTAAGTTTTTCTGGGTGGTGAATCTATGGTTTTGGTTGAATTCTTCTGTTTTTTTTAGCGTTTTCTTCTGTTTTTGGGGTGGTCCCATTCTTTTTTGGGGTGTTTTTGACATATTTTGGGGTCTCCGTTGGGTTTTGTTGGGTTCTTGTTGTTCATCATGGTGAAAACGTGTAAATTGTGGGTATTGGAGAACATCAGGTAGGTTTAGGGGGACTTTTGGGGTGGATCAACGTCTTTTAGGGTTTTCTTTCGGTTTTGGGGGTGATCCCGCTTTTTTTTGTGGTGTTTTTGACGTGTTTTGGGGTTTCCGTTGCGTTTCGTTGATTTCCTAATGTGTTTTAAGTTTGTTGGGAGTGGACTTTGGGATTTGGAGAACATCAGGTAGGTTTAGTGTGGTTTTGGGGTGGATCTATGGTTTTGGGGGGTTTCTTTCTTTTTTAGGGGTTATCCTGTTCTTGTTTGGGGTGTTTTCGACTTGTTTTGGGGTCTCCGTTGGGTTTTAGTTGGATTCTCGTTGGTCGTTAAGGTAAATGGGAGTGGATTGTGGGTTTTGAAGAAGATCAGGTGAGTTTAGGGTGGTTTTGCGGGGAAATTCATAGTGTTTGGTGTTTTTTCTTCTGATCCAGTTCTTTTTTGGGGTGTTTTTGAGGTGTTTTTGGGGTTTCCGTTGGGTTTCGTTGAGTTCCTAATGGGTTTTATGGTGGTTGGGAGTGGACATTTGGATTTGGAGAACATCAGGTACGTTTAGAGTGGTTTTGGGATTGGATCCGTGCTTTTTGGGGTTTTCTTTCGTTTTTGGGGGTGATCCTGTTCTTGTTTGGGGTGTTTTGGACGTGTTTTGGGTTCTCCGTTGGGTTTTGTTGGGTTTTCCGTGGTCATCATGCTGGAAAAGTGTAAATTGTTGGTTTTGGAGAACATCAGGTAGGTTTATGAGGACTTCTGGGGCAGATTCATGGTTTTTAGGGTTTTCTTCTGTTGTTTTTCTAGTGATCCAGTTGTTTTTGTCATGTTTTTGACGTGTTTTGGGGTCTCCGTTGGGTTTCATTGGGTTTTTCGTGGTCATCATGGTGGAAAAGTTTAAATTGTGGGTTTTGGAGAACATCAGGTAGATTTAGGGTGTTTTTTGGGTGGATCTATGGTTTTGGAGGATTTTGTTCCAGTTTTGGGGTGATCCAATTCTTTTTTGGGGTGTTTTGGACATGTTTTGGGTTCTCCGTTGGGTTTCGTTGTGTTTTCCGTGGTCATCATGGTGGAAAAGTGTAAATTGTGGGTTTTGGAGAACATCAGGTAGGTTTAGGGGGACTTTTGGGGTGGATTCATGGTATTTGGGGTTTTCTTCTGTTTTTTTTGGGGGGGTGATCGAATTCATTTTTGGGGTGTTTTGGACGTTTTTTGGGGTCTCCGTTGGGTTTTGCTGGGTTCTTGTTGGTCATCATGTTGGAAAAGTGTAAATTGCGGGTTTTGGAGATCATCAGGTAGGTTTACTGTCTTTTTGGGGTGGATCTATGTTTTTGGGGGATTTTCTTCCAGTTTTGGGGGTGATTCCGTTCTTGTCTGGGGTGTTTTTGACGTGTTTTGTGGTCTCTGTTTTGTTTCGTTGTGTTTTCCTTGTTCATTTTGGTGGAAAAGGCTGAATAGTGGGTTTTGGAGAACATCAGGTAGGTTTAGGGTGGTTTTGGGATTTGATCCGTGCTTTTTGGGGATTTTGTTTCAGTTTTGGGGGTGATTCCGTTCTTGTTTGTGGTGTTTTTGATGTGTTTTGGGTTCTCCGTTGGGTTTCGTTGGGTTTTCCGTTGGCATCATGGTGGAAAAGGGTAAATTGTGGGTTTTGGAGAACATCAGGTAGGTTTAGGGGGACTTTTGGGGTGGATTCATGGTATTTGTTTTTTTTTTTCTGTTTTTCTGGGGTGATCCCGTTCTTTTTTGGTGTGTTTTTGATGTGTTTTGGGGTCTCCGTTGGGTTTTGTTGGGTTCTTGTTGGTCATCATGTTGGAAAAGTGTAAATTGTGGGTTTTGGAGAATATCAGGTGAGTTTAAGTTTTTCTGGGTGGTGAATCTATGGTTTTGGTTGAATTCTTCTGTTTTTTTTTTAGCGTTTTCTTCTGTTTTTGGGGTGGTCCCATTCTTTTTTGGGGTGTTTTTGACATATTTTGGGGTCTCCGTTGGGTTTTGTTGGGTTCTTGTTGTTCATCATGGTGAAAACGTGTAAATTGTGGGTATTGGAGAACATCAGGTAGGTTTAGGGGGACTTTTGGGGTGGATCAACGGCTTTTAGGGTTTTCTTTCGGTTTTGGGGGTGATCCCGCTTTTTTTTTGTGGTGTTTTTGACGTGTTTTGGGGTTTCCGTTGCGTTTCGTTGATTTCCTAATGTGTTTTAAGTTTGTTGGGAGTGGACTTTGGGATTTGGAGAACATCAGGTAGGTTTAGTGTGGTTTTGGGGTGGATCTATGGTTTTGGGGGTTTTCTTTCTTTTTTAGGGGTTATCCTGTTCTTGTTTGGGGTGTTTTCGACTTGTTTTGGGGTCTCCGTTGGGTTTTAGTTGGATTCTCGTTGGTCGTTAAGGTAAATGGGAGTGGATTGTGGGTTTTGAAGAAGATCAGGTGAGTTTAGGGTGGTTTTGCGGGGAAATTCATAGTGTTTGGTGTTTTTTCTTCTGATCCAGTTCTTTTTTGGGGTGTTTTTGAGGTGTTTTTGGGGTTTCCGTTGGGTTTCGTTGAGTTCCTAATGGGTTTTATGGTGGTTGGGAGTGGACATTTGGATTTGGAGAACATCAGGTACGTTTAGAGTGGTTTTGGGATTGGATCCGTGCTTTTGGGGGTTTTCTTTCGTTTTTGGGGGTGATCCTGTTCTTGTTTGGGGTGTTTTGGACGTGTTTTGGGTTCTCCGTTGGGTTTTGTTGGGTTTTCCGTGGTCATCATGCTGGAAAAGTGTAAATTGTTGGTTTTGGAGAACATCAGGTAGGTTTATGAGGACTTCTGGGGCAGATTCATGGTTTTTAGGGTTTTCTTCTGTTGTTTTTCTAGTGATCCAGTTGTTTTTGTCATGTTTTTGACGTGTTTTGGGGTCTTCATTGGGTTTCATTGGGTTTTTCGTGGTCATCATGGTGGAAAAGTTTAAATTGTGGGTTTTGGAGAACATCAGGTAGGTTTAGGGGGACTTTTGGGGTGGATTCATGGTATTTGGGGTTTTCTTCTGTTTTTTTGGGGGGGGTGATCGAATTCATTTTTGGGGTGTTTTTGACGTTTTTTGGGGTCTCCGTTGGGTTTTGCTGGGTTCTTGTTGGTCATCATGTTGGAAAAGTGTAAATTGCGGGTTTTGGAGATCATCAGGTAGGTTTACTGTCTTTTTTGGGTGGATCTATGTTTTTGGGGGATTTTCTTCCAGTTTTGGGGGTGATTCCGTTCTTGTCTGGGGTGTTTTTGACGTGTTTTGTGGTCTCTGTTTTGTTTCGTTGTGTTTTCCTTGTTCATTTTGGTGGAAAAGGCTGAATAGTGGGTTTTGGAGAACATCAGGTAGGTTTAGGGTGGTTTTGGGATTTGATCCGTGCTTTTTGGGGATTTTGTTCCAGTTTTGGGGGTGATTCCGTTCTTGTTTGTGGTGTTTTTGATGTGTTTTGGGTTCTCCGTTGGGTTTCGTTGGGTTTTCCGTTGGCATCATGGTGGAAAAGGGTAAATTGTGGGTTTTGGAGAACATCAGGTAGGTTTAGGGGGACTTTTGGGGTGGATTCATGGTATTTGTTTTTTTTTCTGTTTTTCTGGGGTGATCCCGTTCTTTTTTGGTGTGTTTTTGATGTGTTTTGGGGTCTCCGTTGGGTTTTGTTGGGTTCTTGTTGGTCATCATGTTGGAAAAGTGTAAATTGTGGGTTTTGGAGAATATCAGGTGAGTTTAAGTTTTTCTGGGTGGTGAATCTATGGTTTTGGTTGAATTCTTCTGTTTTTTTTAGCGTTTTCTTCTGTTTTTGGGGTGGTCCCATTCTTTTTTGGGGTGTTTTTGACATATTTTGGGGTCTCCGTTGGTTTTTGTTGGGTTCTTGTTGTTCATCATGGTGAAAACGTGTAAATTGTGGGTATTGGAGAACATCAGGTAGGTTTAGGGGGACTTTTGGGGTGGATCAACGGCTTTTAGGGTTTTCTTTCGGTTTTGGGGGTGATCCCGCTTTTTTTTGTGGTGTTTTTGACGTGTTTTGGGGTTTCCGTTGCGTTTCGTTGATTTCCTAATGTGTTTTAAGTTTGTTGGGAGTGGACTTTGGGATTTGGAGAACATCAGGTAGGTTTAGTGTGGTTTTGGGGTGGATCTATGGTTTTGGGGGTTTTCTTTCTTTTTTAGGGGTTATCCTGTTCTTGTTTGGGGTGTTTTCGACTTGTTTTGGGGTCTCCGTTGGGTTTTAGTTGGATTCTCGTTGGTCGTTAAGGTAAATGGGAGTGGATTGTGGGTTTTGAAGAAGATCAGATGAGTTTAGGGTGGTTTTGCGGGGAAATTCATAGTGTTTGGTGTTTTTTCTTCTGATCCAGTTCTTTTTTGGGGTGGTTTTGAGGTGTTTTTGGGGTTTCCGTTGGGTTTCGTTGAGTTCCTAATGGGTTTTATGGTGGTTGGGAGTGGACATTTGGATTTGGAGAACATCAGGTACGTTTAGAGTGGTTTTGGGATTGGATCCGTGCTTTTTGGGGTTTTCTTTCGTTTTTGGGGGTGATCCTGTTCTTGTTTGGGGTGTTTTGGACGTGTTTTGGGTTCTCCGTTGGGTTTTGTTGGGTTTTCCGTGGTCATCATGCTGGAAAAGTGTAAATTGTTGGTTTTGGAGAACATCAGGTAGGTTTATGAGGACTTCTGGGGCAGATTTATGGTTTTTAGGGTTTTCTTCTGTTGTTTTTCTAGTGATCCAGTTGTTTTTGTCATGTTTTTGACGTGTTTTGGGGTCTCCGTTGGGTTTCATTGGGTTTTTCGTGGTCATCATGGTGGAAAAGTTTAAATTGTGGGTTTTGGAGAACATCAGGTAGATTTAGGGTGTTTTTTGGGTGGATCTATGGTTTTGGAGGATTTTGTTCCAGTTTTGGGGTGATCCAATTCTTTTTTGGGGTGTTTTGGACATGTTTTGGGTTCTCCGTTGGGTTTCGTTGTGTTTTCCGTGGTCATCATGGTGGAAAAGTGTAAATTGTGGGTTTTGGAGAACATCAGGTAGGTTTAGGGGGACTTTTGGGGTGGATTCATGGTATTTGGGGTTTTCTTCTGTTTTTTTTGGGGGGGTGATCGAATTCATTTTTGGGGTGTTTTTGACGTTTTTTGGGGTCTCCGTTGGGTTTTGCTGGGTTCTTGTTGGTCATCATGTTGGAAAAGTGTAAATTGCGGGTTTTGGAGATCATCAGGTAGGTTTACTGTCTTTTTGGGGTTGATCTATGTTTTTGGGGGATTTTCTTCCAGTTTTGGGGGTGATTCCGTTCTTGTCTGGGGTGTTTTTGACGTGTTTTGTGGTCTCTGTTTTGTTTCGTTGTGTTTTCCTTGTTCATTTTGGTGGAAAAGGCTGAATAGTGGGTTTTGGAGAACATCAGGTAGGTTTAGGGTGGTTTTGGGATTTGATCCGTGCTTTTTGGGGATTTTGTTCCAGTTTTGGGGGTGATTCCGTTCTTGTTTGTGGTGTTTTTGATGTGTTTTGGGTTCTCCGTTGGGTTTCGTTGGGTTTTCCGTTGGCATCATGGTGGAAAAGGGTAAATTGTGGGTTTTGGAGAACATCAGGTAGGTTTAGGGGGACTTTTGGGGTGGATTCATGGTATTTGTTTTTTTTTTCTGTTTTTCTGGGGTGATCCCGTTCTTTTTTGGTGTGTTTTTGATGTGTTTTGGGGTCTCCGTTGGGTTTTGTTGGGTTCTTGTTGGTCATCATGTTGGAAAAGTGTAAATTGTGGGTTTTGGAGAATATCAGGTGAGTTTAAGTTTTTCTGGGTGGTGAATCTATGGTTTTGGTTGAATTCTTCTGTTTTTTTTAGCGTTTTCTTCTGTTTTTGGGGTGGTCCCATTCTTTTTTGGGGTGTTTTTGACATATTTTGGGGTCTCCGTTGGGTTTTGTTGGGTTCTTGTTGTTCATCATGGTGAAAACGTGTAAATTGTGGGTATTGGAGAACATCAGGTAGGTTTAGGGGGACTTTTGGGGTGGATCAACGTCTTTTAGGGTTTTCTTTCGGTTTTGGGGGTGATCCCGCTTTTTTTTTGTGGTGTTTTTGACGTGTTTTGGGGTTTCCGTTGCGTTTCGTTGATTTCCTAATGTGTTTTAAGTTTGTTGGGAGTGGACTTTGGGATTTGGAGAACATCAGGTAGGTTTAGTGTGGTTTTGGGGTGGATCTATGGTTTTGGGGGGTTTCTTTCTTTTTTAGGGGTTATCCTGTTCTTGTTTGGGGTGTTTTCGACTTGTTTTGGGGTCTCCGTTGGGTTTTAGTTGGATTCTCGTTGGTCGTTAAGGTAAATGGGAGTGGATTGTGGGTTTTGAAGAAGATCAGGTGAGTTTAGGGTGGTTTTGCGGGGAAATTCATAGTGTTTGGTGTTTTTTCTTCTGATCCAGTTCTTTTTTGGGGTGTTTTTGAGGTGTTTTTGGGGTTTCCGTTGGGTTTCGTTGAGTTCCTAATGGGTTTTATGGTGGTTGGGAGTGGACATTTGGATTTGGAGAACATCAGGTACGTTTAGAGTGGTTTTGGGATTGGATCCGTGCTTTTTGGGGTTTTCTTTCGTTTTTGGGGGTGATCCTGTTCTTGTTTGGGGTGTTTTGGACGTGTTTTGGGTTCTCCGTTGGGTTTTGTTGGGTTTTCCGTGGTCATCATGGTGGAAAAGTGTAAATTGTTGGTTTTGGAGAACATCAGGTAGGTTTATGAGGACTTCTGGGGCAGATTCATGGTTTTTAGGGTTTTCTTCTGTTGTTTTTCTAGTGATCCAGTTGTTTTTGTCATGTTTTTGACGTGTTTTGGGGTCTCCGTTGGGTTTCATTGGGTTTTTCGTGGTCATCATGGTGGAAAAGTTTAAATTGTGGGTTTTGGAGAACATCAGGTAGATTTAGGGTGTTTTTTGGGTGGATCTATGGTTTTGGAGGATTTTGTTCCAGTTTTGGGGTGATCCAATTCTTTTTTGGGGTGTTTTGGACATGTTTTGGGTTCTCCGTTGGGTTTCGTTGTGTTTTCCGTGGTCATCATGGTGGAAAAGTGTAAATTGTGGGTTTTGGAGAACATCAGGTAGGTTTAGGGGGACTTTTGGGGTGGATTCATGGTATTTGGGGTTTTCTTCTGTTTTTTTTGGGGGGGTGATCGAATTCATTTTTGGGGTGTTTTTGACGTTTTTTGGGGTCTCCGTTGGGTTTTGCTGGGTTCTTGTTGGTCATCATGTTGGAAAAGTGTAAATTGCGGGTTTTGGAGATCATCAGGTAGGTTTACTGTCTTTTTGGGGTTGATCTATGTTTTTGGGGGATTTTCTTCCAGTTTTGGGGCAGATTCCGTTCTTGTCTGGGGTGTTTTTGACGTGTTTTGTGGTCTCTGTTTTGTTTCGTTGTGTTTTCCTTGTTCATTTTGGTGGAAAAGGCTGAATAGTGGGTTTTGGAGAACATCAGGTAGGTTTAGGGTGGTTTTGGGATTTGATCCGTGCTTTTTGGGGATTTTGTTCCAGTTTTGGGGGTGATTCCGTTCTTGTTTGTGGTGTTTTTGATGTGTTTTGGGTTCTCCGTTGGGTTTCGTTGGGTTTTCCGTTGGCATCATGGTGGAAAAGGGTAAATTGTGGGTTTTGGAGAACATCAGGTAGGTTTAGGGGGACTTTTGGGGTGGATTCATGGTATTTGTTTTTTTTTTCTGTTTTTCTGGGGTGATCCCGTTCTTTTTTGGTGTGTTTTTGATGTGTTTTGGGGTCTCCGTTGGGTTTTGTTGGGTTCTTGTTCATCATCATGTTGGAAAAGTGTAAATTGTGGGTTTTGGAGAATATCAGGTGAGTTTAAGTTTTTCTGGGTGGTGAATCTATGGTTTTGGTTGAATTCTTCTGTTTTTTTAGCGTTTTCTTCTGTTTTTGGGGTGGTCCCATTCTTTTTTGGGGTGTTTTTGACATATTTTGGGGTCTCCGTTGGGTTTTGTTGGGTTCTTGTTGTTCATCATGGTGAAAACGTGTAAATTGTGGGTATTGGAGAACATCAGGTAGGTTTAGGGGGACTTTTGGGGTGGATCAACGGCTTTTAGGGTTTTCTTTCGGTTTTGGGGGTGATCCCGCTTTTTTTTGTGGTGTTTTTGACGTGTTTTGGGGGTTCCGTTGCGTTTCGTTGATTTCCTAATGTGTTTTATGTTTGTTGGGAGTGGACTTTGGGATTTGGAGAACATCAGGTAGGTTTAGTGTGGTTTTGGGGTGGATCTATGGTTTTGGGGGTTTTCTTTCTTTTTTAGGGGTTATCCTGTTCTTGTTTGGGGTGTTTTCGACTTGTTTTGGGGTCTCCGTTGGGTTTTAGTTGGATTCTCGTTGGTCGTTAAGGTAAATGGGAGTGGATTGTGGGTTTTGAAGAAGATCAGGTGAGTTTAGGGTGGTTTTGCGGGGAAATTCATAGTGTTTGGTGTTTTTTCTTCTGATCCAGTTCTTTTTTGGGGTGTTTTTGAGGTGTTTTTGGGGTTTCCGTTGGGTTTCGTTGAGTTCCTAATGGGTTTTATGGTGGTTGGGAGTGGACATTTGGATTTGGAGAACATCAGGTACGTTTAGAGTGGTTTTGGGATTGGATCCGTGCTTTTTGGGGTTTTCTTTCGTTTTTGGGGGTGATCCTGTTCTTGTTTGGGGTGTTTTGGACGTGTTTTGGGTTCTCCGTTGGGTTTTGTTGGGTTTTCCGTGGTCATCATGCTGGAAAAGTGTAAATTGTTGGTTTTGGAGAACATCAGGTAGGTTTATGAGGACTTCTGGGGCAGATTCGTGGTTTTTAGGGTTTTCTTCTGTTGTTTTTCTAGTGATCCAGTTGTTTTTGTCATGTTTTTGACGTGTTTTGGGGTCTCCGTTGGGTTTCATTGGGTTTTTCGTGGTCATCATGGTGGAAAAGTTTAAATTGTGGGTTTTGGAGAACATCAGGTAGATTTAGGGTGTTTTTTGGGTGGATCTATGGTTTTGGAGGATTTTGTTCCAGTTTTGGGGTGATCCAATTCTTTTTTGGGGTGTTTTGGACATGTTTTGGGTTCTCCGTTGGGTTTCGTTGTGTTTTCCGTGGTCATCATGGTGGAAAAGTGTAAATTGTGGGTTTTGGAGAACATCAGGTAGGTTTAGGGGGACTTTTGGGGTGGATTCATGGTATTTGGGGTTTTCTTCTGTTTTTTTGGGGGGGGTGATCGAATTCATTTTTGGGGTGTTTTTGACGTTTTTTGGGGTCTCCGTTGGGTTTTGCTGGGTTCTTGTTGGTCATCATGTTGGAAAAGTGTAAATTGCGGGTTTTGGAGATCATCAGGTAGGTTTACTGTCTTTTTGGGGTGGATCTATGTTTTTGGGGGATTTTCTTCCAGTTTTGGGGGTGATTCCGTTCTTGTCTGGGGTGTTTTTGACGTGTTTTGTGGTCTCTGTTTTGTTTCGTTGTGTTTTCCTTGTTCATTTTGGTGGAAAAGGCTGAATAGTGGGTTTTGGAGAACATCAGGTAGGTTTAGGGTGGTTTTGGGATTTGATCCGTGCTTTTGGGGGATTTTGTTCCAGTTTTGGGGGTGATTCCGTTCTTGTTTGTGGTGTTTTTGATGTGTTTTGGGTTCTCCGTTGGGTTTCGTTGGGTTTTCCGTTGGCATCATGGTGGAAAAGGGTAAATTGTGGGTTTTGGAGAACATCAGGTAGGTTTAGGGGGACTTTTGGGGTGGATTCATGGTATTTGTTTTTTTTTTCTGTTTTTCTGGGGTGATCCCGTTCTTTTTTGGTGTGTTTTTGATGTGTTTTGGGGTCTCCGTTGGGTTTTGTTGGTTTCTTGTTGGTCATCATGTTGGAAAAGTGTAAATTGTGGGTTTTGGAGAATATCAGGTGAGTTTAAGTTTTTCTGGGTGGTGAATCTATGGTTTTGGTTGAATTCTTCTGTTTTTTTTAGCGTTTTCTTCTGTTTTTGGGGTGGTCCCATTCTTTTTTGGGGTGTTTTTGACATATTTTGGGGTCTCCGTTGGGTTTTGTTGGGTTCTTGTTGTTCATCATGGTGAAAACGTGTAAATTGTGGGTATTGGAGAACATCAGGTAGGTTTAGGGGGACTTTTGGGGTGGATCAACGGCTTTTAGGGTTTTCTTTCGGTTTTGGGGGTGATCCCGCTTTTTTTTGTGGTGTTTTTGACGTGTTTTGGGGTTTCCGTTGCGTTTCGTTGATTTCCTAATGTGTTTTAAGTTTGTTGGGAGTGGACTTTGGGATTTGGAGAACATCAGGTAGGTTTAGTGTGGTTTTGGGGTGGATCTATGGTTTTGGGGGTTTTCTTTCTTTTTTAGGGGTTATCCTGTTCTTGTTTGGGGTGTTTTCGACTTGTTTTGGGGTCTCCGTTGGGTTTTAGTTGGATTCTCGTTGGTCGTTAAGGTAAATGGGAGTGGATTGTGGGTTTTGAAGAAGATCAGATGAGTTTAGGGTGGTTTTGCGGGGAAATTCATAGTGTTTGGTGTTTTTTCTTCTGATCCAGTTCTTTTTTGGGGTGTTTTTGAGGTGTTTTTGGGGTTTCCGTTGGGTTTCGTTGAGTTCCTAATGGGTTTTATGGTGGTTGGGAGTGGACATTTGGATTTGGAGAACATCAGGTACGTTTAGAGTGGTTTTGGGATTGGATCCGTGCTTTTTGGGGTTTTCTTTCGTTTTTGGGGGTGATCCTGTTCTTGTTTGGGGTGTTTTGGACGTGTTTTGGGTTCTCCGTTGGGTTTTGTTGGGTTTTCCGTGGTCATCATGCTGGAAAAGTGTAAATTGTTGGTTTTGGAGAACATCAGGTAGGTTTATGAGGACTTCTGGGGCAGATTTATGGTTTTTAGGGTTTTCTTCTGTTGTTTTTCTAGTGATCCAGTTGTTTTTGTCATGTTTTTGACGTGTTTTGGGGTCTCCGTTGGGTTTCATTGGGTTTTTCGTGGTCATCATGGTGGAAAAGTTTAAATTGTGGGTTTTGGAGAACATCAGGTAGATTTAGGGTGTTTTTTGGGTGGATCTATGGTTTTGGAGGATTTTGTTCCAGTTTTGGGGTGATCCAATTCTTTTTTGGGGTGTTTTGGACATGTTTTGGGTTCTCCGTTGGGTTTCGTTGTGTTTTCCGTGGTCATCATGGTGGAAAAGTGTAAATTGTGGGTTTTGGAGAACATCAGGTAGGTTTAGGGGGACTTTTGGGGTGGATTCATGGTATTTGGGGTTTTCTTCTGTTTTTTTGGGGGGGGTGATCGAATTCATTTTTGGGGTGTTTTGGACGTTTTTTGGGGTCTCCGTTGGGTTTTGCTGGGTTCTTGTTGGTCATCATGTTGGAAAAGTGTAAATTGCGGGTTTTGGAGATCATCAGGTAGGTTTACTGTCTTTTTGGGGTGGATCTATGTTTTTGGGGGATTTTCTTCCAGTTTTGGGGGTGATTCCGTTCTTGTCTGGGGTGTTTTTGACGTGTTTTGTGGTCTCTGTTTTGTTTCGTTGTGTTTTCCTTGTTCATTTTGGTGGAAAAGGCTGAATAGTGGGTTTTGGAGAACATCAGGTAGGTTTAGGGTGGTTTTGGGATTTGATCCGTGCTTTTTGGGGATTTTGTTCCAGTTTTGGGGGTGATTCCGTTCTTGTTTGTGGTGTTTTTGATGTGTTTTGGGTTCTCCGTTGGGTTTCGTTGGGTTTTCCGTTGGCATCATGGTGGAAAAGGGTAAATTGTGGGTTTTGGAGAACATCAGGTAGGTTTAGGGGGACTTTTGGGGTGGATTCATGGTATTTGTTTTTTTTTTCTGTTTTTCTGGGGTGATCCCGTTCTTTTTTGGTGTGTTTTTGACGTGTTTTGGGGTCTCCGTTGGGTTTTGTTGGTTTCTTGTTGGTCATCATGTTGGAAAAGTGTAAATTGTGGGTTTTGGAGAATATCAGGTGAGTTTAAGTTTTTCTGGGTGGTGAATCTATGGTTTTGGTTGAATTCTTCTGTTTTTTTTAGCGTTTTCTTCTGTTTTTGGGGTGGTCCCATTCTTTTTTGGGGTGTTTTTGACATATTTTGGGGTCTCCGTTGGGTTTTGTTGGGTTCTTGTTGTTCATCATGGTGAAAACGTGTAAATTGTGGGTATTGGAGAACATCAGGTAGGTTTAGGGGGACTTTTGGGGTGGATCAACGGCTTTTAGGGTTTTCTTTCGGTTTTGGGGGTGATCCCGCTTTTTTTTGTGGTGTTTTTGACGTGTTTTGGGGTTTCCGTTGCGTTTCGTTGATTTCCTAATGTGTTTTAAGTTTGTTGGGAGTGGACTTTGGGATTTGGAGAACATCAGGTAGGTTTAGTGTGGTTTTGGGGTGGATCTATGGTTTTGGGGGTTTTCTTTCTTTTTTAGGGGTTATCCTGTTCTTGTTTGGGGTGTTTTCGACTTGTTTTGGGGTCTCCGTTGGGTTTTAGTTGGATTCTCGTTGGTCGTTAAGGTAAATGGGAGTGGATTGTGGGTTTTGAAGAAGATCAGGTGAGTTTAGGGTGGTTTTGCGGGGAAATTCATAGTGTTTGGTGTTTTTTCTTCTGATCCAGTTCTTTTTTGGGGTGGTTTTGAGGTGTTTTTGGGGTTTCCGTTGGGTTTCGTTGAGTTCCTAATGGGTTTTATGGTGGTTGGGAGTGGACATTTGGATTTGGAGAACATCAGGTACGTTTAGAGTGGTTTTGGGATTGGATCCGTGCTTTTTGGGGTTTTCTTTCGTTTTTGGGGGTGATCCTGTTCTTGTTTGGGGTGTTTTCGACTTGTTTTGGGGTCTCCGTTGGGTTTTAGTTGGATTCTCGTTGGTCGTTAAGGTAAATGGGAGTGGATTGTGGGTTTTGAAGAAGATCAGGCGAGTTTAGGGTGGTTTTGCGGGGAAATTCATAGTGTTTGGTGTTTTTTCTTCTGATCCAGTTCTTTTTTGGGGTGTTTTTGAGGTGTTTTTGGGGTTTCCGTTGGGTTTCGTTGAGTTCCTAATGGGTTTTATGGTGGTTGGGAGTGGACATTTGGATTTGGAGAACATCAGGTACGTTTAGAGTGGTTTTGGGATTGGATCCGTGCTTTTGGGGGTTTTCTTTCGTTTTTGGGGGTGATCCTGTTCTTGTTTGGGGTGTTTTGGACGTGTTTTGGGTTCTCCGTTGGATTTCGTTGGGTTTTCCGTGGTCATCATGGTGGAAAAGTGTAAATTGTTGGTTTTGGAGAACATCAGGTAGGTTTATGAGGACTTCTGGGGCAGATTCATGGTTTTTAGAGTTTTCTTCTGTTTTTTCTAGTGATCCAGTTGTTTTTTGGCATGTTTTTGACGTGTTTTGGGGTCTCCGTTGGGTTTCATTGGGTTTTTCGTGGTCATCATGGTGGAAAAGTGTAAATTGTGGGTTTTGGAGAACATCAGGTAGATTTAGGGTGTTTTTTGAGTGGATCTATGGTTTTGGGGGATTTTGTTCCTGTTTTGGGGTGATCCAATTCTTTTTTTGGTTGTTTTGGACGTGTTTTGGGTTCTCCGTTGGGTTTTGTTGGGTTTTCCGTGGTCATCATGGTGGAAAAGTGTAAATTGTGGGCTTTGGAGAACATCAGGTAGGTTTAGGGGGACTTTTGGGGTGGATTCATGGCATTTGGGGTTTTCTTCTGTTTTTTTTGGGGGGGGGTGATCGAATTCATTTTTGGGGTGTTTTTGACGTGTTTTGGGGTTTCCGTTGGGTTTTGATGGGTTCTTGTTGGTCATCATGTTGGAAAAGTGTAAATTGAGGGTTTTGGAGAACATCAGGAAGGTTTAGTGTGTTTTTTGGGTGGATCTATGGTTTTTGGGATTTTCTTTCTTTTTTAGGGGTTATCCTGTTCTTGTTTGGGGTGTGTTCGACTTGTTTTGGGGTCTCCGTTGGGTTTTAGTTGGATTCTCGTTGGTCGTTAAGGTAAATGGGAGTGGATTGTGGGTTTTGAAGAAGATCAGGTGAGTTTAGGGTGGTTTTGCGGGGAAATTCATAGTGTTTGGTGTTTTTTCTTCTGATCCAGTTCTTTTCTGGGGTGGTTTTGAGGTGTTTTTGGGGTTTCCGTTGGGTTTCGTTGAGTTCCTAATGGGTTTTATGGTGGTTGGGAGTGGACATTTGGATTTGGAGAACATCAGGTACGTTTAGAGTGGTTTTGGGATTGGATCCGTGCTTTTTGGGGTTTTCTTTCGTTTTTGGGGGTGATCCTGTTCTTGTTTGGGGTGTTTTTGACGTGTTTTGTGGTCTCTGTTTTGTTTCGTTGTGTTTTCCTTGTTCATTTTGGTGGAAAAGGCTGAATAGTGGGTTTTGGAGAACATCAGGTAGGTTTAGGGTGGTTTTGGGATTTGATCCGTGCTTTTTGGGGATTTTGTTCCAGTTTTGGGGGTGATTCCGTTCTTGTTTGTGGTGTTTTTGATGTGTTTTGGGTTCTCCGTTGGGTTTCGTTGGGTTTTCCGTGGTCATCATGCTGGAAAAGTGTAAATTGTGGGTTTTGGAGAATATCAGGTAGGTTTATGAGGACTTCTGGGGCAGATTCATGGTTTTTAGGGTTTTCTTCTGTTTTTTCTAGTGATCCAGTTGTTTTTTTTGCATGTTTTTGACGTGTTTTGGGGTCTCCGTTGGGTTTCATTGGGTTTTTCGTGGTCATCATGGTGGAAAAGTTTAAATTGTGGGTTTTGGAGAATATCAGGTAGATTTAGGGTGTTTTTTGGGTGGATCTATGGTTTTGGGGGATTTTGTTCCAGTTTTGGGGTGATCCCGTTCTTTTTTGGGGTGTTTTTGACGTGTTTTGGGTTCTCCGTTGGGTTTCATTGGGTTTTCCGTGGTCATCATGGTGGAAAAGTGTAAATAGTGGGTTTTGGAGAACATCAGGTAGGTTTAGGGGGACTTTTGGGGTGGATTCATGATATATGGGGTTTTCTTCTGTTTTTTTTTTTTTGGGGGGGGGTGATTGAATTCATTTTTGGGGTGTTTTTGACGTGTTTTGGGATCTTTGTTTGTTTTGTTGGGTTCTTGTTGGTCATCATGTTGGAAAAGTGTAAATTGTGGGTTTTGGAGAACATCAGGTAGGTTTAGTGTCTTTTTGGGGTGGATCTATGTTTTGAGGGGATTTTCTTCCAGTTTTGGGGGTGATCCCGTTCTTTTTGGGGGTGTTTTTGCTGTGGTTTGTGTTCTCCGTTGGGTATCGTTGGGTTTTCCGTGGTCATCATGGTGAAAACGTGTAAATTGTGGGTATTGGAGAACATCAGGTAGGTTTAGGGGGACTTTTGGGGTGGATCAACGGCTTTTAGGGTTTTCTTTCGGTTTTGGGGGTGATCCCGCTTTTTTTTGTGGTGTTTTTGACGTGTTTTGGGGTTTCCGTTGCGTTTCGTTGATTTCCTAATGTGTTTTAAGTTTGTTGGGAGTGGACTTTGGGATTTGGAGAACATCAGGTAGGTTTAGTGTGGTTTTGGGGTGGATCTATGGTTTTGGGGGTTTTCTTTCTTTTTTAGGGGTTATCCTGTTCTTGTTTGGGGTGTTTTCGACTTGTTTTGGGGTCTCCGTTGGGTTTTAGTTGGATTCTCGTTGGTCGTTAAGGTAAATGGGAGTGGATTGTGGGTTTTGAAGAAGATCAGGTGAGTTTAGGGTGGTTTTGCGGGGAAATTCATAGTGTTTGGTGTTTTTTCTTCTGATCCAGTTCTTTTTTGGGGTGTTTTTGAGGTGTTTTTGGGGTTTCCGTTGGGTTTCGTTGAGTTCCTAATGGGTTTTATGGTGGTTGGGAGTGGACATTTGGATTTGGAGAACATCAGGTACGTTTAGAGTGGTTTTGGGATTGGATCCGTGCTTTTGGGGGTTTTCTTTCGTTTTTGGGGGTGATCCTGTTCTTGTTTGGGGTGTTTTGGACGTGTTTTGGGTTCTCCGTTGGATTTCGTTGGGTTTTCCGTGGTCATCATGGTGGAAAAGTGTAAATTGTTGGTTTTGGAGAACATCAGGTAGGTTTATGAGGACTTCTGGGGCAGATTCATGGTTTTTAGAGTTTTCTTCTGTTTTTTCTAGTGATCCAGTTGTTTTTTGGCATGTTTTTGACGTGTTTTGGGGTCTCCGTTGGGTTTCATTGGGTTTTTCGTGGTCATCATGGTGGAAAAGTGTAAATTGTGGGTTTTGGAGAACATCAGGTAGATTTAGGGTGTTTTTTGAGTGGATCTATGGTTTTGGGGGATTTTGTTCCTGTTTTGGGGTGATCCAATTCTTTTTTTGGTTGTTTTGGACGTGTTTTGGGTTCTCCGTTGGGTTTTGTTGGGTTTTCCGTGGTCATCATGGTGGAAAAGTGTAAATTGTGGGCTTTGGAGAACATCAGGTAGGTTTAGGGGGACTTTTGGGGTGGATTCATGGCATTTGGGGTTTTCTTCTGTTTTTTTTGGGGGGGGGTGATCGAATTCATTTTTGGGGTGTTTTTGACGTGTTTTGGGGTTTCCGTTGGGTTTTGATGGGTTCTTGTTGGTCATCATGTTGGAAAAGTGTAAATTGAGGGTTTTGGAGAACATCAGGAAGGTTTAGTGTGTTTTTTGGGTGGATCTATGGTTTTTGGGATTTTCTTTCTTTTTTAGGGGTTATCCTGTTCTTGTTTGGGGTGTGTTCGACTTGTTTTGGGGTCTCCGTTGGGTTTTAGTTGGATTCTCGTTGGTCGTTAAGGTAAATGGGAGTGGATTGTGGGTTTTGAAGAAGATCAGGTGAGTTTAGGGTGGTTTTGCGGGGAAATTCATAGTGTTTGGTGTTTTTTCTTCTGATCCAGTTCTTTTCTGGGGTGGTTTTGAGGTGTTTTTGGGGTTTCCGTTGGGTTTCGTTGAGTTCCTAATGGGTTTTATGGTGGTTGGGAGTGGACATTTGGATTTGGAGAACATCAGGTACGTTTAGAGTGGTTTTGGGATTGGATCCGTGCTTTTTGGGGTTTTCTTTCGTTTTTGGGGGTGATCCTGTTCTTGTTTGGGGTGTTTTTGACGTGTTTTGTGGTCTCTGTTTTGTTTCGTTGTGTTTTCCTTGTTCATTTTGGTGGAAAAGGCTGAATAGTGGGTTTTGGAGAACATCAGGTAGGTTTAGGGTGGTTTTGGGATTTGATCCGTGCTTTTTGGGGATTTTGTTCCAGTTTTGGGGGTGATTCCGTTCTTGTTTGTGGTGTTTTTGATGTGTTTTGGGTTCTCCGTTGGGTTTCGTTGGGTTTTCCGTGGTCATCATGCTGGAAAAGTGTAAATTGTGGGTTTTGGAGAATATCAGGTAGGTTTATGAGGACTTCTGGGGCAGATTCATGGTTTTTAGGGTTTTCTTCTGTTTTTTCTAGTGATCCAGTTGTTTTTTTTGCATGTTTTTGACGTGTTTTGGGGTCTCCGTTGGGTTTCATTGGGTTTTTCGTGGTCATCATGGTGGAAAAGTTTAAATTGTGGGTTTTGGAGAATATCAGGTAGATTTAGGGTGTTTTTTGGGTGGATCTATGGTTTTGGGGGATTTTGTTCCAGTTTTGGGGTGATCCCGTTCTTTTTTGGGGTGTTTTTGACGTGTTTTGGGTTCTCCGTTGGGTTTCATTGGGTTTTCCGTGGTCATCATGGTGGAAAAGTGTAAATAGTGGGTTTTGGAGAACATCAGGTAGGTTTAGGGGGACTTTTGGGGTGGATTCATGATATATGGGGTTTTCTTCTGTTTTTTTTTTTTGGGGGGGGGTGATTGAATTCATTTTTGGGGTGTTTTTGACGTGTTTTGGGATCTTTGTTTGTTTTGTTGGGTTCTTGTTGGTCATCATGTTGGAAAAGTGTAAATTGTGGGTTTTGGAGAACATCAGGTAGGTTTAGTGTCTTTTTGGGGTGGATCTATGTTTTGAGGGGATTTTCTTCCAGTTTTGGGGGTGATCCCGTTCTTTTTGGGGGTGTTTTTGCTGTGGTTTGTGTTCTCCGTTGGGTATCGTTGGGTTTTCCGTGGTCATCATGGTGAAAACGTGTAAATTGTGGGTATTGGAGAACATCAGGTAGGTTTAGGGGGACTTTTGGGGTGGATCAACGGCTTTTAGGGTTTTCTTTCGGTTTTGGGGGTGA
This sequence comes from Aythya ferina, assembly GCF_964211825.1. Classification (NCBI taxonomy): domain Eukaryota; kingdom Metazoa; phylum Chordata; class Aves; order Anseriformes; family Anatidae; genus Aythya; species Aythya ferina. Next base: position 444,874 of record NW_028181457.1, read on the forward strand.
TCCCGCTTTTTTTTGTGGTGTTTTTGACGTGTTTTGGGGTTTCCGTTGCGTTTCGTTGATTTCCTAATGTGTTTTAAGTTTGTTGGGAGTGGACTTTGGGATTTGGAGAACATCAGGTAGGTTTAGTGTGGTTTTGGGGTGGATCTATGGTTTTGGGGGTTTTCTTTCTTTTTTAGGGGTTATCCTGTTCTTGTTTGGGGTGTTTTCGACTTGTTTTGGGGTCTCCGTTGGGTTTTAGTTGGATTCTCGTTGGTCGTTAAGGTAAATGGGAGTGGATTGTGGGTTTTGAAGAAGATCAGGTGAGTTTAGGGTGGTTTTGCGGGGAAATTCATAGTGTTTGGTGTTTTTTCTTCTGATCCAGTTCTTTTTTGGGGTGTTTTTGAGGTGTTTTTGGGGTTTCCGTTGGGTTTCGTTGAGTTCCTAATGGGTTTTATGGTGGTTGGGAGTGGACATTTGGATTTGGAGAACATCAGGTACGTTTAGAGTGGTTTTGGGATTGGATCCGTGCTTTTGGGGGTTTTCTTTCGTTTTTGGGGGTGATCCTGTTCTTGTTTGGGGTGTTTTGGACGTGTTTTGGGTTCTCCGTTGGGTTTTGTTGGGTTTTCCGTGGTCATCATGCTGGAAAAGTGTAAATTGTTGGTTTTGGAGAACATCAGGTAGGTTTATGAGGACTTCTGGGGCAGATTCATGGTTTTTAGGGTTTTCTTCTGTTGTTTTTCTAGTGATCCAGTTGTTTTTGTCATGTTTTTGACGTGTTTTGGGGTCTCCGTTGGGTTTCGTTGGGTTTTTCGTGGTCATCATGGTGGAAAAGTTTAAATTGTGGGTTTTGGAGAACATCAGGTAGATTTAGGGTGTTTTTTGGGTGGATCTATGGTTTTGGAGGATTTTGTTCCAGTTTTGGGGTGATCCAATTCTTTTTTGGGGTGTTTTGGACATGTTTTGGGTTCTCCGTTGGGTTTCGTTGTGTTTTCCGTGGTCATCATGGTGGAAAAGTGTAAATTGTGGGTTTTGGAGAACATCAGGTAGGTTTAGGGGGACTTTTGGGGTGGATTCATGGTATTTGGGGTTTTCTTCTGTTTTTTTTGGGGGGGTGATCGAATTCATTTTTGGGGTGTTTTTGACGTGTTTTGGGGTCTCCGTTGGGTTTTGCTGGGTTCTTGTTGGTCATCATGTTGGAAAAGTGTAAATTGCGGGTTTTGGAGAACATCAGGTAGGTTTACTGTCTTTTTGGGGTGGATCTATGTTTTTGGGGGATTTTCTTCCAGTTTTGGGGGTGATTCCGTTCTTGTCTGGGGTGTTTTTGACGTGTTTTGTGGTCTCTGTTTTGTTTCGTTGTGTTTTCCTTGTTCATTTTGGTGGAAAAGGCTGAATAGTGGGTTTTGGAGAACATCAGGTAGGTTTAGGGTGGTTTTGGGATTTGATCCGTGCTTTTTGGGGATTTTGTTCCAGTTTTGGGGGTGATTCTGTTCTTGTTTGTGGTGTTTTTGATGTGTTTTGGGTTCTCCGTTGGGTTTCGTTGGGTTTTCCGTTGGCATCATGGTGGAAAAGGGTAAATTGTGGGTTTTGGAGAACATCAGGTAGGTTTAGGGGGACTTTTGGGGTGGATTCATGGTATTTGTTTTTTTTTTTCTGTTTTTCTGGGGTGATCCCGTTCTTTTTTGGTGTGTTTTTGATGTGTTTTGGGGTCTCCGTTGGGTTTTGTTGGGTTCTTGTTGGTCATCATGTTGGAAAAGTGTAAATTGTGGGTTTTGGAGAATATCAGGTGAGTTTAAGTTTTTCTGGGTGGTGAATCTATGGTTTTGGTTGAATTCTTCTGTTTTTTTTTTAGCGTTTTCTTCTGTTTTTGGGGTGGTCCCATTCTTTTTTGGGGTGTTTTTGACATATTTTGGGGTCTCCGTTGGTTTTTGTTGGGTTCTTGTTGTTCATCATGGTGAAAACGTGTAAATTGTGGGTATTGGAGAACATCAGGTAGGTTTAGGGGGACTTTTGGGGTGGATCAACGGCTTTTAGGGTTTTCTTTCGGTTTTGGGGGTGATCCCGCTTTTTTTTGTGGTGTTTTTGACGTGTTTTGGGGTTTCCGTTGCGTTTCGTTGATTTCCTAATGTGTTTTAAGTTTGTTGGGAGTGGACTTTGGGATTTGGAGAACATCAGGTAGGTTTAGTGTGTTTTTGGGGTGGATCTATGGTTTTGGGGGTTTTCTTTCTTTTTTAGGGGTTATCCTGTTCTTGTTTGGGGTGTTTTCGACTTGTTTTGGGGTCTCCGTTGGGTTTTAGTTGGATTCTCGTTGGTCGTTAGGGTAAATGGGAGTGGATTGTGGGTTTTGAAGAAGATCAGGTGAGTTTAGGGTGGTTTTGCGGGGAAATTCATAGTGTTTGGTGTTTTTTCTTCTGATCCAGTTCTTTTTTGGGGTGTTTTTGAGGTGTTTTTGGGGTTTCCGTTGGGTTTCGTTGAGTTCCTAATGGGTTTTATGGTGGTTGGGAGTGGACATTTGGATTTGGAGAACATCAGGTACGTTTAGAGTGGTTTTGGGATTGGATCCGTGCTTTTGGGGGTTTTCTTTCGTTTTTGGGGGTGATCCTGTTCTTGTTTGGGGTGTTTTCGACTTGTTTTGGGGTCTCCGTTGGGTTTTAGTTGGATTCTCGTTGGTCGTTAAGGTAAATGGGAGTGGATTGTGGGTTTTGAAGAAGATCAGGCGAGTTTAGGGTGGTTTTGCGGGGAAATTCATAGTGTTTGGTGTTTTTTCTTCTGATCCAGTTCTTTTTTGGGGTGTTTTTGAGGTGTTTTTGGGGTTTCCGTTGGGTTTCGTTGAGTTCCTAATGGGTTTTATGGTGGTTGGGAGTGGACATTTGGATTTGGAGAACATCAGGTACGTTTAGAGTGGTTTTGGGATTGGATCCGTGCTTTTGGGGGTTTTCTTTCGTTTTGGGGGGTGATCCTGTTCTTGTTTGGGGTGTTTTGGACGTGTTTTGGGTTCTCCGTTGGATTTCGTTGGGTTTTCCGTGGTCATCATGGTGGAAAAGTGTAAATTGTTGGTTTTGGAGAACATCAGGTAGGTTTATGAGGACTTCTGGGGCAGATTCATGGTTTTTAGAGTTTTCTTCTGTTTTTTCTAGTGATCCAGTTGTTTTTTGGCATGTTTTTGACGTGTTTTGGGGTCTCCGTTGGGTTTCATTGGGTTTTTCGTGGTCATCATGGTGGAAAAGTGTAAATTGTGGGTTTTGGAGAACATCAGGTAGATTTAGGGTGTTTTTTGAGTGGATCTATGGTTTTGGGGGATTTTGTTCCTGTTTTGGGGTGATCCAATTCTTTTTTTGGTTGTTTTGGACGTGTTTTGGGTTCTCCGTTGGGTTTTGTTGGGTTTTCCGTGGTCATCATGGTGGAAAAGTGTAAATTGTGGGTTTTGGAGAACATCAGTTAGGTTTAGGGGGACTTTTGGGGTGTATTCATGGCATTTGGGGTTTTCTTCTGTTTTTTTGGGGGGGGGGTGATCGAATTCATTTTTGGGGTGTTTTTGACGTGTTTTGGGGTCTCCGTTGGGTTTTGATGGGTTCTTGTTGGTCATCATGTTGGAAAAGTGTAAATTGAGGGTTTTGGAGAACATCAGGAAGGTTTAGTGTGTTTTTTGGGTGGATCTATGGTTTTTGGGATTTTCTTTCTTTTTTAGGGGTTATCCTGTTCTTGTTTGGGGTGTGTTCGACTTGTTTTGGGGTCTCCGTTGGGTTTTAGTTGGATTCTCGTTGGTCGTTAATGTAAATGGGAGTGGATTGTGGGTTTTGAAGAAGATCAGGTGAGTTTAGGGTGGTTTTGCGGGGAAATTCATAGTGTTTGGTGTTTTTTCTTCTGATCCAGTTCTTTTCTGGGGTGTTTTTGAGGTGTTTTTGGGGTTTCCGTTGGGTTTCGTTGAGTTCCTAATGGGTTTTATGGTGGTTGGGAGTGGACATTTGGATTTGGAGAACATCAGGTACGTTTAGAGTGGTTTTGGGATTGGATCCGTGCTTTTTGGGGTTTTCTTTCGTTTTTGGGGGTGATCCTGTTCTTGTTTGGGGTGTTTTTGACGTGTTTTGTGGTCTCTGTTTTGTTTCGTTGTGTTTTCCTTGTTCATTTTGGTGGAAAAGGCTGAATAGTGGGTTTTGGAGAACATCAGGTAGGTTTAGGGTGGTTTTGGGATTTGATCCGTGCTTTTTGGGGATTTTGTTCCAGTTTTGGGGGTGATTCCGTTCTTGTTTGTGGTGTTTTTGATGTGTTTTGGGTTCTCCGTTGGGTTTCGTTGGGTTTTCCGTTGGCATCATGGTGGAAAAGTGTAAATAGTGGGTTTTGGAGAACATCAGGTAGGTTTAGGGGGACTTTTGGGGTGGATTCATGATATATGGGGTTTTCTTCTGTTTTTTTTTTTTTTGGGGGGGTGATTGAATTCATTTTTGGGGTGTTTTTGACGTGTTTTGGGATCTTTGTTTGTTTTGTTGGGTTCTTGTTGGTCATCATGTTGGAAAAGTGTAAATTGTGGGTTTTGGAGAACATCAGGTAGGTTTAGTGTCTTTTTGGGGTGGATCTATGTTTTGAGGGGATTTTCTTCCAGTTTTGGGGGTGATCCGGTTCTTTTTGGGGGTGTTTTTGATGTGGTTTGTGTTCTCCGTTGGGTATCGTTGGGTTTTCCGTGGTCATCATGGTGAAAACGTGTAAATTGTGGGTATTGGAGAACATCAGGTAGGTTTAGGGGGACTTTTGGGGTGGATCAACGGCTTTTAGGGTTTTCTTTCGGTTTTGGGGGTGATCCCGCTTTTTTTTGTGGTGTTTTTGACGTGTTTTGGGGTTTCCGTTGCGTTTCGTTGATTTCCTAATGTGTTTTAAGTTTGTTGGGAGTGGACTTTGGGATTTGGAGAACATCAGGTAGGTTTAGTGTGGTTTTGGGGTGGATCTATGGTTTTGGGGGTTTTCTTTCTTTTTTAGGGGTTATCCTGTTCTTGTTTGGGGTGTTTTCGACTTGTTTTGGGGTCTCCGTTGGGTTTTAGTTGGATTCTCGTTGGTCGTTAAGGTAAATGGGAGTGGATTGTGGGTTTTGAAGAAGATCAGGTGAGTTTAGGGTGGTTTTGCGGGGAAATTCATAGTGTTTGGTGTTTTTTCTTCTGATCCAGTTCTTTTTTGGGGTGTTTTTGAGGTGTTTTTGGGGTTTCCGTTGGGTTTCGTTGAGTTCCTAATGGGTTTTATGGTGGTTGGGAGTGGACATTTGGATTTGGAGAACATCAGGTACGTTTAGAGTGGTTTTGGGATTGGATCCGTGCTTTTTGGGGTTTTCTTTCGTTTTGGGGGGTGATCCTGTTCTTGTTTGGGGTGTTTTGGACGTGTTTTGTGGTCTCTGTTTTGTTTCGTTGTGTTTTCCTTGTTCATTTTGGTGGAAAAGGCTGAATAGTGGGTTTTGGAGAACATCAGGTAGGTTTAGGGTGGTTTTGGGATTTGATCCGTGCTTTTTGGGGATTTTGTTCCAGTTTTGGGGGTGATTCCGTTCTTGTTTGTGGTGTTTTTGATGTGTTTTGGGTTCTCCGTTGGGTTTCGTTGGGTTTTCCGTTGGCATCATGGTGGAAAAGGGTAAATTGTGGGTTTTGGAGAACATCAGGTAGGTTTAGGGGGACTTTTGGGGTGGATTCATGGTATTTGTTTTTTTTTTCTGTTTTTCTGGGGTGATCCCGTTCTTTTTTGGTGTGTTTTTGATGTGTTTTGGGGTCTCCGTTGGGTTTTGTTGGTTTCTTGTTGGTCATCATGTTGAAAAAGTGTAAATTGTGGGTTTTGGAGAACATCAGGTAGATTTAGGGTGTTTTTGGAGTGGATCTATGTTTTTGGGGGGATTTTCTTCCAGTTTTGGGGGTGATTACGTTCTTGTTTGGGGTGTTTTTGACCCTTTTTGTGGTCTCCGTTGGGTTTTAGTTGGATTCTCGTTGGTCCTTAAGGTAAATGGGAGTGGATTGTGGGTTTTGAAGAAGATCGGGTGAGTTTAGGGTGGTTTTGCGGCGAAATTCATAGTGTTTGGTGTTTTTTCTTCTGATCCAGTTCTTTTTTGGGGTGTTTTTGAGGTGTTTTTGGGGTTTCCGTTGGGTTTCGTTGAGTTCCTAATGGGTTTTATGGTGGCTGGGTGTGGACAGTTGGATTGGAGAACATCAGGTACGTTTAGAGTGGTTTTGGGATTGGATCCGTGCTTTTTGGGGTTTTCTTTCGTTTTGGGGGGTGATCCTGTTCTTGTTTGGGGTGTTTTGGACGTGTTTTGGGTTCTCCGTTGGGTTTTGTTGGGTTTTCCGTGGTCATCATGCTGGAAAAGTGTAAATTGTGGGTTTTGGAGAATATCAGGTAGGTTTATGAGGACTTCTGGGGCAGATTCATGGTTTTTAGAGTTTTTTTCTGTTTTTTCTAGTGATCCAGTTGTGTTTTTTGCATGTTTTTGACGTGTTTTGGGGTCTCCGTTGGGTTTCATTGGGTTTTCCGTGGTCATCATGGTGGAAAAGTGTAAATAGTGGGTTTTGGAGAACATCAGGTAGGTTTAGGGGGACTTTTGGGGTGGATTCATGATATATGGGGTTTTCTTCTGTTTTTTTTTTTTGGGGGGGGGTGATCGAATTCATTTTTGGGGTGTTTTTGACGTGTTTTGTGATCTTTGTTGGTTTTGTTGGGTTCTTGTTGGTCATCATGTTGGAAAAGTGTAAATTGTGGGTTTTGGAGAACATCAGGTAGGTTTAGTGTCTTTTTGGGGTGGATCTATGTTTTGAGGGGATTTTCTTCCAGTTTTGGGGGTGATCCCGTTCTTTTTGGGGGTGTTTTTGCTGTGGTTTGTGTTCTCCGTTGGGTATCGTTGGGTTTTCCGTGGTCATCATGGTGAAAACGTGTAAATTGTGGGTATTGGAGAACATCAGGTAGGTTTAGGGGGACTTTTGGGGTGGATCAACGGCTTTTAGGGTTTTCTTTCGGTTTTGGGGGTGATCCCGCTTTTTTTTGTGGTGTTTTTGACGTGTTTTGGGGTTTCCGTTGCGTTTCGTTGATTTCCTAATGTGTTTTAAGTTTGTTGGGAGTGGACTTTGGGATTTGGAGAACATCAGGTAGGTTTAGTGTGGTTTTGGGGTGGATCTATGGTTTTGGGGGTTTTCTTTCTTTTTTAGGGGTTATCCTGTTCTTGTTTGGGGTGTTTTCGACTTGTTTTGGGGTCTCCGTTGGGTTTTAGTTGGATTCTCGTTGGTCGTTAAGGTAAATGGGAGTGGATTGTGGGTTTTGAAGAAGATCAGGTGAGTTTAGGGTGGTTTTGCGGGGAAATTCATAGTGTTTGGTGTTTTTTCTTCTGATCCAGTTCTTTTTTGGGGTGTTTTTGAGGTGTTTTTGGGGTTTCCGTTGGGTTTCGTTGAGTTCCTAATGGGTTTTATGGTGGTTGGGAGTGGACATTTGGATTTGGAGAACATCAGGTACGTTTAGAGTGGTTTTGGGATTGGATCCGTGCTTTTTGGGGTTTTCTTTCGTTTTGGGGGGTGATCCTGTTCTTGTTTGGGGTGTTTTGGACGTGTTTTGGGTTCTCCGTTGGGTTTTGTTGGGTTTTCCGTGGTCATCATGGTGGAAAAGTGTAAATTGTGGCTTTTGGAGAACATCAGGTAGGTTTATGAGGACTTCTGGGGCAGATTCATGGTTTTTAGGGTTTTCTTCTGTTGTTTTTCTAGTGATCCAGTTGTTTTTGTCATGTTTTTGACGTGTTTTGGGGTCTCCGTTGGGTTTCATTGGGTTTTTCGTGGTCATCATGGTGGAAAAGTTTAAATTGTGGGTTTTGGAGAACATCAGGTAGATTTAGGGTGTTTTTTGGGTGGATCTATGGTTTTGGAGGATTTTGTTCCAGTTTTGGGGTGATCCAATTCTTTTTTGGGGTGTTTTGGACATGTTTTGGGTTCTCCGTTGGGTTTCGTTGTGTTTTCCGTGGTCATCATGGTGGAAAAGTGTAAATTGTGGGTTTTGGAGAACATCAGGTAGGTTTAGGGGGACTTTTGGGGTGGATTCATGGTATTTGGGGTTTTCTTCTGGTTTTTTTGGGGGGGTGATCGAATTCATTTTTGGGGTGTTTTTGACGTGTTTTGGGGTCTCCGTTGGGTTTTGCTGGGTTCTTGTTGGTCATCATGTTGGAAAAGTGTAAATTGCGGGTTTTGGAGATCATCAGGTAGGTTTACTGTCTTTTTGGGGTGGATCTATGTTTTTGGGGGATTTTCTTCCAGTTTTGGGGGTGATTCGGTTCTTGTTTGTGGTGTTTTTGATGTGTTTTGGGTTCTCCATTGGGTTTCGTTGGGTTTTCCGTTGGCATCATGGTGGAAAAGGGTAAATTGTGGGTTTTGGAGAACATCAGGTAGGTTTAGGGGGACTTTTGGGGTGGATTCATGGTATTTGTTTTTTTTTCTGTTTTTCTGGGGTGATCCCGTTCTTTTTTGGTGTGTTTTTGATGTGTTTTGGGGTCTCCGTTGGGTTTTGTTGGGTTCTTGTTGGTCATCATGTTGGAAAAGTGTAAATTGTGGGTTTTGGAGAATATCAGGTGAGTTTAAGTTTTTCTGGGTGGTGAATCTATGGTTTTGGTTGAATTCTTCTGTTTTTTTAGCGTTTTCTTCTGTTTTTGGGGTGGTCCCATTCTTTTTTGGGGTGTTTTTGACATATTTTGGGGTCTCCGTTGGGTTTTGTTGGGTTCTTGTTGTTCATCATGGTGAAAACGTGTAAATTGTGGGTATTGGAGAACATCAGGTAGGTTTAGGGGGACTTTTGGGGTGGATCAACGGCTTTTAGGGTTTTCTTTCGGTTTTGGGGGTGATCCCGCTTTTTTTTTGTGGTGTTTTTGACGTGTTTTGGGGTTTCCGTTGCGTTTCGTTGATTTCCTAATGTGTTTTAAGTTTGTTGGGAGTGGACTTTGGGATTTGGAGAACATCAGGTAGGTTTAGTGTGTTTTTGGGGTGGATCTATGGTTTTGGGGGTTTTCTTTCTTTTTTAGGGGTTATCCTGTTCTTGTTTGGGGTGTTTTCGACTTGTTTTGGGGTCTCCGTTGGGTTTTAGTTGGATTCTCGTTGGTCGTTAAGGTAAATGGGAGTGGATTGTGGGTTTTGAAGAAGATCAGGTGAGTTTAGGGTGGTTTTGCGGGGAAATTCATAGTGTTTGGTGTTTTTTCTTCTGATCCAGTTCTTTTTTGGGGTGTTTTTGAGGTGTTTTTGGGGTTTCCGTTGGGTTTCGTTGAGTTCCTAATGGGTTTTATGGTGGTTGGGAGTGGACATTTGGATTTGGAGAACATCAGGTACGTTTAGAGTGGTTTTGGGATTGGATCCGTGCTTTTGGGGGTTTTCTTTCGTTTTTGGGGGTGATCCTGTTCTTGTTTGGGGTGTTTTGGACGTGTTTTGGGTTCTCCGTTGGGTTTTGTTGGGTTTTCCGTGGTCATCATGCTGGAAAAGTGTAAATTGCTGGTTTTGGAGAACATCAGGTAGGTTTATGAGGACTTCTGGGGCAGATTCATGGTTTTTAGGGTTTTCTTCTGTTGTTTTTCTAGTGATCCAGTTGTTTTTGTCATGTTTTTGACGTGTTTTGGGGTCTCCGTTGGGTTTCATTGGGTTTTTCGTGGTCATCATGGTGGAAAAGTTTAAATTGTGGGTTTTGGAGAACATCAGGTAGATTTAGGGTGTTTTTTGGGTGGATCTATGGTTTTGGAGGATTTTGTTCCAGTTTTGGGGTGATCCAATTCTTTTTTGGGGTGTTTTGGACATGTTTTGGGTTCTCCGTTGGGTTTCGTTGTGTTTTCCGTGGTCATCATGGTGGAAAAGTGTAAATTGTGGGTTTTGGAGAACATCAGGTAGGTTTAGGGGGACTTTTGGGGTGGATTCATGGTATTTGGGGTTTTCTTCTGTTTTTTTTGGGGGGGTGATCGAATTCATTTTTGGGGTGTTTTTGACGTGTTTTGGGGTCTCCGTTGGGTTTTGCTGGGTTCTTGTTGGTCATCATGTTGGAAAAGTGTAAATTGCGGGTTTTGGAGAACATCAGGTAGGTTTACTGTCTTTTTGGGGTGGATCTATGTTTTTGGGGGATTTTCTTCCAGTTTTGGGGGTGATTCCGTTCTTGTTTGGGGTGTTTTTGACGTGTTTTGTGGTCTCTGTTTTGTTTCGTTGTGTTTTCCTTGTTCATTTTGGTGGAAAAGGCTGAATAGTGGGTTTTGGAGAACATCAGGTAGGTTTAGGGTGGTTTTGGGATTTGATCCGTGCTTTTTGGGGATTTTGTTCCAGTTTTGGGGGTGATTCCGTTCTTGTTTGTGGTGTTTTTGATGTGTTTTGGGTTCTCCGTTGGGTTTCGTTGGGTTTTCCGTTGGCATCATGGTGGAAAAGGGTAAATTGTGGGTTTTGGAGAACATCAGGTAGGTTTAGGGGGACTTTTGGGGTGGATTCATGGTATTTGTTTTTTTTTTTCTGTTTTTCTGGGGTGATCCCGTTCTTTTTTGGTGTGTTTTTGATGTGTTTTGGGGTCTCCGTTGGGTTTTGTTGGGTTCTTGTTGGTCATCATGTTGGAAAAGTGTAAATTGTGGGTTTTGGAGAATATCAGGTGAGTTTAAGTTTTTCTGGGTGGTGAATCTATGGTTTTGGTTGAATTCTTCTGTTTTTTTAGCGTTTTCTTCTGTTTTTGGGGTGGTCCCATTCTTTTTTGGGGTGTTTTGGACGTGTTTTGGGTTCTCCGTTGGATTTGGTTGGGTTTTCCGTCGTCATCATGCTGGAAAAGTGTAAATTGTTGGTTTTGGAGAACATCAGGTAGGTTTATGAGGACTTCTGGGGCAGATTCATGGTTTTTAGAGTTTTCTTCTGTTTTTTCTAGTGATCCAGTTGTTTTTTGGCATGTTTTTGACGTGTTTTGGGGTCTCCGTTGGGTTTCATTGGGTTTTTCGTGGTCATCATGGTGGAAAAGTGTAAATTGTGGGTTTTGGAGAACATCAGGTAGATTTAGGGTGTTTTTTGAGTGGATCTATGGTTTTGGGGGATTTTGTTCCTGTTTTGGGGTGATCCAATTCTTTTTTTGGTTGTTTTGGACGTGTTTTGGGTTCTCCGTTGGGTTTTGTTGGGTTTTCCGTGGTCATCATGGTGGAAAAGTGTAAATTGTGGGTTTTGGAGAACATCAGGTAGGTTTAGGGGGACTTTTGGGGTGGATTCATGGCATTTGGGGTTTTCTTCTGTTTTTTTTGGGGGGGGGTGATCGAATTCATTTTTGGGGTGTTTTTGACGTGTTTTGGGGTCTCCGTTGGGTTTTGATGGGTTCTTGTTGGTCATCATGTTGGAAAAGTGTAAATTGAGGGTTTTGGAGAACATCAGGAAGGTTTAGTGTGTTTTTTGGGTGGATCTATGGTTTTTGGGATTTTCTTTCTTTTTTAGGGGTTATCCTGTTCTTGTTTGGGGTGTGTTCGACTTGTTTTGGGGTCTCCGTTGGGTTTTAGTTGGATTCTCGTTGGTCGTTAAGGTAAATGGGAGTGGATTGTGGGTTTTGAAGAAGATCAGGTGAGTTTAGGGTGGTTTTGCGGGGAAATTCATAGTGTTTGGTGTTTTTTCTTCTGATCCAGTTCTTTTTTGGGGTGTTTTTGAGGTGTTTTTGGGGTTTCCGTTGGGTTTCGTTGAGTTCCTAATGGGTTTTATGGTGGTTGGGAGTGGACATTTGGATTTGGAGAACATCAGGTACGTTTAGAGTGGTTTTGGGATTGGATCCGTGCTTTTTGGGGTTTTCTTTCGTTTTTGGGGGTGATCCTGTTCTTGTTTGGGGTGTTTTGGACGTGTTTTGTGGTCTCTGTTTTGTTTCGTTGTGTTTTCCTTGTTCATTTTGGTGGAAAAGGCTGAATAGTGGGTTTTGGAGAACATCAGGTAGGTTTAGGGTGGTTTTGGGATTTGATCCGTGCTTTTTGGGGATTTTGTTCCAGTTTTGGGGGTGATTCCGTTCTTGTTTGTGGTGTTTTTGATGTGTTTTGGGTTCTCCGTTGGGTTTCGTTGGGTTTTCCGTGGTCATCATGCTGGAAAAGTGTAAATTGTGGGTTTTGGAGAATATAGGTAGGTTTATGAGGACTTCTGGGGCAGATTCATGGTTTTTAGGGTTTTCTTCTGTTTTTTCTAGTGATCCAGTTGGTTTTTTTGCATGTTTTTGACGTGTTTTGGGGTCTCCGTTGGGTTTCATTGGGTTTTTCGTGGTCATCATGGTGGAAAAGTTTAAATTGTGGGTTTTGGAGAATATCAGGTAGATTTAGGGTGTTTTTTGGGTGGATCTATGGTTTTGGGGGATTTTGTTCCAGTTTTGGGGTGATCCCGTTCTTTTTTGGGGTGTTTTTGACGTGTTTTGGGTTCTCCGTTGGGTTTCATTGGGTTTTCCGTGGTCATCATGGTGGAAAAGTGTAAATAGTGGGTTTTGGAGAACATCAGGTAGGTTTAGGGGGACTTTTGGGGTGGATTCATGGTATTTGTTTTTTTTTTCTGTTTTTCTGGGGTGATCCCGTTCTTTTTTGGTGTGTTTTTGATGTGTTTTGGGGTCTCCGTTGGGTTTTGTTGGGTTCTTGTTGGTCATCATGTTGGAAAAGTGTAAATTGTGGGTTTTGGAGAACATCAGTTAGGTTTAGTGTAGTTTTGGGATGGATCTATGTTTTTGGGGGGATTTTCTTCCAGTTTTGGGGGTGATTACGTTCTTGTTTGGGGTGTTTTTGACCCTTTTTGTGGTCTCCGTTGGGTTTTAATTTGATTCTCGTTGGTCCTTAAGGTAAATGGGAGTGGATTGTGGGTTTTGAAGAAGATCGGGTGAGTTTAGGGTGGTTTTGCGGCGAAATTCATAGTGTTTGGTGTTTTTTCTTCTGATCCAGTTCTTTTTTGGGGTGTTTTTGAGGTGTTTTTGGGGTTTCCGTTGGGTTTCGTTGAGTTCCTAATGGGTTTTATGGTGGCTGGGTGTGGACAGTTGGATTGGAGAACATCAGGTACGTTTAGAGTGGTTTTGGGATTGGATCCGTGCTTTTTGGGGTTTTCTTTCGTTTTGGGGGGTGATCCTGTTCTTGTTTGGGGTGTTTTGGACGTGTTTTGGGTTCTCCGTTGGGTTTTGTTGGGTTTTCCGTGGTCATCATGCTGGAAAAGTTTAAATTGTGGGTTTTGGAGAATATCAGGTAGGTTTATGAGGACTTCTGGGGCAGATTCATGGTTTTTAGAGTTTTTTTCTGTTTTTTCTAGTGATCCAGTTGTGTTTTTTGCATGTTTTTGACGTGTTTTGGGGTCTCCGTTGGGTTTCATTGGGTTTTCCGTGGTCATCATGGTGGAAAAGTGTAAATAGTGGGTTTTGGAGAACATCAGGTAGGTTTAGGGGGACTTTTGGGGTGGATTCATGATATATGGGGTTTTCTTCTGTTTTTTTTTTTTGGGGGGGGGTGATCGAATTCATTTTTGGGGTGTTTTTGACGTGTTTTGGGATCTTTGTTGGTTTTGTTGGGTTCTTGTTGGTCATCATGTTGGAAAAGTGTAAATTGTGGGTTTTGGAGAACATCAGGTAGGTTTAGTGTCTTTTTGGGGTGGATCTATGTTTTGAGGGGGTTTTCTTCCAGTTTTGGGGGTGATCCCGTTCTTTTTGGGGGTGTTTTTGCTGTGGTTTGTGTTCTCCGTTGGGTATCGTTGGGTTTTCCGTGGTCATCATGGTGAAAACGTGTAAATTGTGGGTATTGGAGAACATCAGGTAGGTTTAGGGGGACTTTTGGGGTGGATCAACGGCTTTTAGGGTTTTCTTTCGGTTTTGGGGGTGATCCCGCTTTTTTTTTGTGGTGTTTTTGACGTGTTTTGGGGTTTCCGTTGCGTTTCGTTGATTTCCTAATGTGTTTTAAGTTTGCTGGGAGTGGACTTTGGGATTTGGAGAACATCAGGTAGGTTTAGTGTGGTTTTGGGGTGGATCTATGGTTTTGGGGGTTTTCTTTCTTTTTTAGGGGTTATCCTGTTCTTGTTTGGGGTGTTTTCGACTTGTTTTGGGGTCTCCGTTGGGTTTTAGTTGGATTCTCGTTGGTCGTTAAGGTAAATGGGAGTGGATTGTGGGTTTTGAAGAAGATCAGGTGAGTTTAGGGTGGTTTTGCGGGGAAATTCATAGTGTTTGGTGTTTTTTCTTCTGATCCAGTTCCTTTTTGGGGTGGTTTTGAGGTGTTTTTGGGGTTTCCGTTGGGTTTCGTTGAGTTCCTAATGGGTTTTATGGTGGTTGGGAGTGGACATTTGGATTTGGAGAACATCAGGTACGTTTAGAGTGGTTTTGGGATTGGATCCGTGCTTTTTGGGGTTTTCTTTCGTTTTGGGGGGTGATCCTGTTCTTGTTTGGGGTGTTTTGGACGTGTTTTGGGTTCTCCGTTGGGTTTTGTTGGGTTTTCCGTGGTCATCATGCTGGAAAAGTGTAAATTGTTGGTTTTGGAGAACATCAGGTAGGTTTATGAGGACTTCTGGGGCAGATTCATGGTTTTTAGGGTTTTCTTCTGTTGTTTTTCTAGTGATCCAGTTGTTTTTGTCATGTTTTTGACGTGTTTTGGGGTCTCCGTTGGGTTTCATTGGGTTTTTCGTGGTCATCATGGTGGAAAAGTTTAAATTGTGGGTTTTGGAGAACATCAGGTAGATTTAGGGTGTTTTTTGGGTGGATCTATGGTTTTGGAGGATTTTGTTCCAGTTTTGGGGTGATCCAATTCTTTTTTGGGGTGTTTTGGACATGTTTTGGGTTCTCCGTTGGGTTTCGTTGTGTTTTCCGTGGTCATCATGGTGGAAAAGTGTAAATTGTGGGTTTTGGAGAACATCAGGTAGGTTTAGGGGGACTTTTGGGGTGGATTCATGGTATTTGGGGTTTTCTTCTGTTTTTTTTGGGGGGGTGATCGAATTCATTTTTGGGGTGTTTTGGACGTTTTTTGGGGTCTCCGTTGGGTTTTGCTGGGTTCTTGTTGGTCATCATGTTGGAAAAGTGTAAATTGCGGGTTTTGGAGAACATCAGGTAGGTTTACTGTCTTTTTGGGGTGGATCTATGTTTTTGGGGGATTTTCTTCCAGTTTTGGGGGTGATTCCGTTCTTGTTTGGGGTGTTTTTGACGTGTTTTGTGGTCTCTGTTTTGTTTCGTTGTGTTTTCCTTGTTCATTTTGGTGGAAAAGGCTGAATAGTGGGTTTTGGAGAACATCAGGTAGGTTTAGGGTGGTTTTGGGATTTGATCCGTGCTTTTTGGGGATTTTGTTCCAGTTTTGGGGGTGATTCCGTTCTTGTTTGTGGTGTTTTTGATGTGTTTTGGGTTCTCCGTTGGGTTTCGTTGGGTTTTCCGTTGGCATCATGGTGGAAAAGGGTAAATTGTGGGTTTTGGAGAACATCAGGTAGGTTTAGGGGGACTTTTGGGGCAGATTCATGATATATGGGGTTTTCTTCTGTTTTTTTTTTGGGGGGGGGTGATCCAATTCATTTTTGGTGTGTTTTTGACGTGTTTTGGGGTCTCCGTTGGGTTTCGTTGGGTTTTTCGTGGTCATCATGGTGGAAAAGTGTAAATTGTGGGTTTTGGAGAACATCAGGTAGATTTAGGGTGTTTTTGGAGTGGATCTATGGTTTTGGGGGATTTTGTTCCAGTTTTGGGGTGATCCCGTTCTTTTTTGGGGTGTTTCTGACATGTTTTGGGTTCTCCGTTGGGTTTCATTGGGTTTTCCGTGGTCATCATGGTGGAAAAGTGTAAATTGTGGGTTTTGGAGAACATCAGGTAGGTTTAGGGTGTTTTTTGGGGTGGATCTATGTTTTTGGGGGATTTTCTTCCAGTTTTGGGGGTGATTCCGTTCTTGTTTGGGGTGTTTTTGACGTGTTTTGTGGTCTCTGTTTTGTTTCGTTGTGTTTTCCTTGTTCATTTTGGTGGAAAAGGCTGAATAGTGGGTTTTGGAGAACATCAGGTAGGTTTAGGGTGGTTTTGGGATTTGATCCGTGCTTTTTGGGGATTTTGTTCCAGTTTTGGGGGTGATTCCGTTCTTGTTTGTGGTGTTTTTGATGTGTTTTGGGTTCTCCGTTGGGTTTCGTTGGGTTTTCCGTTGGCATCATGGTGGAAAAGGGTAAATTGTGGGTTTTGGAGAACATCAGGTAGGTTTAGGGGGACTTTTGGGGTGGATTCATGGTATTTGTTTTTTTTTTTCTGTTTTTCTGGGGTGATCCCGTTCTTTTTTGGTGTGTTTTTGATGTGTTTTGGGGTCTCCGTTGGGTTTTGTTGGGTTCTTGTTCATCATCATGTTGGAAAAGTGTAAATCGTGGGTTTTGGAGAATATCAGGTGAGTTTAAGTTTTTCTGGGTGGTGAATCTATGGTTTTGGTTGAATTCTTCTGTTTTTTTTAGCGTTTTCTTCTGTTTTTGGGGTGGTCCCATTCTTTTTTGGGGTGTTTTTGACATATTTTGGGGTCTCCGTTGGGTTTTGTTGGGTTCTTGTTGTTCATCATGGTGAAAACGTGTAAATTGTGGGTATTGGAGAACATCAGGTAGGTTTAGGGGGACTTTTGGGGTGGATCAACGGCTTTTAGGGTTTTCTTTCGGTTTTGGGGGTGATCCCGCTTTTTTTTTTGTGGTGTTTTTGACGTGTTTTGGGGTTTCCGTTGCGTTTCGTTGATTTCCTAATGTGTTTTAAGTTTGTTGGGAGTGGACTTTGGGATTTGGAGAACATCAGGTAGGTTTAGTGTGGTTTTGGGGTGGATCTATGGTTTTTGGGGTTTTCTTTCTTTTTTAGGGGTTATCCTGTTCTTGTTTGGGGTGTTTTCGACTTGTTTTGGGGTCTCCGTTGGGTTTTAGTTGGATTCTCGTTGGTCGTTAGGGTAAATGGGAGTGGATTGTGGGTTTTGAAGAAGATCAGGTGAGTTTAGGGTGGTTTTGCGGGGAAATTCATAGTGTTTGGTGTTTTTTCTTCTGATCCAGTTCTTTTTTGGGGTGTTTTTGAGGTGTTTTTGGGGTTTCCGTTGGGTTTCGTTGATTTCCTAATGGGTTTTATGGTGGTTGGGAGTGGACATTTGGATTTGGAGAACATCAGGTACGTTTAGAGTGGTTTTGGGATTGGATCCGTGCTTTTTGGGGTTTTCTTTCGTTTTTGGGGGTGATCCTGTTCTTGTTTGGGGTGTTTTCGACTTGTTTTGGGGTCTCCGTTGGGTTTTAGTTGGATTCTCGTTGGTCGTTAAGGTAAATGGGAGTGGATTGTGGGTTTTGAAGAAGATCAGGTGAGTTTAGGGTGGTTTTGCGGGGAAATTCATAGTGTTTGGTGTTTTTTCTTCTGATCCAGTTCTTTTTTGGGGTGGTTTTGAGGTGTTTTTGGGGTTTCCGTTGGGTTTCGTTGAGTTCCTAATGGGTTTTATGGTGGTTGGGAGTGGACATTTGGATTTGGAGAACATCAGGTACGTTTAGAGTGGTTTTGGGATTGGATCCGTGCTTTTTGGGGTTTTCTTTCGTTTTGGGGGGTGATCCTGTTCTTGTTTGGGGTGTTTTGGACGTGTTTTGTGGTCTCTGTTTTGTTTCGTTGTGTTTTCCTTGTTCATTTTGGTGGAAAAGTGTAAATTGCGGGTTTTGGAGAACATCAGGTAGGTTTAGGGTGGTTTTGGGATTTGATCCGTGCTTTTTGGGGATTTTGTTCCAGTTTTGGGGGTGATTCCGTTCTTGTTTGTGGTGTTTTTGATGTGTTTTGGGTTCTCCGTTGGGTTTCGTTGGGTTTTCCGTTGGCATCATGGTGGAAAAGGGTAAATTGTGGGTTTTGGAGAACATCAGGTAGGTTTAGGGGGACTTTTGGGGCAGATTCATGATATATGGGGTTTTCTTCTGTTTTTTTTTTGGGGGGGGGTGATCCAATTCATTTTTGGTGTGTTTTTGACGTGTTTTGGGGTCTCCGTTGGGTTTCGTTGGGTTTTCCGTGGTCATCATGGTGGAAAAGTGTAAATTGTGGGTTTTGGAGAACATCAGGTAGATTTAGGGTGTTTTTGGAGTGGATCTATGGTTTTGGGGGATTTTGTTCCAGTTTTGGGGTGATCCCGTTCTTTTTTGGGGTGTTTCTGACATGTTTTGGGTTCTCCGTTGGGTTTCATTGGGTTTTCCGTGGTCATCATGGTGGAAAAGTGTAAATAGTGGGTTTTGGAGAACATCAGGTAGGTTTAGGGGGACTTTTGGGGTGGATTCACGATATATGGTGTTTTCTTCTGTTTTTTTTTTGGGGGGGGGGCTTATCCAATTCATTTTTGGGGTGTTTTTTACGTGTTTTGGGGTCTCCGTTGGGTTTCGTTGGGTTTTCCGTGGTCATCATGGTGGAAAAGGGTAAATTTGTGGGATTTGGAGAACATCAGGTAGGTTTAGGTTGGTTTTGGGATTGGATCTGTGCTTTTTGGGGATTTTCTTCCAGTTTACGGGTGATCCCTTTCTTTTTTGGGGTGTTTTTGACGTGTTTTGGTGTCTCCTTTTGGGTTTTCGTTTGGTTCATGTTGGTCATCATGGTGAAAATTGTAAATTCTTTGGGGGGGAATTTTCTTCCAGTTTTGGGGGTGATCCCGTTCTTTTTTGGGGTGTTTTTGACATGTTTTGGTGTCTCTGTTGGGTTTCATTGCGTTTTCTGTTGTCATGGTGGTGGAAAAGTGTAAATTGTGGGTTTTGGAGAACTTCAGGTAGGTTTAGGCTTTTTTTGGGGTGGATCTATTTTTGGGGGGTTTTCTTTCGTTTTGGGTGGTTATCCCATTCTTTTTTGGGGTGTTTTTGACGTGTTTTGAGGTCTCCATTTGTTTTTTTTGGGTTTCCATTGGGTTTTCTGGTGGTTGGGAGTGGATTGTACATTTAGGAAAACATCAGGTAGGTTTAAGGGTTTTTTGGGTTGTTAAATCACTTTTTTTCTTCTGATTCGGTTCGCTTTTGGGGTGTTTTTGACGTGTTTTGTGGTTTCCGTTGCGTTTCGTTGAGTTTTGACAAATTGACAAATCCTTGAAGTCCCTTTTGATTGCTCACAGGCTATGCGTTGCCACTCCTTCTCCTCCCAGATATAGGACGAGCAATCGGTAATAGTCTGACGGTTGAACCAAGCTGGGAAGCCTCCTTGTGATGTCCTAACCCAGGCCCTAGGAAGGCAGCAGATTTCCCTTAGAGGAGGGTCCCTTCTACATATTGGACCTTCTGTTCCGCTGATTGATAAATCACCCACAACTAAAACTCACCTTTTCTTCCTGCTGCCTGTGGTCACTATACGGGGGGGTTGGCTTTTCCAACCCTGCCAATATCTCTGGTGGAGAGGGATTATAGCCTTTTCCATCCATCGATTGCCTTTCGGCCTCCAGGGCCTTATACCTGTTGCGCAGGTCTACCTGATAGTGTGATATGGTTGAGATTTTGATAAAATTGCAAACACAAACATTAAAGTGATTACTGGTATCTACCACAGCATTATCTACGACTATAGAATCACAATGACTTCTCATGCAAACACAACCTTTCCCAATATATACAAGTACAGTATCAAGGGTTTCATTAGGATATATCTCAACGTGTCAAATATTTTGCTCAGTGTCAAGACAAATGTCTTGGGATTCCAGCGTGTTACTTTCACAGATGGAACTTTTTTGTTCACGCACAATGCATGCACTTACATCAATTGTTTGCCACTTTCCTCCCTTTTGATGGGCCCACACTTTATGCCCTTTAGTATAAAGTATAGTTCCATTATGATTGAGTCCTAATGCAATGATTGGATATACATTGTATACGGTGGCATTACTTATAGTAAGTATAAAGGACACAATTTGATCATTTTCTGCATAAAGGGTAAAGTTGACTAATTGCAACCATGCTTGAAAATCTTTTTCAAATTCTGAAGCATTATCCCAAATAAATTTTCGAATTTCAGTGGGCAAAGTTCCTCCTTCTCCCTGTCTCTAATAATAGCTGCTGCTAAAGATTGTATACATTACTGCGTTTGGATACAGCTCCAAGCAAGGGAGGTATTGCCTTGGCTTTTTCCAAGGGCATGTACAATTAATTGATGGTATAGAAGCCATTGCTTTGCTAAAGACAATAAGGATGATTTTTATTGGATGATCGAGTTACTGTAGTCAGAAACTAAACCTAACCCTAACCTAACCCTAACACTAACCCAACCCTAAACCTAACCCTAACCCTAACGGCTGCCCGCGGATCTAAACCTAACGCTCAAACCCTAATCCTAACCCTAACCCTAACCCTAACCCGAACACTAAAGCTAAACCTAACCCTAACCCTTACCCTAAACCTAACCCTAACGTAACCCTAACCCTAACCCTAACACTATTCCTAACACTAACCCTAACCCTAACCCTAACCCTAATCCAAACAGAACCCTAAACCTTACCCTAACCCTAACCCTAAACCTAACCCTAACCCTAAACCTAACCCTAAACCTAACCCTAAACCTAACCCTAAACCTAACCCTAACATAACCCTAACCCTAAGCCTAAGCCTAACCCTAACCCTAACGGAACCCTAACCCTAACCCTAACACTATTCCTAACACTAACCCTAACCCTAACCCTAACCCTAATCCAAACAGAACCCTAAACCTTACCCTAACCCTAACCCTAACCCTAACCCTAACCCTAAACCTAAACCTAAACCTAACCTAACCCTAACCCTAACCCTAACCCTAAACCTAACCCTAACCCTAACCCTAACCCTAACCCTAACCTTAACCCTAACCCTAACCCTAACCCTAATCCTAACACTAACAACCCTAACCCTCTAACCCTAACCCTAACACTAACCCCTAACCCTAACCCTAATCCTAACCCTAACCCCTAACCCTAGCCCTAACCCTAACAATAACCCCCAACCCCAACCCTCACCCGAAACCCTAACTCTAGCCCCAGCCCTAGCCCATAACCCTAACCCTAGTTCCCGAGAACTACATCTCCCGGTACGCTCTGGGCATTCAACATGGCTTCCCGGAAATCCCGAATCCAAAAACTACATTTCCCGGCATACTCTGGGTACGCAACATGGCCTCCCGAAAGTCTGGAGTCCCGAGAACTACATCTCCCGGCATGCTCTGGGCACACAACATGGCCTCCCAGTGCCGGAAAACTACACCTACCAGCATTCCCCGCACAGCCAGCATGGCCAATCACAGGCCGAGTGCTCGAGAACTGCATTTACCAGCACTCACTGGAACCCTCACCGCCCTTACAAAAAAAGCCTCAAGCCCTAACATCCAAAAAACCTCAAAACCCCTACAGACCTAACCCAAACTATTTACCACACTAAACCCCTGAAGACCTATGCCTAAAACCCCCAACCCAAAATCTTAGGATGCTCAAAACCCAAACCCAACCCAAAACGTTAGGAATGCTCAAAGCCCTAGCCCAAAAACTTAGGGCGCTCCA
Organism: Aythya ferina; assembly: GCF_964211825.1. Classification (NCBI taxonomy): domain Eukaryota; kingdom Metazoa; phylum Chordata; class Aves; order Anseriformes; family Anatidae; genus Aythya; species Aythya ferina. Next base: position 466,238 of record NW_028181457.1, read on the forward strand.
AACCCTAACCCCAAAACATTAAGACGCAAAAAACCCTAACCCAAAAACTTAGGGTAATACACCATAAATGTTTGTTCATTGTCTTTTGTATTATAAAAACAAGGAGTTCTGTTTGAGGAGCGGGAGTTGCGAAAGCTCCCTGCTGAAGTAAGGAGCTGCATAATGCTTGCCTAGACACTATGAAAATTCTTTTGCTTAATTTTCTTTTTAAAGAGATTTAAATTCTTAAAAATTCTTTTCCGCGCAACAGTGCACGCAGTCGCAGAATATACCAGGATGCGTAATCCCGGAATTAGCAAGATATAAAAAGGGACCTTGGCGGGGGTGAGGTGCGTGCCGTTGGCGGAGCTGAGACTCCCCGGCTGCCCAGTGCTGTTTTGCTTGATGTTTGCTTACTCAATAAATTCCTTTCTATGATTAATACAATGCTCTCTGAAAATTAATTAAGGGGGCAACTTAAAACACTTTGGACGCTCAAAACCCAAACCCAAAAACTTTGGACGCTCAAAACCCTATCCCGAAAACACTAGGACGCTCCAAACCCTATCCCGAAAACAGGACGCTCCAAGCCCTAACCCAAAAACATTCGGACGCTCAAAACCCAAACCCAAAACATTAAGATGCTCCAAACCCTATCCGGAAAACATTAGGAAGCTCAAAGACCTATCCCAAAAACTTAGGACGCTCAAAACCCTATCCTGGAAACACTGAGATGCTCAGAACCCTATCCTCAAAATTTAGGACGCTCCAAACCCTAACCCAAAAACATTAGGACGCTCAAAGCCCCAACCCAAAACACTAGGACGCTCCAAACCCTATCCTGGAAACATTAAGATGCTCAAAACCCTATCCTGAAAACTGAGGATGCTCATTACCCAGACCCAAAATATTAAGATGCTCAAAACCCTAACCCAACTACTTAGGATGCTTGAAAGCCGATCCCAAAAAATTAGGGCACACAAAAGCCTAACCCCAAAAATTAAGATGCTCAAAATCCAAACCCCCAAAATTAGGATACTCAAAACCCTGGACCTGGAGAACCTAACCTGAAAAAAAAAAAAAAAAAAAAAGATCTTAAAACCCTAACCGTAAATAACTGACCAAAAATAAAACCTTAGGACTCTAACCCTAAAAAACATATCAACACTACAACCCAAAAAACTCTAATACCCTAACACGCTAACCCTGAAACCCTTAAAACCCTAACCCCCAAATCCTTAAAACCCTAACCGTTAAAACTCCAACCCTAAAAACCTTAAAATCCTAAACATAAACCCTGAAACCCCTTACCCTGAAACCCAACCCTAGTGCCCAATCCCTGAAACCTTAAAACCCTGAATCAATCTGTAGCAAATAGCATAGGCTGAGTCGAGGATCTCAGTACAGTAGCATTATTATTCGAGATTACAATGGCGGGTGTCCCACAAGCAGGAGGGTGCCTACTAATTCCATACACAGTTTATACACTTTTTTTTTCTGCCGAGGACCGGGACCCTCCCCTGTTTCCCCTTTAACTGTGCTATTCAAGGTTCATAATCTAGCTGGTGCTTCACAGAAAATACACAGCTGCTGGCCTGTTACAAGTCACATTTCTTTTGAGGTTTTTACTCTTTGAGGTGGTAATGTTTCTTACGCCGTGATTTCCACCTAATTGCTGTAAGGATTCTGGTTGTCTGCGTTTTACAAGCTTGTCTGTTATAATAAATAAAAGTCCCAAATAGGATTACAATCAAAGTTTACAATTCACTGAATGAATAGAGGTAAGCAAACAGTGCTGGGTACGCCGGGAGTCTCTGCTCCACCAAGACGCGCACCAGTTATACACCAGTTACCTCCCTTAAGGGATATAGAGAAGCCCTCTCAGATACGTCCGTCCTACTTCTCCTGCATGCGGCCGGAGGTCGGTCTAATTCTGGTGCTGTTGGTGGTGGAAGCTGGGGCAACGGTGGTACTGGTGGCGATACCACAGCCACCGGAGGGGGAGCTGCCGGGAGTGGATTGTTAGGATATGGAGGTGGTAGCTTATCCAACGGCTCACGTTTATCTTCTTTTTCTTTTTCATGTTCTTCTTGTTCTTCAAATTTCTTACCTGCTTTTAGTGTAAATATTGAGGCTGGAAAAGGACGTGAAGTCCTCCTGATCCATAATCCTGCATAATCACTTTCTTCCTGGCTAAAAGGTTCCTTTGAATTAACATGGATATTTAAGGCCTGGCAAATCCAGTCTTCGAAGGATCCAAAAACAGGCCAAAAGACATGTAGTCTTAAAGGCTCCTTTGGCCATTCTGTCACACAATACTGGACCATTTTTAATTTGCTTTTTCCTTTTCTGGGGTCCCTATCATTCCAATTTCGAATCGTTATTCCTAATGGACTTTCTGGTGGTATGACTGGTAATTTGCTCCCTTTCTTCTGGTCTCTGGTCTTCGATTTTGTCTGACCCATCTAGGAATTTTACTCTGGCAATTCCCACAGCCCTTGGTTACCTTAGTAAGAGTGTCTTGCAGGGGGTCGAGGACCTATCACACACCCACAAATCCTATAGGAATCCCTTCGGTCCTTCACCAGCCAAGTCCCTCACGGGAGATTGAAAACGCGGTTAGAAGACCTCCACAATCGCTTCGGAACTAAGTTCCATCCCAGTCACACTCTTACACACACAGGCAACCGAACCCCACCCAACCGAACGGTATACGCTTTAAATGCTTACGACTCCGTCATCTTCGTTCGGATCTTCACACACACAATTACGGGCAAAATATAGTGCTGCAGCTGGCAAGGGAGCTGAAAAAAAGAATCAGAAACTTTGCTTACCTTTATTCAGGTTTAAGATGCCATTAGTTCCGACCTGACTCAAACAGCAGCCACCAAATGGTGGGGGTGCCTCTCCTAGATCAAACCAGAAATCAGGAACCAAAGCCCTCCCGGACGAGCGCCCACTTGTAATAAATGACTGGGTCCCAAATAGGATTGCAATTGAAATTTACAATTTATTAATTGAATAGAGGTAAGCAAGCAGCGCTGGGTGCGCCAGGAGTCTCTGCTCCACCAAGACGCACACAAGTTACATCAGGCGGCTGGTTTTTATGCTGCTAGGCTAATACATATTCATTACTACTTCTACAAAAGGCAGGGTTATTCTAATTAGTTCCCAGAATCCAAACCCTCCCACTGGTGCAGGCGTTATCAGTCTCCGGTGGTCCCTCTGGGGGCCGCTCGTACTGAAGGCTCGTAGTCTTCCTCCCAGGCTTTTCTCTTGTCCATCTCCTTTGTCCATCTTGGCTGGATGGCAGACACTTGCATAGTGTCCCATCAACAGTTGTAATAGTTAGCAGTTATTCTGAAACCCCTTTGTTCTCTTATCCCCTATTGACCCGAATTGATGGACCATTCCTTTGCAAGATACAAGAACTATATACATTAACCACTCTGGTTTTCTCAGACTTTTCATCATATCATGCGGCCCTAGCATTGTTCCATATTGACACAAATCAGATGAACTCATTTCACACTGTTAAGCTGTCTTATCACTGCAAGCATATCTCAATACCACCTTCCTTCCCTCTACAGGATGTAACTGCGCAAAAACAACATTTTTATTCCCACAACCTTGATCCCCTTACCCTGAAGTCCTTATTCCCCTTAAACATAGCAACTCTAACCACAACCCTAACCCTTATTATCAACCCCCTAACGCTAATGACACTGACCTTAATCCAAACCCCAAACTGCCCCTAACCCCAGACAACCAACAACGAAACACACACACACAAAGATGGAAACTACAAAAAAGGCAAAACCCACGATACAGGCCCCAAATCACAAATACGCAACCAAAATGCTACAGAAAAGCCCCAGATGCAGGCCCCAAATGCTACTGCTAGGCCTCAAAAGCTCAAGATGCATCCCAAAGCAAAAATGCAGGCCCCAAACGTTACAGAAAAGCCCCCAAACCCAGGCTGCACAAGTCTACAAGCAGGCCCCAAACTGCCAACAGAAGCAGGCACCAACCACACCCAGATGCAGACCCCAACTGCCCACAAGCAGCTCCTACCCCACCACCCCCTCCCAAGAACTGGACTCCACCCAGACACTGGCCCAAGACCCAGGCCCGCCCCCCACCACCCCCCCTACCATCCCCCCCGACACAGGTGTACAAGCAGCTCACAACCCGCCCCTTCAGAGACCGGTCCCACTCCCCCCACCCCCCCCAAGACATGGGATGCGGAGGTGTACAACCAACTCCCAACTCCCTCCCCCTCAAAGGGAGGCCCCAAAGACCCCCAAATGGAGGCTCCTAGAGTGAACAAACAGCTCCCAACTTCCCCAGGCACAGGCCCACCCCCCCCCCCCAAACACAGGCCACAAAGGTGTATAAACAGCCCAGACCCCCCTCCAAGACCATGGCCCCTATAGTGTACAAGCAGCTCCCAACCACCCACAGATGCAGGCCCCAACCCTTCTCAAAAGGGAGGCACCTAGAATGCACAAGCAACTCCCAACCCCCCTAAACATAGGTCCAAAAGTGCACAAGCAGCTCCCAACCCCCCTCAAATACAGACCCCAAAAGTGTACAAGTAGCTCCCCCCCAGAGACAGGACCCAAAGGTGTACAACCAGTTCCCAACACCCCTGAGACACAGGCCCCAGCCGCCCCCCCAGACACAGCGACCCAAATTCTACAAGCAGCTCCCAACCCCTGCCAGGCAGGCCCCCTACCCTATACAAGCAGCTCCCAACCCTCCCCTCCCCCCCCGAGGGAGGCCCCCAAGCCCCCCACAAACACAGGCCCCTACAGTGTACAGGCAGCTCCCAGCCACCCCCAGATGCTGGCCCCAAAGTTGTACAAACAGCTCCCAGCCACCCTGCAGAAACAGATTCCTACATTGTACAAGCAGTTCCCAGCCCGCTAGACACAGGCCCTGACCCCCCACACATGCAGGCCCCAAAGGTGTACAAGCAGCTCCCACCCCTCCCCCAGACGCAGGTCCCAAGCCCCCCCCCCCCAAACACAGGCCCCTACAACCAGCACCCAACCCCCTACCCCCGATGCCAGGCCCAAAGGTGTAGAAGCAGCTCCAAACCTCCTCCCTCAACCCAGGCTCCAACAGTGTACAAGCACCTCCCAACCAACCCTCCCCTTCCCCCCCCCCCCCCCCCCCCCCAACACAGGCTCCAAAGGAATACAAAGAGCTCCCACCCCTCCCCCAGATGCTGGTCTCAACCCCCCCCCCCGCCCCCAGAAGCAGGCCCCAAAGGTGTAGAGTCAGCTCCCAACCCCCTCAATGCTGGCCCCAAGGGTCTACAAGCAGCTCCCCCCTTGCCCTCAGATACCGGCCCCCAGACACAGACCCCAAAAGCCTAATCACAGGCCCTGAACTCTAGAGGCAGGCTCCAAAACCCAGGACAAAGCCCCAGTGGTTCGAGACAGGGCCCAAATCCCAGACACAGGCCCCAAACGCTAAACATATGCCAAAAGAAGTATTAGTGCTGGTGCCAAATGTTACAGACAGGCCCAAAAGCCCGAGATGCTCAAGGCTGAGACGTAACTTGGCTTTCTGAATTACTGGAAAGCAGCTTTCATTCTCAGATAATTCTGTGCAGCACCCTTACATTTATCCTAACCCTTACCCTTACCCTTACACAAACCCTTACTCTAACCTTTACCGTGACCCGTACCCTTAACCTTACCTTTACCCTTAACCTAACCCTAAACCTTAAACCTTACCATAAAGCTTACCCTTTCTGCTACACTTACCCTTAGCCTAAATCTAAACCTTACACTTACCCTTATCCTAACCCTCATCCTTACCATTACCCATACCCTTATTCTTACCCTTACCCTAACCCTTACCTTTACACTTACAGTTACCATTAACCTTACCCTAACACTTATCCTTAACCTAACCCTTACCCTAAACCTTACCCCAACCCTTACCCTGACCCTTACATTAACCGAAACCCTTACCCTAAACCTTACACTTACACTTAACCTTAACCTTACCCTTAACATTCACCTAATACTTACGCATACGTTTTCCTGACTTTAACCCTAAAACTAACCCTAACCATTACCCTAACACTTAACCTTACCCTAACCCTAACCCTAACCCTTACTCTAACCCTTACCCTGACCTGTACCCTTACACTTACCCTTACTCTTATACTTACCCTAATTCTTACCCATACCATAACCCATACCCTAACACATATTTGTACCCTTAACCTTACCGTTACCCTTAACCTTACCCTTACCCTTACTCTATCCGTTACCCTTACGCTTAACCTTAACATAAACCTTACCCTTAACCTTACCATAAGCCATTGTAAGGGTTAGAGTAAGGGTTAGGGTAAGGGTGTTAGGGTAATGGTTAGGGTAAATTTTAGGCTTATGGTGAGGGAAACGTAAGGGTAAGGATTAGGTTAAGGTTAAGGGTAAGGTTAAGGTTAAGAGTAAGTGTAAGGTTTAGGATAAGGGTTAGGGTTAATGTAAGGGTCAGGGTAAGGGTTGGGGTAAGGTTTAGGGTAAGGAGAAGAGTAAGGGTATGGTTAATGGTAAGGGTGAGGGTTAGGGTTAGGGTAAGGATAAGGGTAAGTGTAAGGTTTAGGGTAAGGGTAATGGTATGCAGAAGGGTAAGGGTAAGTGTAAGGGTAAGGGTAGGAGTAATTGAACGAGTAATTCCTAGGGTAACTGTAAGCGTAAGTGTACATTTAAGTGTTGTTGTATGGCTTATTGTAAGGGTAAGGTTAAGTGTTAGGGTAATGGTTATGGTTAATTATAGGGTTAGGGTGAGAAAAACGTAAGGTTAAGTATTAGCTAAAGGTTAAGTGTAAGGTTAATGTTAAGAGTAAGTGTAAGGTTTAGGGTAAGGGTTAGGGTTAATGTAAGGGTCAGGGTAAGGGTTGGGGTAAGGTTTAGGGTTAGGGTTAGGTTAAGGGTAAGGATTAGGGTAAGGGTAAGGTTATGGTTAAAGGAAAGAGTAAGGGTAAGGAAAAAGTAAAGGTAAGGATTTGGGTAATGGTAAGGGTGAGAAGTGTTAGGGTAAGGGTTACGGTAAGGGTTAGGTAACGCAGTGTACAACCTGGGACGTCACACGCAGAGCTGCCTCTGGCAAGGTGAGTGAGGAACAGATGTAGCAGTTGTTGTGTTGTAGGTCTCACTGTTCCTCTAGGCATCCCCTCTTTGTCTTTTAGAGGTGTTGTAGCTGTTTGAAGAGGGTAGATTGAAGCATCTGCCTTGGGGGCTGGTAAGCGGCAGAGGTAAGGGAGCAGATGAGAGTAACTTACCTAGTTGTGCTGTGTCTTTGGATGCTGCATCGGCCTATGCGTTTCTTTTTCTTTCACAGGTGTCTCGCACAGGCTCAAAGGAGCAAACTGCACTCTGAAGAGCTGTGTAAGAAGAGGGGCTGGTCATGAGCTGGGTTGGAGCAGAACGACCAAGTAGCACAAGGTGACTATGAAAGGTGTCCGTCTTGCTTTGCAGGTGCCGTGGCAGGCTCTCCACAGAAGTGGATAAGGATATGAGATAAGGCCAGAGAGCGACAAGGAGCGGCACGTGCAGGGATGGTTTTGAAGCGCTGCGGTGGCTTACTCTTCTGTTCATCAGGTGCCACAGGCAAGGTGGGTTGTAACATCAGTCGTTATATTTGCATGAAAGCAGTTCACTTGAATGCCACAGTGCATCTGAGTAGGGTGTTCTAGCAAAACAAGCTTGTCTGGCACAGCGGTGCCTGATGGCAGTGTGTTTCCTCAGGTGAAGAGGTGCCTGAAGCCCCATCCTATCTAGCCTTGATTCAAAGATCGAAGCCGAAATTCCTTTAAGTGGTATATTCTTTATTGCAGCGCTGGATGGGGGAGGGGGGAGGGGGAGGGTGAGCGAACAGCTGCGTGGTGTTTAGCTGCCGGCCAGGTTAAACCACGACACACCTTTTACCCTAACATAATAATTCTGTGAAGGCATTAATGCTTGATTTAGAACTGAATACGTTGGCCCATAGCAATAAGAAATTTCACTTCCATTCCTCCCCTAGCTTCATTATAACCAGTGGAGGATCCGCTAGGGTAGATTCCCCAGGTCCCCGTTATTCCTGTTGAAATCAGGGGTTGATTACCCTAGGAAAAGGCTAGTCAATTTGTCCTCCAAAGCCAGGTCCAAACCGTTTTGTTTTATTTATTTAGTTATTTATTTATTTATTTATTTATTTTCATTACATTTCAGAGTTGGTCCAAAAATTCCATAGGGCTTTCTTTTAGACCTTGTTGGAAGCATATTCTCAATTCCCAATTCATCCAGGTTTTAGTATTTACTTAACCGTTCATAATTTTCAGGATGATTCGGGTCTTAGTGGGGGTCGGTCAGGGGAATGCAATTGTCCACAGTTCCCTGAACGGTCCCATCAGCAATCTGAGCTCGCACATGAACTCAGGTTGTTTTAAGAGTTGACCTCTTTTCTGTTTCTGTGACAACTCTCTCGGACCGATCATGGTCCCTTTGCCCTAAAGGGCTAACACCCATGATTTTAAGATCTCTGCCTCGGGCAGAGGCAGAACTATTAACATTCCTACATCCTCTTTCCCTGCTCATTCAACTTCAAACACCTTTAACACTTTCAACAACCCTTTTAACACTTCCTTTATCTTTCTCCAGCCTGTACTTCTCTAATGCCAACATCAAAGGTTCAGTCAGGGGCCAACTTAATTCCCTACCTTTTCCCACCAAGATGCTGAAACATCAGTATACAACATTTCATCCTGTTCTGCTTCTCAAAAAACAACATTAACTGTAGCAAAATATTATAGTTTAAAGTTCCGTTTAGGGGCCACTTTTCTCCACATTCCAGCTTATAAAGCGGCCACCACTGATTACGATATTTTATCAATGTTTTCCTGTTCACACTTCCACCGGCAGATCCTCCAATATCCTTCCAGTGACTTAAAACACATCCTAACACACTTTTCTTTAAAATTTCACTGCTTGTTTGCCCCCCCAGTTTCCAGTTTACACTTTCAGAATACACACGTTACTTACAAAAGCGTATCACAAAACGTATCACTCACAAAAATACGGGCACGCAATATCTTTCAGTAGCGATGCCACAAAACTACTATTACCAGCAATATTGCCAAAATCACAGTAACAATAGTCAGAGTCAAATTCCACATGCGAGAAGTCAGAAAACCGAACTGTGTAACACCGTAACGATATCTTTCTTATAACAATGCCACGAACCTACTATTACCACCAGGAAAATAGCCAAAATCGCAGTAACAAGAACCAGAGTTAAATACCATACTCCATGAGTCAGAAAACCGAAATAGACAACACAATTCCAGATGGACCTTAAAGCGAGCTCCTTCCTTAAGGTCCCCAAACATGTACTTATGGTGCTAACCACAAAGTATATACCAAACACTGCCTCGCAGAAGATCACCTTCTGACTTACAGACAGTTCCAGATGACCGGTCTACCAGAAAACCAAACCAGAATAAAGAATATACTCACTTACAATGATGGGGTCCTTGTCTGCCTCCGCAGTGATCCGGTGAGTCAAGGAGTCCCTCCGGGAAATCCCGGGGGTACCCTAGGGAGTCCTGTTCCCAGCAGGTCCTGCAGTCCGGCAGAGAGGTTGTCCCATCTGGGTCGCCAAATTGATTCAAAGATCGAAGCCGAAATTCCTTTAAGTGGTATATTCTTTATTGCAGCGCTGGATGCACGGGGGATCTCTCCACCTATCGTGCATACCCAAAGCAGAAAGCAGTCTTGAATTTATACAATCAATCTATCAATATTCTACAAGCACCTATACATATGCATTACCTATCCCCGCCTTCCCTCGCTTCTCATGCTAATTAGCCTTTTGGCACCTTGCGCCTGCGCAGAGCCTTCCAAGAATTGTGGGCAGGGGTCTTTGGGACGTGGGCAGGGGTCTTTGGGAGGAAGACCCCGAGTCTTCCTCACAGCGTACTTTTCACCTTTGGTCAGGAATCTGCTGAATTGGCATGTTTCTTAATTGCAAGAGCTGGTTGTTGCCAATTCTCCCGTTTGTTGTATCTTTATAATGAATTCCAATGTCCAGTTTCGAGATTTATAGTCCTTACATTCGTTTCTCTGTCCGCCTGCCGCTTCCTTATCATGAGTTCCAGTGTCTTGTTTCGAGATATACAGTCCTTGTCTGGGGATTGTCCTTGCCTCCCCAATACCTCCTTAATCAATCCCCCCTTTTCTTTTCCCATGCAAATTCTTTTGCATCAGATACTTCCATTATTTACAGTAACACAACAAAGCAGGCATCTAAACAACATGCACACAAATATTCCTAACACTACTAATACGATTAGAGCAATGAATACTTGTTTCAACCATTGGAAATTGGGCAACCAGGAGGTTAACTTAGTCCATAGTTCACTAAAACTCCATGAAAGATCATCTTTACTGATCTCATGTAGGATCCTGGTCTGCTTCCATATTTCTTCCAGGTCGGTAGAGATCCTTCCACTCTGATCTACATACATACAACAACTTGTGTTTATTACTGTACAGACTCCCCCTTGAGTGGCCAGTAACAAGTCTAGGGCCATCCGATTTTGGAATACTACCTGTGATAAACTAGATATCTCTTCTTGTTGAGCCTTTATAGCATCCAGAATTTTGTTTTCTAACTTCTCTATAATTGCAGAAATATTAACTATTGCCTTTTCCAATTCACTCACTCCTAACCATGGGATAAACCATCGCACAAAACTATGAAAAGGGGTGTGTCTCTCTACCAACGGATTGTTAATTTTTCATCTGATTCTCCGGATATGATTTCTCAAGTAACCTCGAGGCACTACATCATGTACTGTCATATTGGGGACTACCGCTCCAAGAGTGCAAGTTCCCTTCCAATTCTCAGGCAAGACCTTACGGGCTGTATCATTGCATAGCCAATACCACCCTTTTCCTTCTGGAACCGTCCAGCTGGTTGAATTTGTCCAGCCGCTAGTCGTACTAATATCAATTGTTCAATTACAAGATGTCTGATTTCCCACATAAGTAGTATCCGTATTTATACAATGCTGTTTTCCTATACCCTTAGGCGGGTTACACCTTTGTACACATACATAATAGGATTCTAACGGCATGAAGCTACTCACTTCTAGTTCCAAAACTGCTTAATGTTTTCGACCCCGAGATGTGTTTTCCCACAAATTAGTCCAAGATAAGTTTGCAGGCAAGGGAATCCCAATTAACGATACACCCTTATTCCCATGCTGTGGCAGATGGGTGCATACCCAACAGTTCGTCTTATTAGTTACTTGAGAAATTGTTTGTATTAAGGTCAGGTGTAAGTTCTCATCCCAAGTTGCCCACCCCAAATCCGAGAACCGCACCCCTGCAATCATTAGGATCTGGAAAACCGTAATTTTGTTGGTCCAATTGGAGTGGTGGTCCATATCCTCGCCGGGGCCTTCTTCACCCTTGAATTGTGGATCCAAGCTGCTTGCTTCTTAATCTTAATGGCGGTGTGTGTTGTCAGTAATACTTGGTATGCTCCCATCCACTTTCCTTCCATTTTTCCTGCACGGGTTGTCCTGAAAAAGTCTTTATAAAAATAAAATCCCCGAGCTTAAAGGGGTGGATTGGTTGATCCAACCCTCTAGCCCTGGTCCCTAAAACAAATTTATGTACTTTATTTAATTGTTTCTGAAGTTCAGTTATATAAGCATATAAATGTTCTGATCCTAACTGCGTTAGGTCCTCTCCACTAAATAGAAATTGCTATGGCCTTCCATATAAGATTTTGAAGGGACTCAAATTTCCTTTTATTCTAGGTTTAAATCTAATTCCAAGTAATGCTAAAGGGAGGGATTGAGGCCATGACAAATTAGCTTCTTATCCAATTTTAGCTATTTATTGTTTAATTAAATGGTTCATTTTTTCTACCTGTCCACTTGCCTGTGGTCTATAAGGAGTATGCAGTTGCCAATCTATCTTTAGAATCTTACTTATCTGTTCTACCACTTGTGCACAAAAATGTGAAACTCTATCAGAAGACATTGCTACTAGAATCCCAAAGCATGGTATTATTTCATTTAACAAGACTTTAACCACTTCTCTTGCTTTGGTTGTTCGACAGGGAAAGGCTTCAGGCCTTCCTGAAAACGTGTCAGTCAGAACCAGTAAATAATGATACCCCCCTTTTCTAGGGAGTTCTGAAAAATCAATTTGCCACTGTTGCCCCGAATAATTTCCTTTACCGATTATTCCAAATTTTATTCTATTCTTGGTATTGGGGTTATTGTGTAAGCAAATGCTACATTGTTGAGTTACTTGTTTTATCATATCGTCCCACTAATGTCGGACTCAGGCTCTTATGCGGTGTGCCAGCTCCCCAATGCGTTTTATTGTGTTCTGTAAGAACTATGGGCCATGTCAAACTAGAGGGTATTACTATGTGGTTATCTTTTAAATATACTCATCCATCTGGTTTCATTTTACCTTTCAAATCTTCAATTAATTTTAAGTCTTCTTTTGTATAATTTGGATATAGTTTGGATTTTACCGTCTGGTATCAAAGACAATGCCTTCACCTCAGTTATTTCAGCTGCCTGCTTAGCCTCTGCCAATCGATTTTCCAATTTCAAAATCGCTGTTCCCCTTTTGGTGTCCCTGACAATGCATGATAGCTACCTTTTCTGGTTGTTTTACAGCCTCTAACAATTTTAAAATTTCTTCAGCATACTTTGTGTTTTCACTGAGCGGTCAGCAATCCATGTTCTTTCCGAATTGCTCCATGAGCATGTACCACGCCGAATGTATATTTAGGATCTGTCCAAATATTTACCCTTTTTCCCGCTGCCAGTTCCAATGCTCTCGTGAGAGCAACTATCTCCGCCTTTTGAGCTGATGTTCCAGGGGGTAAAGGCTTAGACTCGATTACCTGCTGAGTAGTTGTTATAGCATATCCAGCTTTACGTTGTCTTTGCGTAACAAAACTGCTCCCATCCGTGAACCAAGTTTCTTCCGCGTCTTCCATGGGCTCCTCCTTAAGGTCTGGTCGGCTGGAATACACAGTCTCTAGAGTTTCTAAACAATCGTGAATCACAGCTTGTGCCGGAGCATCACTAAGAAAAGAGGCTAGATTCACAATATGAATTATCACAATCTCCACGTCGTCCTGTTCTACCAATATTGCTTGATATTTCAAAATCATCAATTCTTGTTTAAGTTGTTTAAAGACTTTTTGTGCTTCTCCAGTCCAGACTAACTTTGACTGGTTAATCTTTATCAATTCACATAGAGGCTTTACCAACAGTCCATAATTATAAATCCAAAGGCGACACCAACCTGTCATTCCTAAAAAGCTTTGTAGCTCCTTTACCATTTGAGGTTCTGGAGTCCGGCAAATGACTTCCTTATGTTCAGTTCCTAGTTCTCGTTGTCCTTCCGAAATGTCAAATCCCAGATAGGTCACACTTTGTTGAGCCAGCTGGACTTTCTGTCAAGAGACTTGATATCCATTTAAACCCAGAAAATTAAGACGACTTATAGTCCATTGAATCCAACTCCCTTTAGTCTCGGTAGCTATTAAGAGATCATCTACATATTGTAACAAAGCACCTTCAGTGTCCGGAGGTATCCATGTTTCGAGTTCCCTTGCTAATTGGTTTCCAAAAATAGTGGGGCTATTCTTGAATCCTTGAGGTAGTAATGTCCACGTAAGCTGCGTCTTTCTGCCTGAATCGGGATTTTCCCATTCAAAGGCGAATAGGTTTTGGCTTTCTGTGGCTAAGCCTAGGCAGAAGAAGGCATCTTTTAAATCCAGTACGGTAAACCAGACTTGACTATTCTTTAATTTAGTCAGCAAAGTATAAGGGTTTGCCACTACTGGATGTATATCCTCAGTGATTTTATTTATGGCCCTCAAATCCTGAACTAGCCTATAGCTTTTTCATCTGCCTTTTTAATTGGCAATATGGGTGCATTGGATTCTGATTCGCATTCAATCAATAATCCATACTGTAAAAATTGATCAATTATCTCTTTAATTCCTTTCCTATCTTCTATCCTCAAAGGATATTACTTAACCTTAACGGGTTTCTCTCCTGGCTTTAATTTAATAATTATTAAGGTCACATTTTTAGCTCTTCCAGGGACTTCGGTAGCCCAAACTCCTGGACATACTTGATCTGTGATCTCTAAAGGTATTTCACTTTTAGGGTCAGTTTGTATTAGTGCCAAGCTTAACACATTTATTAGTTGTTCTTCTCCTGTTCTTAATTCCATTTTCCCTTTTTCAAAGACAATTTCTGCTCCTACTTGCTCTAATAAATCTCTACCTAAGAGTGCCCATGAGGAGCTAGGCATAGATAAAAATCTGTGTATGCCCCATTGTTTCCCTAACTTGTACCTCAAAGGTTCACAAAAATAAGCCTTTTCGGTTACACCTTGTCCTGGTTTCAGTTAGAACAGAATTAATTTTCTTCCTAGTAGCTGGGAGAATGCTATGTTTTGGCTTAGGATGAGAAGAGTGCTGATAACACCCCGATGTTTCAGTTGTTGCAGAGCAATGCTTATACCAAGCCAAGGACATCTCAGCTTCTTGCTCTGTCCTGCCAACAGGCAGGCTGGGGGTGCAGTAAGAGCTGGGAGGGGACAGACCCAGGACAGGTGACCCAAACTAGCCAAAGGGGTATTCCATAGCATCTGACGTCAGGCTAAACAATACATAGGGGTGGCTAGCCAGGGGGAGGGGGCCGGACTGCTCGGGGTTAGGCTGGGCATCGGTCAGCGGGTGGTGAGCAATTGCATTGTGCATCACTTGTTTGTACACATTATTACTAGTGGTACTATTATCATCATTGTATTATTATTATTATTATTATTATTATTATTATTATTATTATTATTTTGTCTTATTAAACTGTCTTTATCTCAACTCACGGGCTTCACTTTCCATTTCTCTCCCCCATCCCAGAGAGGGAGGGGGAGGGGGAGCGAACAGCTGCGTGGTGTTTAGCTGCCGGCCGGGTTAAACCACGACACACCTTTTACCCTAACATAATAATTCTGTGAAGGCATTAATGCTTGATTTAGAACTGAATACGTTGGCCCATAGCAATAAGAAATTTCACTTCCATTCCTCCCCTAGCTTCATTATAACCAGTGGAGGATCCGCTAGGGTAGATTCCCCAGGTCCCCGTTATTCCTGTTGAAATCAGGGGTTGATTACCCTAGGAAAAGGCTAGTCAATTTGTCCTCCAAAGCCAGGTCCAAACCGTTTTGTTTTATTTATTTAGTTATTTATTTATTTATTTATTTATTTTCATTACATTTCAGAGTTGGTCCAAAAATTCCATAGGGCTTTCTTTTAGACCTTGTTGGAAGCATATTCTCAATTCCCAATTCATCCAGGTTTTAGTATTTACTTAACCGTTCATAATTTTCAGGATGATTCGGGTCTTAGTGGGGGTCGGTCAGGGGAATGCAATTGTCCACAGTTCCCTGAACGGTCCCATCAGCAATCTGAGCTCGCACATGAACTCAGGTTGTTTTAAGAGTTGACCTCTTTTCTGTTTCTGTGACAACTCTCTCGGACCGATCATGGTCCCTTTGCCCTAAAGGGCTAACACCCATGATTTTAAGATCTCTGCCTCGGGCAGAGGCAGAACTATTAACATTCCTACATCCTCTTTCCCTGCTCATTCAACTTCAAACACCTTTAACACTTTCAACAACCCTTTTAACACTTCCTTTATCTTTCTCCAGCCTGTACTTCTCTAATGCCAACATCAAAGGTTCAGTCAGGGGCCAACTTAATTCCCTACCTTTTCCCACCAAGATGCTGAAACATCAGTATACAACATTTCATCCTGTTCTGCTTCTCAAAAAACAACATTAACTGTAGCAAAATATTATAGTTTAAAGTTCCGTTTAGGGGCCACTTTTCTCCACATTCCAGCTTATAAAGCGGCCACCACTGATTACGATATTTTATCAATGTTTTCCTGTTCACACTTCCACCGGCAGATCCTCCAATATCCTTCCAGTGACTTAAAACACATCCTAACACACTTTTCTTTAAAATTTCACTGCTTGTTTGCCCCCCCAGTTTCCAGTTTACACTTTCAGAATACACACGTTACTTACAAAAGCGTATCACAAAACGTATCACTCACAAAAATACGGGCACGCAATATCTTTCAGTAGCGATGCCACAAAACTACTATTACCAGCAATATTGCCAAAATCACAGTAACAATAGTCAGAGTCAAATTCCACATGCGAGAAGTCAGAAAACCGAACTGTGTAACACCGTAACGATATCTTTCTTATAACAATGCCACGAACCTACTATTACCACCAGGAAAATAGCCAAAATCGCAGTAACAAGAACCAGAGTTAAATACCATACTCCATGAGTCAGAAAACCGAAATAGACAACACAATTCCAGATGGACCTTAAAGCGAGCTCCTTCCTTAAGGTCCCCAAACATGTACTTATGGTGCTAACCACAAAGTATATACCAAACACTGCCTCGCAGAAGATCACCTTCTGACTTACAGACAGTTCCAGATGACCGGTCTACCAGAAAACCAAACCAGAATAAAGAATATACTCACTTACAATGATGGGGTCCTTGTCTGCCTCCGCAGTGATCCGGTGAGTCAAGGAGTCCCTCCGGGAAATCCCGGGGGTACCCTAGGGAGTCCTGTTCCCAGCAGGTCCTGCAGTCCGGCAGAGAGGTTGTCCCATCTGGGTCGCCAAATTGATTCAAAGATCGAAGCCGAAATTCCTTTAAGTGGTATATTCTTTATTGCAGCGCTGGATGCACGGGGGATCTCTCCACCTATCGTGCATACCCAAAGCAGAAAGCAGTCTTGAATTTATACAATCAATCTATCAATATTCTACAAGCACCTATACATATGCATTACCTATCCCCGCCTTCCCTCGCTTCTCATGCTAATTAGCCTTTTGGCACCTTGCGCCTGCGCAGAGCCTTCCAAGAATTGTGGGCAGGGGTCTTTGGGACGTGGGCAGGGGTCTTTGGGAGGAAGACCCCGAGTCTTCCTCACAGCGTACTTTTCACCTTTGGTCAGGAATCTGCTGAATTGGCATGTTTCTTAATTGCAAGAGCTGGTTGTTGCCAATTCTCCCGTTTGTTGTATCTTTATAATGAATTCCAATGTCCAGTTTCGAGATTTATAGTCCTTACATTCGTTTCTCTGTCCGCCTGCCGCTTCCTTATCATGAGTTCCAGTGTCTTGTTTCGAGATATACAGTCCTTGTCTGGGGATTGTCCTTGCCTCCCCAATACCTCCTTAATCAATCCCCCCTTTTCTTTTCCCATGCAAATTCTTTTGCATCAGATACTTCCATTATTTACAGTAACACAACAAAGCAGGCATCTAAACAACATGCACACAAATATTCCTAACACTACTAATACGATTAGAGCAATGAATACTTGTTTCAACCATTGGAAATTGGGCAACCAGGAGGTTAACTTATTCCATAGTTCACTAAAACTCCATGAAAGATCATCTTTACTGATCTCATGTAGGATCCTGGTCTGCTTCCATATTTCTTCCAGGTCGGTAGAGATCCTTCCACTCTGATCTACATACATACAACAACTTGTGTTTATTACTGTACAGACTCCCCCTTGAGTGGCCAGTAACAAGTCTAGGGCCATCCGATTTTGGAATACTACCTGTGATAAACTAGATATCTCTTCTTGTTGAGCCTTTATAGCATCCAGAATTTTGTTTTCTAACTTCTCTATAATTGCAGAAATATTAACTATTGCCTTTTCCAATTCACTCACTCCTAACCATGGGATAAACCATCGCACAAAACTATGAAAAGGGGTGTGTCTCTCTACCAACGGATTGTTAATTTTTCATCTGATTCTCCGGATATGATTTCTCAAGTAACCTCGAGGCACTACATCATGTACTGTCATATTGGGGACTACCGCTCCAAGAGTGCAAGTTCCCTTCCAATTCTCAGGCAAGACCTTACGGGCTGTATCATTGCATAGCCAATACCACCCTTTTCCTTCTGGAACCGTCCAGCTGGTTGAATTTGTCCAGCCGCTAGTCGTACTAATATCAATTGTTCAATTACAAGATGTCTGATTTCCCACATAAGTAGTATCCGTATTTATACAATGCTGTTTTCCTATACCCTTAGGCGGGTTACACCTTTGTACACATACATAATAGGATTCTAACGGCATGAAGCTACTCACTTCTAGTTCCAAAACTGCTTAATGTTTTCGACCCCGAGATGTGTTTTCCCACAAATTAGTCCAAGATAAGTTTGCAGGCAAGGGAATCCCAATTAACGATACACCCTTATTCCCATGCTGTGGCAGATGGGTGCATACCCAACAGTTCGTCTTATTAGTTACTTGAGAAATTGTTTGTATTAAGGTCAGGTGTAAGTTCTCATCCCAAGTTGCCCACCCCAAATCCGAGAACCGCACCCCTGCAATCATTAGGATCTGGAAAACCGTAATTTTGTTGGTCCAATTGGAGTGGTGGTCCATATCCTCGCCGGGGCCTTCTTCACCCTTGAATTGTGGATCCAAGCTGCTTGCTTCTTAATCTTAATGGCGGTGTGTGTTGTCAGTAATACTTGGTATGCTCCCATCCACTTTCCTTCCATTTTTCCTGCACGGGTTGTCCTGAAAAAGTCTTTATAAAAATAAAATCCCCGAGCTTAAAGGGGTGGATTGGTTGATCCAACCCTCTAGCCCTGGTCCCTAAAACAAATTTATGTACTTTATTTAATTGTTTCTGAAGTTCAGTTATATAAGCATATAAATGTTCTGATCCTAACTGCGTTAGGTCCTCTCCACTAAATAGAAATTGCTATGGCCTTCCATATAAGATTTTGAAGGGACTCAAATTTCCTTTTATTCTAGGTTTAAATCTAATTCCAAGTAATGCTAAAGGGAGGGATTGAGGCCATGACAAATTAGCTTCTTATCCAATTTTAGCTATTTATTGTTTAATTAAATGGTTCATTTTTTCTACCTGTCCACTTGCCTGTGGTCTATAAGGAGTATGCAGTTGCCAATCTATCTTTAGAATCTTACTTATCTGTTCTACCACTTGTGCACAAAAATGTGAAACTCTATCAGAAGACATTGCTACTAGAATCCCAAAGCATGGTATTATTTCATTTAACAAGACTTTAACCACTTCTCTTGCTTTGGTTGTTCGACAGGGAAAGGCTTCAGGCCTTCCTGAAAACGTGTCAGTCAGAACCAGTAAATAATGATACCCCCCTTTTCTAGGGAGTTCTGAAAAATCAATTTGCCACTGTTGCCCCGAATAATTTCCTTTACCGATTATTCCAAATTTTATTCTATTCTTGGTATTGGGGTTATTGTGTAAGCGAATGCTACATTGTTGAGTTACTTGTTTTATCATATCGTCCCACTAATGTCGGACTCAGGCTCTTATGCGGTGTGCCAGCTCCCCAATGCGTTTTATTGTGTTCTGTAAGAACTATGGGCCATGTCAAACTAGAGGGTATTACTATGTGGTTATCTTTTAAATATACTCATCCATCTGGTTTCATTTTACCTTTCAAATCTTCAATTAATTTTAAGTCTTCTTTTGTATAATTTGGATATAGTTTGTATTTTACCGTCTGGTATCAAAGACAATGCCTTCACCTCAGTTATTTCAGCTGCCTGCTTAGCCTCTGCCAATCGATTTTCCAATTTCAAAATCGCTGTTCCCCTTTTGGTGTCCCTGACAATGCATGATAGCTACCTTTTCTGGTTGTTTTACAGCCTCTAACAATTTTAAAATTTCTTCAGCATACTTTGTGTTTTCACTGAGCGGTCAGCAATCCATGTTCTTTCCGAATTGCTCCATGAGCATGTACCACGCCGAATGTATATTTAGGATCTGTCCAAATATTTACCCTTTTTCCCGCTGCCAGTTCCAATGCTCTCGTGAGAGCAACTATCTCCGCCTTTTGAGCTGATGTTCCAGGGGGTAAAGGCTTAGACTCGATTACCTGCTGAGTAGTTGTTATAGCATATCCAGCTTTACGTTGTCTTTGCGTAACAAAACTGCTCCCATCCGTGAACCAAGTTTCTTCCGCGTCTTCCATGGGCTCCTCCTTAAGGTCTGGTCGGCTGGAATACACAGTCTCTAGAGTTTCTAAACAATCGTGAATCACAGCTTGTGCCGGAGCATCACTAAGAAAAGAGGCTAGATTCACAATATGAATTATCACAATCTCCACGTCGTCCTGTTCTACCAATATTGCTTGATATTTCAAAATCATCAATTCTTGTTTAAGTTGTTTAAAGACTTTTTGTGCTTCTCCAGTCCAGACTAACTTTGACTGGTTAATCTTTATCAATTCACATAGAGGCTTTACCAACAGTCCATAATTATAAATCCAAAGGCGACACCAACCTGTCATTCCTAAAAAGCTTTGTAGCTCCTTTACCATTTGAGGTTCTGGAGTCCGGCAAATGACTTCCTTATGTTCAGTTCCTAGTTCTCGTTGTCCTTCCGAAATGTCAAATCCCAGATAGGTCACACTTTGTTGAGCCAGCTGGACTTTCTGTCAAGAGACTTGATATCCATTTAAACCCAGAAAATTAAGACGACTTATAGTCCATTGAATACAACTCCCTTTAGTCTCGGTAGCTATTAAGAGATCATCTACATATTGTAACAAAGCACCTTCAGTGTCCGGAGGTATCCATGTTTCGAGTTCCCTTGCTAATTGGTTTCCAAAAATAGTGGGGCTATTCTTGAATCCTTGAGGTAGTAATGTCCACGTAAGCTGCGTCTTTCTGCCTGAATCGGGATTTTCCCATTCAAAGGCGAATAGGTTTTGGCTTTCTGTGGCTAAGCCTAGGCAGAAGAAGGCATCTTTTAAATCCAGTACGGTAAACCAGACTTGACTATTCTTTAATTTAGTCAGCAAAGTATAAGGGTTTGCCACTACTGGATGTGTATCTGTGGAGGAATGGTTAAGCGAAGTAGGCCATGTGAACATTGCACAGCTAGGAGGCCGCAAGTTAACAAAGTATCGAACACAGCTCAAATGAGCCTGAGAAAGTACGTAAATAAGCCTGAGAAAATACGTGAATGCGGCCTGGGAAGGAATGTAAGTTCTGGGAGGTTTTAGGGAGGTTTCAGGGAGGTTTCAGGTACAAGAACATGATATCTGTTGGTATGCTGGGAAAGTACTAACTGTGTTACTTTGGTGGGAAACTAGCTGATAGAATAGAGAAATGCACTAACCAATCATGAGCTTAGCTTTTGCAATATGTATGAGCTAATTATATTGAATTAGATAAAAGACGACTGAGCTATCCAATAAATCGAAGTTCACTGATCACTCATATTGAGCGTCTGTGTCTTCCTTCCGTCGACAACAAATGTCCTCGCAACATATATCCTCAGTGATTTTATTTATGGCCCTCAAATCCTGAACTAGCCTATAGCTTTTTCATCTGCCTTTTTAATTGGCAATATGGGTGCATTGTATTCTGATTCGCATTCAATCAATAATCCATACTGTAAAAATTTATCAATTATCTCTTTAATTCCTTTCCTATCTTCTATCCTCAAAGGATATTACTTAACCTTAACGGGTTTCTGTCCTGGCTTTAATTTAATAATCATTAAGGTCACATTTTTAGCTCTTCCAAGGACTTCAGTAGCCCAAACTCCTGGACATACTTGATCTGTGATCTCTAAAGGTATTTCACTTTTAGGGTCAGTTTGTATTAGTGCCAAGCTTAACACATTTATTAGTTGTTCTTCTCCTGTTCTTAATTCCATTTTCCCTTTTTCAAAGACAATTTCTGCTCCTACTTGCTCTAATAAATCTCTACCTAAGAGTGCCCATGAGGAGCTAGGCATAGATAAAAATCTGTGTATGCCCCATTGTTTCCCTAACTTGTACTTCAAAGGTTCACAAAAATAAGCCTTTTCGGTTACACCTTGTCCTGGTTTCAGTTAGAACAGAGTTAATTTTCTTCCTAGTAGCTGGGAGAATGCTATGTTTTGGCTTAGGATGAGAAGAGTGCTGATAACACCCCGATGTTTCAATTGTTGCAGAGCAATGCTTATACCAAGCCAAGGACATCTCAGCTTCTTGCTCTGTCCTGCCAACAGGCAGGCTGGGGGTGCAGTAAGAGCTGGGAGGGGACAGACCCAGGACAGGTGACCCAAACTAGCCAAAGGGGTATTCCATAGCATCTGACGTCAGGCTAAACAATACATAGGGGTGGCTAGCCAGGGGAAGGGGGCCGGACTGCTCGGGGTTAGGCTGGGCATCGGTCAGCGGGTGGTGAGCAATTGCATTGTGCATCACTTGTTTGTACACATTATTAGTAGTGGTACTATTATCATCATTGTATTATTATTATTATTATTATTATTATTATTATTATTATTATTATTATTATTTTGTCTTATTAAACTGTCTTTATCTCAACTCACGGGCTTCACTTTCCATTTCTCTCCCCCGTCCCAGAGAGGGAGGGTGAGGGTGAGCGAACAGCTGCGTGGTGTTTAGCTGCCGGCCGGGTTAAACCACGACACACCTTTTACCCTAACATAATAATTCTGTGAAGGCATTAATGCTTGATTTAGAACTGAATACGTTGCCCCATAGCAATAAGAAATTTCACTTCCATTCCTCCCCTAGCTTCATTATAACCAGTGGAGGATCCGCTAGGGTAGATTCCCCAGGTCCCCGTTATTCCTGTTGAAATCAGGGGTTGATTACCCTAGGAAAAGGCTAGTCAATTTGTCCTCCAAAGCCAGGTCCAAACCGTTTTGTTTTATTTATTTATTTATTTATTTATTTATTTATTTATTTTCATTACATTTCAGAGTTGGTCCAAAAATTCCATAGGGCTTTCTTTTAGACCTTGTTGGAAGCATATTCTCAATTCCCAATTCATCCAGGTTTTAGTATTTACTTAACCGTTCATAATTTTCAGGATGATTCGGGTCTTAGTGGGGGTCGGTCAGGGGAATGCAATTGTCCACAGTTCCCTGAACGGTCCCATCAGCAATCTGAGCTCGCACATGAACTCAGGTTGTTTTAAGAGTGTACCTCTTTTCTGTTTCTGTGACAACTCTCTCGGACCGATCATGGTCCCTTTGCCCTAAAGGGCTAACACCCATGATTTTAAGATCTCTGCCTCGGGCAGAGGCAGAACTATTAACATTCCTACATCCTCTTTCCCTGCTCATTCAACTTCAAACACCTTTAACACTTTCAACAACCCTTTTAACACTTCCTTTATCTTTCTCCAGCCTGTACTTCTCTAATGCCAACATCAAAGGTTCAGTCAGGGGCCAACTTAATTCCCTACCTTTTCCCACCAAGATGCTGAAACATCAGTATACAACATTTCATCCTGTTCTGCTTCTCAAAAAACAACATTAACTGTAGCAAAATATTATAGTTTAAAGTTCCATTTAGGGGCCACTTTTCTCCACATTCCAGCTTATAAAGCGGCCACCACTGATTACGATATTTTATCAATGTTTTCCTGTTCACACTTCCACCGGCAGATCCTCCAATATCCTTCCAGTGACTTAAAACACATCCTAACACACTTTTCTTTAAAATTTCACTGCTTGTTTGCCCCCCCAGTTTCCAGTTTACACTTTCAGAATACACATGTTACTTACAAAAGCGTATCACAAAACGTATCACTCACAAAAATACGGGCACGCAATATCTTTCAGTAGCGATGCCACAAAACTACTATTACCAGCAATATTGCCAAAATCACAGTAACAATAGTCAGAGTCAAATTCCACATGCGATAAGTCAGAAAACCGAACTGTGTAACACCGTAACGATATCTTTCTTATAACAATGCCACGAACCTACTATTACCACCAGGAAAATAGCCAAAATCGCAGTAACAATAACCAGAGTTAAATACCATACTCCATGAGTCAGAAAACCGAAATAGACAACACAATTCCAGATGGACCTTAAAGCGAGCTCCTTCCTTAAGGTCCCCAAACATGTACTTATGGTGATAACCACAAAGTATATACCAAACACTGCCTCGCAGAAGATCACCTTCTGACTTACAGACAGTTCCAGATGACCGGTCTACCAGAAAACCAAACCAGAATAAAGAATATACTCACTTACAATGATGGGGTCCTTGTCTGCCTCCGCAGTGATCCGGTGAGTCGAGGAGTCCCTCCGGGAAATCCCGGGGGTACCCTAGGGAGTCCTGTTCCCAGTGGGTCCTGCGGTCCGGCAGAGAGGTTGTCCCATCTGGGTCGCCAAATTGATTCAAAGATCGAAGCCGAAATTCCTTTAAGTGGTATATTCTTTATTGCTGCGCTGGATGCACGGGGGATCTCTCCACCTATCGTGCATACCCAAAGCAGAAAGCAGTCTTGAATTTATACAATCAATCTATCAATATTCTACAAGCACCTATACATATGCATTACCTATCCCCGCCTTCCCTCACTTCTCATGCTAATTAGCCTTTTGGCACCTTGCGCCTGCGCAGAGCCTTCCAAGAATTGTGGTCAGGG
Source organism: Aythya ferina (assembly GCF_964211825.1). Lineage (NCBI taxonomy): Eukaryota > Metazoa > Chordata > Aves > Anseriformes > Anatidae > Aythya > Aythya ferina. Next base: position 490,798 of record NW_028181457.1, read on the forward strand.
GTCTTTGGGACGTGGGCAGGGGTCTTTGGGAGGAAGACCCCGAGTCTTCCTCACAGTGTACTTTTCACCTTTGGTCAGGAATCTGCTGAATTGGCATGTTTCTTAATTGCAAGAGCTGGTTGTTGCTAATTCTCCCGTTTGTTGTATCTTTATAATGAATTCCAATGTCCAGTTTCGAGAGTTATAGTCCTTACATTCGTTTCTCTGTCCGCCTGCCGCTTCCTTATCATGAGTTCCAGTGTCTTGTTTTGAGATATACAGTCCTTGTCTGGGGATTGTCCTTGCCTCCCCAATACCTCCTTAATCAGCCTGCACACAATTATCTGAGAATGAAAGCTGCTTTCCAGTAATTCAGAAAGCCAAGTTACGTCTCAGCCTTGAGCATCTCGGGCTTTTGGGCCTGTCTGTAACATTTGGCACCAGCACTAATACTTTTTTTGGCATATGTTTAGCGTTTGGGGCCTGTGTCTGGGATTTGGGCCCTGTCTCGAACCACTGGGGCTTTGTCCTGGGTTTTGGAGCCTGCCTCTAGAGTTCAGGGCCTGTGATTAGGCTTTTGGGGTCTGTGTCTGGGGGCCGGTATCTGGGGGCAAGGGGGGAGCTGCTTGTAGACCCTAGGGGCCAGCATTGAGGGGGTTGGGAGCTGACTCTACACCTTTGGGGACTGCTTCTGGGGGCGGGGGGGGGGTGAGGCCTGCATCTGGGGGAGGGGTGGGAGCTCGTTGTATTCCTTTGGAGCCTGTGTCAGGGGGCGGGGGGGGGGGGGGGGGGGGAAGGGGAGGGTTGGTTGGGAGGTGCTTGTACACTGTTGGAGCCTGGGTTGAGGGAGGAGGTTTGGAGCTGCTTCTACACCTTTGGGCCTGGCATCGGGGGTAGGGGGTTGGGTGCTGGTTGTAGGGGCCTGTGTTTGGGGGGGGGGGCTTGGGACCTGCATCTGGGGGAGGGGTGGGAGCTGCTTGTACACCTTTGGGGCCTGCATGTGTGGGGGGTCAGGGCCTGTGTCTAGCGGGCTGGGAACTGCTTGTACAATGTAGGAATCTGTTTCTGCAGGGTGGCTGGGAGCTGTTTGTACAACTTTGGGGCCAGCATCTGGGGGTGGCTGGGAGCTGCCTGTACACTGTAGGGGCCTGTGTTTGTGGGGGCCTTGGGGGCCTCCCTCGGGGGGGGGGGGGAGGAGGGTTGGGAACTGCTTGTATAGGGTAGGGGGCCTGCCTGGCAGGGGTTGGGAGCTGCTTGTAGAATTTGGGTCGCTGTGTCTGGGGGGGCGGTTGGGGCCTGTGTCTCAGGGGTGTTGGGAACTGGTTGTACACCTTTGGGTCCTGTCTCTGGGGGGGGAGCTACTTGTACCCTTACCATAAGCCGTACTCTAACACATACTTCTACCAGTACCCTTACCCTTACCGTAACCCTTACCTTTACCCTTACTCTTACCCTTACCAAAGCATTACCCTTACCCTTAACGTAAGCCTAAACCTTAACCTTATCCTTACACTTACACTTACCGTAACCCTTACCCTTTCTGCTACACTTACCCTTAGCCTAAATCTAAACCTTACACTTACCCTAACCCTAACACTTACCCTTACCATTACCCATATACTTACTCTTACCCTAACCCTAAATCTTACCCAAACACTTACCCTGACCCTTACATTAACCCTAAACCGTACCCTAAAACTTACACTTACTCTTAACCTTAACCTTACGCTTAACCTTAACCTACTACTTACCCTTTCTTATCCGTCACCATACACCTAAAATTAACCCTAACCATTACCCTAACACTTACCCTTACCCTAACCCAAACCCTAATCCTAACTCTAAACCTTACCCTGACTTGTACACTTATCCTTATCCTTACACTTACCCTAACACTTACCCTTACACTTATCCTTATACATATAACTTACCCTTACCCTAAACCTTAACCTTAACCTAACTCTAACCCTAAACCTTACCTTAACCCTTACCCTGACCCTTACATTAACCCTTACCCTTACCCTAAAACTTACACTTACTCTTAACCTTAACCTTACCCTTAACCTTAACCTAATACTTACCCTTCCGTTTCCCTCACCCTAACCCTAAAATTAACCCTAACGATTACCCTAACACCTACCCTTACCCTAACCCTTACTCTAACCCTTACAATGACCCGTACCCTTACACATACACTTACACTTACTCTTACCCTAAACCTTACCCTTACCATAAGCCATATTCTAACAAATTCTACCCGTACCCTTACCCTTACCGTAATCCTTACCCTTTATGTTACCCTAAACCTTACCCTTACCCTAACACTTACCCTTATCGTAAACCTTACCCTTTCTGCTACATTTACCATTAGCCTAAATCTAAACCTTACACTTACCCTTACCTTAACCCAATACTTACCCTTACGTTTCCCTCACCCTAACCCTAAAATTAACCCTAACCATTATTCTAACACTTACCCTTACCCTAACCCTAACCCTTACTCTAACCCTTACCCTGACCCATACCCTTACACTCACCCTTACCCTTACATTACCCTAACTCTTACCCATACCATAACCCATACCCTAACACATATTTGTACCCTTAACCTTACCGTTACCCTTACCCTTACTCTATCCGTTACCCTTACGCTTACCCTTAACATAAACCTTACCATTAATCTTACCCTTACGCTAACCCTTACCCTTACCCTATCCCTTACACTTATCCTTATCCATACCCTTAACCTTACCCCAACCCTTACCCTTAAGCTGAACCTAACCCTAAACCTTACCCCAAACCTTTCCCTGAACCTTACATTAACCATAACCCTTAACCTAAACCTTACACTTACTCTTAACCTTAACCTTACCCTTAACCTTAAGCTAGTACTTAACCTTACATTTTTCTCACCCTAATTCTAAAATTAACCCTAACCATTACCCTAACACTTAACCATTACACTTACCCTTATTCTATCCGTTACTCTTACACTTTCCCTTAACATAAACCTTACCCTTTACCTTACCCTTACCATAAGCCATACATCAACACTTACATGTACACTTACGCTTTCACTTATCCTAGTAATTACTCGTACAATTACTCTTAACCTAACCATAAACATTAAGGATAAGCTTAAGGGTCACCCTTAAGGTTACCGTTATCCTAACACTTACACTTAAGTTCATGGTAAGGGTTAGAGTAAGGGTAAGTGTTAGGGTAATGGTTAGGCTAATTTTAGGTTTAGGGTGAGGGAAACGGAAGGGTAAGTATTAGGTTAAGTTTAAGGATAAGGTTAAGAGTTATGGTAAGGGTTAGGTTTAATGTAAGGGTAAGGGTTTGGGAAATGTTTAGGATAAGGGTAAGAGAAGGGATAATGGTAAGGGTAAGGATGATGTTTAGTGTAAGGGTTAGATTTAGTTAAGGGTAAGGGTTAGTGTAAGTTTAAGAGTAAGGGTAAGTGTAAGGGTATGTGTAAAAGTACGGGTAATTGTAAGGGTTAGAGTAAGGGTTAGGGTAAGGGTAAGTGTTAGGGTAATGGTTAGGGTTAATTTTAGGGTTAGGGTGAGGGAAACGTAAGAGTAAGTATTAGATTACAGCTAAGGTTAAGGTTAAGAGTAAGTGTAAGGTTTTATTGTAAGGATTAGGGTTAATGTAAGGGTCAAGGTAAGGGTTGGGGTAAAGGTTTAGGTAAAGGGTAAAAATATGTATATTGTAAGGGTGAGGCGTTAGGGTAATGGTTAGATTTTAGTTAGATTTAGGTAAGGGTGAGGGTTCGGGTAAGGTTTAGAATTAGGCAAAGGGTAAGTGTAGCAGAAAGGGTAAGGTTTAGGATAAGGGTAAGTGTTAGGATAAGGGTAAGGTTTAGGGTTAGCTTAATAGTAAGGTTAAGGGTAATTGTACGAGTAATTGCTAGGATAAGTGCAAGCGTAAGTGTACATGTAAGTGTTGTTGTATGGCTTATGGTAAGGGTAAGGTCAAGGGTAAGGTTTATGTTAAGGGTAAGCGTAAGGGTAACGGATAGAGTAAGGGTAAGGGTAAGGTTAAGGGTAACGGTAAGGTTAAGGGTACAAATATGTGTTAGGGTATGGGTAAGAATTAGGGTAAGTATAAGGGTAAGGGTAAGGGTAAGGGTACAGGTCAGGGTAAGGGTTAGAGTAAGGGTTAGGGTTAGGGTAAGGTTAAATGTTAGGGTAATGGTTAGGGTTAGTTTTAGGGTTAAAGTCAGGAAAACGTATGCGTAAGTATTAGGTGAATGTTAAGGGTAAGGTTAAGGTTAAGATTAAGTGTAAGTTTTAGGGTAAGGGTTAGGGTTAATGTAAGGGTCAGGGTAAGGGTTGGGGTAAGGTTTAGGGTAAGGGTTAGGTTAAGGATAAATGTTAGGGTAAGGGTAAGGTTAATGGTAACCGTAAGTGTAAAGGTAAGGGTTACGGTAAGGGTAAGAATAAGGGTATGGGTAATGGTAAGGGTGAGGGTTATGCTAAGGGTAAGTGTAAGGTTTAGATTTTGGCTAAGGGTAAGTGTAGCAGAAAGGGTAAGCTTTAAAGTAAGGTTTAAGGTTTAGGCTTAGGTTAAGGGTAAGGGTAAGGGTACGGGTCAGGGTAAGGGTTAGAGTAAGGGTTTGAGTATGGGTAAGGGTAAGGGTTAGGATAAGTGTAAGGGTGCAAGCAAGGATTAGGGCAAGAGTAAGTGTAAGGGTAATAGAAAGGGTTAGGGTAAGTGTAAGGGTAAGGGAATGTGTTAGGATATGTTTTAGGGGAAGCAGAAGGGTAAGGGTTAGGTTAAGTGTAAGGGGAAGGGGAAGGTAAGGGGAAGGGTTGGAGTAAGGTATAGGGTAAGGGTAAGGTTATGGTTAAAGGAAAGAGTAAGGGTAAGGAAAAAGTAAAGGTAAGGATTTGGGTAATGGTAAGGGTGAGAAGGTTTAGGGTAAGGGTTACGGTAAGGGTTAGGTAACGCAGTGTACAACCTGGGACGTCACACGCAGAGCTGCCTCTGGCAAGGTGAGTGAGGAACAGATGTAGCAGTTGTGTTGTAGGTCTCACTGTTCCTCTAAGCATCCCCTCTTTGTCTTTTAGAGGTGTTGTAGCTGTTTGAAGAGGGTAGATTGAAGCATCTGCCTCGGGGGCTGGTAAGCAGCAGAGGTAAGGGAGCAGATGAGAGTAACTTACCTAGTTGTGCTGTGTCTTTGGATGCTGCATCGGCCTATGCGTTTCTTTTTCTTTCACAGGTGTCTCGCACAGGCTGAAAGGAGCAAACTGCACTCTGAAGAGCTGTGTAAGAAGAGGGGCTGGTCATGAGCTGGGTTGGAGCAGAACGACCAAGTAGCACAAGGTGACTATGAAAGGTGTCCGTCTTGCTTTGCAGGTGCCGTGGCAGGCTCTCCACAGAAGTGGATAAGGATATGAGATAAGGCCAGAGAGCGACAAGGAGCGGCACGTGCAGGGATGGTTTTGAAGCGCTGCGGTGGCTTACTCTTCTGTTCATCAGGTGCCACAGGCAAGGTGGGTTGTAACATCAGTCGTTATATTTGCATGAAAGCAGTTCACTTGAATGCCACAGTGCATCTGAGTAGGGTGTTCTAGCAGAACAAGCTTGTCTGGCACAGCGGTGCCTGATGGCAGTGTGTTTCCTCAGGTGAAGAGGTGCCTGAAGCCCCATCCTATCTAGCCTGCACACAATTATCTGAGAATGAAAGCTGCTTTCCAGTAATTCAGAAAGCCAAGTTACGTCTCAGCCTTGAGCATCTCGGGCTTTTGGGCCTGTCTGTAACATTTGGCACCAGCACTAATACTTTTTTTGGCATATGTTTAGCGTTTGGGGCCTGTGTCTGGGATTTGGGCCCTGTCTCGAACCACTGGGGCTTTGTCCTGGGTTTTGGAGCCTGCCTCTAGAGTTCAGGGCCTGTGATTAGGCTTTTGGGGTCTGTGTCTGGGGGCCGGTATCTGGGGGCAAGGGGGGAGCTGCTTGTAGACCCTTGGGGCCGGCATTGAGGGGGTTGGGAGCTGACTCTACACCTTTGGGGCCTGCTTCTGGGGGCGGGGGGGGATTGAGACCAGCATCTGGGGGAGGGGTGGGAGCTCTTTGTATTCCTTTGGAGCCTGTGTCGGGGGGCAGGGGGGGGGGGAAGGGGAGGGTTGGTTGGGAGGTGCTTGTACACTGTTGGAGCCTGGGTTTGATTAAGGAGGTATTGGGGAGGTATTGGGGAGGCAAGGACAATCCCCAGACATGGACCGTATATCTCGAAACAAGACACTGAAACTCATGATAAGGAAGCGGCAGACGGACAGAGAAACAAACGTAAGGACTATAAATCTCAAAACTGGACATTGGAATTCATTATAAAGATACAAAAAACGGGAGAATTGGCAACAACCAGCTCTCGCAATTAAGAAACATGCCAATTCAGCAGATTCCTGACCAAAGGTGAAAAGTACACTGTGAGGAAGACTCGGGGTCTTCCTCCCAAAGACCCCTGCCCACGTCCCAAAGACCCCTGCCCACAATTCTTGGAAGACTCTACGCAGGTGCAAGGTGCCAAAAGGCTAATTAGCATGAGAAGCGAGGGAAGGCGGGGATAGGTAATGCATATGTATAGGTGCTTGTAGAATATTGATAGATTGATTGTATAAATTCAAGACTGCTTTCCGCTTTAGGTATGCACGATAGGTGGAGAGATCCCCCGTGCATCCAGCGCTGCAATAAAGAATATACCACTTAAAGGAATTTCGGCTTCGATCTTTGAATCAATCTGGCACCCCAGATGGGACAACCTCTCTGCCGGACCGCAGGACCCGCTGGGAACAGGACTCCCTAGGGTACCCCCGGGATTTCCCGGAGGGACTCCTCGACTCACCGGATCACTGCGGAGGCAGACAAGGACCCCATCATTGTAAGTGAGTATATTCTCTATTCTGGTTTGGTTTTCTGGTAGACCGGTCATCTGGAACTGTCTGTAAGTCAGAAGGTGATCTTCTGCGAGGCAGTGTTTGGTATATACTTTGTGGTAAGCACCATAAGTATATTTGGGGACCTTAAGGAAGGAGCTCGCTTTAAGGTCCATCTGGAATTGTGTTGTCTATTTCAGTTTTCTGACTCATGGAGTATGGTATTTAACTCTGGTTCTTGTTACTGCGATTTTGGCTATTTTCCTGGTGGTAATAGTAGGTTCGTGGCATTGTTGTAAGAGAGATATCGTTATGGTGTTACACAGTTCGGTTTTCTGACTTACCGCATGTGGAATTTGACTCTGACTATTGTTACTGTGATTTTGGCAATATTGCTGGTAATAGTAGCTTTGTGACATCGCTACTGAAAGATATTGCGTGCCCGTATTTTTGTGAGTGATACGTTTTGTGATACGCTTTTGTAAGTAACATGTGTATTCTGAAAGTGTAAACTGGAAACTGGGGGGGCAAACAAGCAGTGAAATTTTAAAGAAAAGTGTGTTAGGTTGTGTTTTAAGTCACTGGAAGGATATTGGAGGATCTGCCGGTGGAAGTGTGAACAGGAAAACATTGATAAAATATCGTAATCAGTGGTGGCCGCTTTATAAGCTGGAATGTGGAGAAAAGTGGCCCCTAAATGGAACTTTAAACTATAATATTTTGCTACAGTTAATGTTGTTTTTTGAGAAGCAGAACAGGATGAAATGTTGGATACTGATGTTTCAGCATCTTGGTGGGAAAAGGTAGGGAATTAAGTTGGCCCCTGACTGAGCCTTTGATGATGGCATTAGAGAAGTACAGGCTGGAGAAAGATAAAGGAAGTGTTAAAAGGGTTGTTGAAAGTGTTAAAGGTGTTTGAAGTTGAATGAGCAGGGAAAGAGGATGTAGGAATGTTAATAGTTCTGCCTCTGCCTGAGGCAAAGATCTTAAAATCAGGGGTGTTAGCCCTTTAGGGCAAAGGGACCATGATGGGTCCGAGAGAGTTGTCACAGAAACAGAAAACCAGTTAACTCTTAAAACAACCTGAGTTCATGTGCGAGCTCAGATTGCCTATGGGACCGCTCAGGGAACTGTGGACAATTGCATTCCCCTGACCGACCCCCACTAAGACCCAAATCATCCTGAAAATTATGAACGGTTATGTAAATACTAAAACCTGGATGAATTGGGAATTGAGAATATGCTTCCAACAAGGTCTAAAAGAAACCCTTATGGAATTTTTAGACCAACTCTGAAATGTAATGAAAATAAATAAATAAATAAATAAATCAAAACAGTTTGGATCTGGCTTCGGAGGACAAATTGACTAGCCTTTTCCTAGGATAATTGACCCCTGATTTCAACAGGAATAATGGGGACCTGGGGAATCTACCCTAGCGGATCCTCCACTGGTTATAATGAAGCTAGGGGAGGAATGGAAGTGAAATTACTTATTGCTATGGGGCAACGTATTCAGTTCTAAATCAAGCATTAATGCCTTCACAGAATTATTATGTTAGGGTAAAAGGTGTGTCGTGGTTTAACCCGGCCGGCAGCTAAACACCACGCAGCCGTTCGCTCACCCTCCCCCTCCCTCTCTGGGATGGGGGAGAGAAATGGAAAGTGAAGCCCGTGAGTTGAGATAAAGACAGTTTAATAAGACAAAATAATAATAATAATAATAATAATAATAATAATAATAATAATAATAATAATACAATGATGATAATAGTACCACTACTAATAATGTGTACAAACAAGTGATGCACAATGCAATTGCTCACCACCCGCTGACCGATGCCCAGCCTAACCCCGAGCAGTCCGGCCCCCTCCCCCTGGCTAGCCACCCCTATGTATTGTTTAGCCTGACGTCAGATGCTATGGAATACCCCTTTGGCTAGTTTGGGTCACCTGTCCTGGGTCTGTCCCCTCCCAGCTCTTGCTGCACCCCCAGCCTGCCTGATGGCAGGACAGAGCAAGAAGCTGAGATGTCCTTGGCTTGGTATAAGCACTGCTCTGCAACAATTGAAACATCAGGGTGTTATCAACACTCTTCTCATCCTAAGCCAAAACATAGCATTCTCCCAGCTACTAGGAAGAAAATTAACTCTGTTCTAACTGAAACCAGGACAAGGTGTAACCGAAAAGGCTTATTTTTGGGAACCTTTGAAGTACATGTTAGGGAAACAATGGGGCATACACAGATTTTTATCTATGCCTAGCTCCTCATGGGCACTCTTAGGTAGAGATTTATTAGAGCAAGTAGGAGCAGAAATTGTCTTTGAAAAAGGGAAAATGGAATTAAGAATAGGAGAAAAACAACTAATAAATGTGTTAAGCTTGGCACTAATACAAACTGACCCTAAAAGTGAAATACCTTTAGAGATCACAGATCAAGTATGTCCAGGAGTTTAGGCTACTGAAACCCCTGAAAGAGCTAAAAATGTGACCTTAATAATTATTAAATTAAAGCCAGGACAGAAACCCGTTAAGGTTAAGTAATATCCTTTGAGGATAGAAGATAGGAAATGAATTAAAGAGATAATTAATAAATTTTTACAGTATGGATTATTGATTGAATGCGAATCAGAATACAATACACCCATATTGCCAATTAAAAAGGCAGATGAAAAAGCTATAGGCTAGTTCAGGATTTGAGAGCCATAAATAAAATCACTGAGGATATACATCCAGTAGTGGCAAACCCTTATACTTTGCTGACTAAATTAAAGAATAGTCAAGTCTGGTTTACCGTACTGGATTTAAAAGACGCCTTCTTCTGCCTAGGCTTAGCCACAGAAAGCCAAAACCTATTCGCCTTTGAATGGGAAAATCCCGATTCAGGCAGAAAGACGCAGCTTACGTGGACATTACTACCTCAAGGATTCAAGAATAGCCCCACTATTTTTGGAAACCAATTAGCAAGGAAACCCGAAACATGGATGCCTCCGGACACTGAAGGTGCTTTGTTACAATATGTAGATGATCTCTTAATAGCTACCGAGACTAAAGGGAGTTGGATTCAATGGACTATAAGTCGTCTTAATTTTCTGGGTTTAAATGGATATCAAGTCTCTTGACAGAAAGTCCAGCTGGCTCAACAAAGTGTGACCTATCTGGGATTTGACATTTCGGAAGGACAACGAGAACTAGGAACTGAACATAAGGAAGTCATTTGCCGGACTCCAGAACCTCAAATGGTAAAGGAGCTACAAAGCTTTTTAGGAATGACAGGTTGATGTCGCCTTTGGATTTATAATTATGGACTGTTGGTAAAGCCTCTATGTGAATTGATAAAGATTAACCAGTCAAAGTTAGTCTGGACTGGAGAAGCACAAAAAGTCTTTAAACAACTTAAACAAGAATTGATGATTTTGAAATATCAAGCAATATTGGTAGAACAGGACGACGTGGAAATTGTGATAACTAATATTGTGAATCTAGCCTCTTTTCTTAGTGATGCTCCGGCACAAGCTGTGATTCACGATTGTTTAGAAACTCTAGAGACTGTGTATTCCAGCCGACCAGACCTTAAGGAGGAGCCCATGGAAGATGCGGAAGAAACTTGGTTCACGGATGGGAGCAGTTTTGTTACACAAGGACAACGTAAAGCTGGATATGCTATAACAACTACTCAGCAGGTAATCGAGTCTAAGCCTTTACCCCCTGGAACATCAGCTCAAAAGACGGAGATAGTTGTTCTCACGAGAGCATTGGAACTGGCAGCGGGAAAAAGGGTAAATATTTGGACAGATTCTAAATATACATTCGGCGTGGTACATGCTCATGGAGCAATTTGGAAAGAACATGGATTGCTGACCGCTCAGTGAAAACACAAAGTATGCTGAAGAAATTTTAAAATTGTTAGAGGCTGTAAAACAACCAGAAAAGGTAGCTATCATGCATTGTCAGGGACACCAAAAGGGGAACACCGATTTTGAAATTGGAAATCGATTGGCAGAGGCTAAGCAGGCAGCTGAAATAACTGAGGTGAAGGCATTGTCTTTGATACCAGACGGTAAAATCCAAACTATATCCAAATTATACAAAAGAAGACTTAAAATTAATTGAAGATTTGAAAGGTAAAATGAAACCAGATGGATGAGTATATTTAAAAGATAACCACATAGTAATACCCTCTAGTTTGACATGGCCCATAGTTCTTACAGAACACAATAAAACGCATTGGGGAGCTGGCACACCGCATAAGAGCCTGAGTCAGACATTAGTGGGACGATATGATAAAACAAGTAACTCAACAATGTAGCATTTGCTTACACAATAACCCCAATACCAAGAATAGAATAAAATTTGGAATAATCGGTAAAGGAAATTATTCGGGGCAACAGTGGCAAATTGATTTTTCAGAACTCCCTAGAAAAGGGGGGTATCATTATTTACTGGTTCTGACTGACACGTTTTCAGGAAGGCCTGAAGCCTTTCCCTGTCGAACAACCAAAGCAAGAGAAGTGGTTAAAGTCTTGTTAAATGAAATAATACCATGCTTTGGGATTCTAGTAGCAATGTCTTCTGATAGAGTTTTCACATTTTTGTGCACAAGTGGTAGAACAGATAAGTAAGATTCTAAAGATAGATTGGCAACTGCATACTCCTTATAGACCACAGGCAAGTGGACAGGTAGAAAAAATGAACCATTTAATTAAACAATAAATAGCTAAAATTGGATAAGAAGCTAATTTGTCATGGCCTCAATCCCTCCCTTTAGCATTACTTGGAATTAGAGTTAAACCTAGAATAAAAGGGAATTTGAGTCCCTTCAAAATCTTATATGGAAGGCCATAGCAATTTCTATTTAGTGGAGAGGACCTAATGCAGTTAGGATCAGAATATTTATATGCTTATATAACTGAACTTCAGAAACAATTAAATAAAGTACATACATTTGTTTTAGGGACCAGGGCTAGAGGGTTGGATCAACCAATCCACCCCTTTAAGCTCGGGGATTATATATATATAAAGACTTTTTCAGGACAACCCGTGCAGGAAAAATGGAAGGAAAGTGGATGGGAGCATACCAAGTATTACTGACAACACACACCGCCATTAAGATTAAGAAGCAAGCAGCTTGGATCCACAATTCAAGGGTGAAGAAGGTCCCGGTGAGGATATAGACCACCACTCCAATTGGACCAACAAAATTACGGTTTTCCAGATCCTAATGATTGCAGGGGTGCGGTTCTTGGATTCGGGGTGGGCAACTTGGGATGAGAACTTACACCTGACCTTAATACAAACAATTTCTCAAGTAACTAATAAGACGAACTGTTGGGTATGCACCCATCTGCCACAGCATGGGAATAAGGGTGTATCGTTAATTGGGATTCCCTTGCCTGCAAACTTATCTTGGACTAATTTGTGGGAAAACACATCTTGGGGTCGAAAATATTAAGCAGTTTTGGAACTAGAAGTGAGTAGCTTCATGCCGTTAGAATCCTATTATGTATGTGTACAAAGGTGTAACCCGCCTAAGGGTATAGGAAAACAGCATTGTATAAATACGGATACTACTTATGTGGGAAATCAGACATCTTGTAATTGAACAATTGATATTAGTACGACTATTCAACCAGCTGGACGGTTCCAGAAGGAAAAGGGTGGTATTGGCTATGCAATGATACAGCCCGTAAGGTCTTGCCTGAGAATTGGAAGGGAACTTGCACTCTTGGAGCGGTAGTCCCCAATATGACAGTACATGATGTAGTGCCTCGAGGTTACTTGAGAAATCATATCCGGAGAATCAGATGAAAAATTAACAATACAATGGTAGAGAGACACACCCCTTTTCATAGTTTTGTGTGATGGTTTATCCCATGGTTAGGAGTGAGTGAATTGGAAAAGGCAATAGTTAATATTTCTGCAATTATAGAGAAGTTAGAAAACAAAATTCTGGATGCTATAAAGGCTCAACAAGAAGAGATATCTAGTTTATCACAGGTAGTATTACAAAAGCGGATGACCCTAGACTTGTTACTGGCCACTCAAGGGGGAGTCTGTACAGTAATAAACACAAGTTGTTGTATGTATGTAGATCAGAGTGGAAGGATCTCTACCGACCTGGAAGAAATATGGAAGCAGACAAGGGTCCTACATGAGATCAGTAAAGATGATCTTTCGTGGAGTTTTAGTGAACTATGGAATAAGTTAACCTCCTGGTTGCCCAATTTTCAATGGTTGAAACAAGTGTTCATTGCTCTAATCGCATTAGTAGTATTAGGAATATTTGTGTGCATGTTGTTTAGATGCCTGCTTTGTTGTGTTACTGTAAATAATGAAAGTATCTGATGCAAAAGAATTTGCATGGGAAAAGAAAAGGGGGGATTGATTAAGGAGGTATTGGGGAGGTATTGGGGAGGCAAGGACAATCCCCAGACATGGACCGTATATCTCGAAACAAGACACTGAAACTCATGATAAGGAAGCGGCAGACGGACAGAGAAACAAACGTAAGGACTATAAATCTCGAAACTGGACATTGGAATTCATTATAAAGATACAACAAACGGGAGAATTGGCAACAACCAGCTCTCGCAATTAAGAAACATGCCAATTCAGCAGATTCCTGACCAAAGGTGAAAAGTACACTGTGAGGCAGACTCGGGGTCTTCCTCCCAAAGACCCCTGCCCACGTCCCAAAGACCCCTGCCCACAATTCTTGGAAGGCTCTACGCAGGCGCAAGGTGCCAAAAGGCTAATTAGCATGAGAAGCGAGGGAAGGCGGGGATAGGTAATGCATATGTATAGGTGCTTGTAGAATATTGATAGATTGATTGTATAAATTCAAGACTGCTTTCTGCTTTGGGTATGCACGATAGGTGGAGAGATCCCCCGTGCATCCAGCGCTGCAGTAAAGAATATACCACTTAAAGGAATTTCGGTTGATCTTTGAATCAGGTTGAGTGAGGAGGTTTGGAGCTGCTTCTACACCTTTGGGCCTGGCATCGGGGGTAGGGTTTGGGTGCTGGTTGTAGGGGCCTGTGTTTGGGGGGGGGGGGCTTGGGACCTGCGTCTGGGGGAGGGGTGGGAGCTGCTTGTACACCTTTGGGGCCTGCATGTGTGGGGGGTCAGGGCCTGTGTCTAGCGGGCTGGGAACTGCTTGTACAATGTAGGAATCTGTTTCTGCAGGGTGGCTGGGAGCTGTTTGTACAACTTTGGGGCCAGCATCTGGGGGTGGCTGGGAGCTGCCTGTACACTGTAGGGGCCTGTGTTTGTGGGGGCCTTGGGGGCCTCCCTCGGGGCGGGGGGGAGGGTTGGGAGCTGCTTGTATAGGGTAGGGGGCCTGCCTGGCAGGGGTTGGGAGCTGCTTGTAGAATTTGGGTCGCTGTGTCTGGGGGGGGGGTTGGGGCCTGTGTCTCAGGGGTGTTGGGAACTGGTTGTACACCTTTGGGTCCTGTCTCAGGGGGGGAGCTACTTGTACACTTTTGGGGTCTGTATTTGAGGGGGGTTGGGAGCTGCTTCTGCACTTTTGGACCTATGTTTAGGCTGGTTGGGAGTTGCTCATGCATTCTAGGTGCCTCCCTTTTGAGAAGGGTTGGGGCCTGCATCTGTGGGTGGTTGGGAGCTGCTTGTACACTATAGGGGCCATGGTCTTGGAGGGGGGTCTGGGCTGTTTATACACCTCTGTGGCCTGTGTTTGGGGGGGGGGGGGGGGGGGGGTGGGCCTGTGCCTGGGGAAGTTGGGAGCTGTTTGTTCACTCTAGGAGCCTCCATTTGGGGGTCTTTGGGGCCTCCCTTTGAGGGGGAGGGAGTTGGGAGTTGGTTGTACACCTCCGCATCCCGTGTCTTGGGGGGGGTGGGGGGAGTGGGACCGGTCTCTGAAGGGGCGGGTTGTGAGCTGCTTGTACACGTGTGTCGGGGGGGAGGGTAGGGGGGTTGGCGGGGGGCGGGTCCGGGTCTTGGGCCAGTGTCTGGGTGGAGTCCAGTTCTTGGGAGGGGGTGGTGGGGTAGGAGCTGCTTGTGGGCAGTTGGGGTCTGCATCTGGGTGTGGTTGGTGCCTGCTTCTGTTGGCAGTTTGGGGCCTGCTTGTAGACTTGTGCAGCCTGGGTTTGGGGGCTTTTCTGTAACGTTTGGGGCCTGCATTTTTGCTTTGGGATGCATCTTGAGCTTTTGAGGCCTAGCAGTAGCATTTGGGGCCTGCATCTGGGGCTTTTCTGTAGCATTTTGGTTGCGTATTTGTGATTTGGGGCCTGTATCGTGGGTTTTGCCTTTTTTGTAGTTTCCATCTTTGTGTGTGTGTGTTTCGTTGTTGGTTGTCTGGGGTTAGGGGCAGTTTGGGGTTTGGATTAAGGTCAGTGTCATTAGCGTTAGGGGGTTGATAATAAGGGTTAGGGTTGTGGTTAGAGTTGTTAGGTTTAAGGGGAATAAGGATTTCAGGGTAAGGGGATCAAGGTTGTGGGAATAAAAATGTTGTTTTTGCGCAGTTACATCCTGTAGAGGGAAGGAAGGTGGTATTGAGATATGCTTGCAGTGATAAGACAGCTTAACAGTGTGAAATGAGTTCATCTGATTCGTGTCAATATGGAACAATGCTAGGGCCGCATGATATGATGAAAAGTCTGAGAAAACCAGAGTGGTTAATATATATAGTTCTTGAATCTTGCAAAGGAATGGTCCATCAATTCGGGTCAATAGGGGATAAGAGAACAAAGGGGTTTCAGAATAACTGCTAACTATTACAACTGTTGCATGGGACACTATGCAAGTGTCTGCCATCCAGCCAAGATGGACAAAGGAGATGGACAAGAGAAAAGCCTGGGAGGAAGACTACGAGCCTTCAGTACGAGCGGCCCCCAGAGGGACCACCGGAGACTGATAACGCCTGCACCAGTGGGAGGGTTTGGATTCTGGGAACTAATTAGAATAACCCTGCCTTTTGTAGAAGTAGTAATGAATATGTATTAGCCTAGCAGCATAAAAACCAGCCGCCTGATGTAACTTGTGTGCGTCTTGGTGGAGCAGAGACTCCTGGCGCACCCAGCGCTGCTTGCTTACCTCTATTCAATTAATAAATTGTAAATTTCAATTGCAATCCTATTTGGGACCCAGTCATTTATTACAAGTGGGCGCTCGTCCGGGAGGGCTTTGGTTCCTGATTTCTGGTTTGATCTAGGAGAGGCACCCCCACCATTTGGTGGCTGCTGTTTGAGTCAGGTCGGAACTAATGGCATCTTGAACCTGAATAAAGGTAAGCAAAGTTTCTGATTCTTTTTTTCAGCTCCCTTGCCAGCTGCAGCACTATATTTTGCCCGTAACTGTGTGTGTGAAGATCCGAACGAAGATGACGGAGTCGTAAGCATTTAAAGCGTATACCGTTCGGTTGGGTGGGGTTCGGTTGCCTGTGTGTGTAAGAGTGTGACTGAGATGGAACTTAGTTCCGAAGCGATTGTGGAAGTCTTCTAACCGCGGTTCCAATCTCCCGCGAGGGACTTGGCCGGTGAAGGACCGAAGGGATTCCTATAGGATTTGTGGGTGTGTGATAGGTCCTCGACCCCCTGCAAGACACTCTTACTAAGGTAACCAAGGGCTGTGGGAATTGCCAGAGTAAAATTCCTAGATGGGTCAGACAAAATCAAAGACCAGAGACCAGAAGAAAGGGAGCAAATTACCAGTCATACCACCAGAAAGTCCATTAGGAATAACGATTCGAAATTGGAATGATAGGGACCCCAGAAAAGGAAAAAGTAAATTAAAAATGGTCCAGTATTGTGTGACAGAATGGCCAAAGGAGCCTTTAAGACTACATGTCTTTTGGCCTGTTTTTGGATCCTTCGAAGACTGGATTTGCCAGGCCTTAAATATCCATGTTAATTCAAAGGAACCTTTTAGCCAGGAAGAAAGTGATTATGCAGGATTATGGATCAGGAGGACTTCACGTCCTTTTCCAGCCTCAATATTTACACTAAAAGCAGGTAAGAAATTTGAAGAACAAGAAGAACATGAAAAAGAAAAAGAAGATAAACGTGAGCCGTTGGATAAGCTACCACCTCCATATCCTAACAATCCACTCCCGGCAGCTCCCCCTCTGGTGGCTGTGGTATCGCCACCAGTACCACCGTTGCCCCAGCTTCCACCACCAACAGCACCAGAATTAGACCGACCTCCGGCCGCATGCAGGAGAAGCAGGACGGACGTATCTGAGAGGGCTTCTCTATATCCCTTAAGGGAGGTAACTGGTGTATAACTGGTGCGCGTCTTGGTGGAGCAGAGACTCCCGGCGTACCCAGCACTGTTTGCTTACCTCTATTCATTCAGTGAATTGTAAACTTTGATTGTAATCCTATTTGGGACTTTTATTTATTATAACAGACAAGCTTGTAAAACGCAGACAACCAGAATCCTTACAGCAATTAGGTGGAAATCACGGCGTAAGAAACATTACCACCTCAAAGAGTAAAAACCTCAAAAGAAATGTGACTTGTAACAGGCCAGCAGCTGTGTATTTTCTGTGAAGCACCAGCTAGATTATGAACCTTGAATAGCACAGTTAAAGGGGAAACAGGGGAGGGTCGGGAGGGTCCCGGTCCTCGGCAGAAAAAAAAAGTGTATAAACTGTGTATGGAATTAGTAGGCACCCTCCTGCTTGTGGGACACCCGCCATTGTAATCTCGAATAATAATGCTACTGTACTGAGATCCTCGACTCAGCCTATGCTATTTGCTACAGATTGATTCAGGGTTTTAAGGTTTCAGGGATTGGGCACTAGGGTTGGGTTTCAGGGTAAGGGGTTTCAGGGTTTATGTTTAGGATTTTAAGGTTTTTAGGGTTGGAGTTTTAACGGTTAGGGTTTTAAGGATTTGGGGGTTAGGGTTTTAAGGGTTTCAGGGTTAGCGTGTTAGGGTATTAGAGTTTTTTGGGTTGTAGTGTTGATATGTTTTTTAGGGTTAGAGTCTTAAGGTTTTATTTTTGGTCAGTTATTTACGGTTAGGGTTTTAAGATCTTTTTTTTTTTTTTTTTTTTTTTTTTTTCAGGTTAGGTTCTCCAGGTCCAGGGTTTTGAGTATCCTAATTTTGGGGGTTTGGATTTTGAGCATCTTAATTTTGGGGGTTAGGCTTTTGTGTGCCCTAATTTTTTGGGATCGGCTTTCAAGCATCCTAAGTAGTTGGGTTAGGGTTTTGAGCATCTTAATATTTTGGGTCTGGGTAATGAGCATCCTCAGTTTTCAGGATAGGGTTTTGAGCATCTTAATGTTTCCAGGATAGGGTTTGGAGCGTCCTAATGTTTTGGGTTGGGGCTTTGAGCGTCCTAATGTTTTTGGGTTAGGGTTTGGAGCGTCCTAAATTTTGAGGATAGGGTTCTGAGCATCTCAGTGTTTCCAGGATAGGGTTTTGAGCGTCCTAAGTATTTGGGATAGGTCTTTGAGCTTCCTAATGTTTTCCGGATAGGGTTTGGAGCATCTTAATGTTTTGGGTTTGGGTTTTGAGCATCCGAATGTTTTTGGGTTAGGGCTTGGAGCATCCTAATGTTTTTGGGTTAGGGCTTTGAGCGTCCTGTTTTCGGGATAGGGTTTTGAGCGTCCAAAGTTTTTGGGTTTGGGTTTTGAGCGTCCAAAGTGTTATAAGTTGCCCCCTTAATTAATTTTCAGAGAGCATTGTATTAATCATAGAAAGGAATTTATTGAGTAAGCAAACATCAAGCAAAACAGCACTGGGCAGCCGGGGAGTCTCAGCTCCGCCAACGGCACGCACCTCACCCCTGCCAGGGTCCCTTTTTATACCTTGCTAATTCTGGGATTACTCAGCACATCCTGGTATATTCTGCGACTGCGCGCACTGTTGCTATGTTCCCTCA
Source organism: Aythya ferina (assembly GCF_964211825.1). Classification (NCBI taxonomy): domain Eukaryota; kingdom Metazoa; phylum Chordata; class Aves; order Anseriformes; family Anatidae; genus Aythya; species Aythya ferina. The sequence continues at coordinate 509,508 of NW_028181457.1, forward strand.
ACATAACCCTAAAATTAACCGTAACCATTACCCTAACACTTATCCTTACCTAACCCTAACCCTAACCCTTACTCTAACTTTTAACCCTGACCCATAACCTTAGACTTCCCCTACCCTTACCCTTACTCTTCCCCTTACCCTAACCCTTACCCTTACACTTACGGTTACCATTAACCTTACCCTTACCCGAACACTTACCCTTACCCTATCCCTTACACTAATCCTTATCCATACAACTTCCGCTTACCCTAACACTTAACCTTAACCTAACCCTAACCCTAAACCTTACCTGAACCCTTACCCTGACCCTTACATTAACCCTAACCCTAAAACTTAACCTTAACCTTACCCTTAACCTTAACCTAATACTTACCCTTACTTTTCCCTCACCCTAACCCTAAAATTAACCCTAACCATTACCCCAACACTTACCCTTACCCTAACCCTTACCCTTACCATAACCCATACTCTAACACATACTTCTACCCGTACCCGTACCCTTACCGTAACCCTTACCCTTACCGTTACCGTAACCCTTACCCTTACCCTATCCCTTACCCTTAACCTAACCCTAAACCTTACCCTTATCCTAACACTTACCCTTACCGTAAACCTTACCCTTTCTGCTACACTTACCCTTAGCCTAAATCTAAACCTTACACTTACCCTTAGCCTAACCCTCGCCCTTACCATTACCCATACCCTTATTCTTACCCTTACCGTAACCCTACGGTTACCATTAACCTTACCCTTACCCTAACACTTATCCTGAACCTAACCCTTACCCTAAACCTTACCCCAACCCTTATCCTGACCCTTACATTAACCCTAACCTCTACCCTAAACCTTACACTTACTTTTAACCTTAACCTTACCCTTAACATTAACTTAATACTTACGCATACATTTTCCTGACTTTAACCCTAAAACTAACCCTAACCCTTACACTTACCCTAACCCTAACCCTAACCCTAACCCTTTCTCTTACCCTTACCCTGACCTGTACCCTTACACTTACCTTTACCCTTATACTTACCCTAATTCTTACCCATACCATAACCCATACCCTAACACATATTTGTACCCTTAACCTTACCCTTACCCTTACTCTATCTGTTACCCTTACGCTTACCCTTAACATAAACCTTACCCTTGACCTTACCCTTACCATAAGCCCTACAACAACACTTACATGTACACTTACGCTTACACTTACCCTAGCAATTACTCGTACAATTACCCTTACCCTTACCCTTACCCTTAACCTAAGCCGAAACCTTAAACCTTACAGTAAACCTTACCCTTTCTGCTACACTTACCCTTAGCCTAAATCTAAACCTTACACTTACCCTTACTGTAACCCTCACCCTTACTGTTGCCAATACCCTTACTCTTACCCTTACCCTAACCCTTCTCCTTACACTTACTGTTACCTTTAACATTACCCTTACCCTAACACTTACACTTATCCTTATCCATACCCTTACCCTTACCCTAATCCATACCCTTAACCTAACCCTAACCCTAAACCTTACCCCAGCCCTTACCCTGACCCTTACATTAACCCTAACCCTTACCCTAAAAGTTACACTTACTCTTAACCTTAACCTTACCCTTAACTATTACCCTAACACTTACCCTTATGTTTCCCTCACCCTAACCCTAAAATTAACCCTAACCATTACCCTAACCCTTACCCTTACCCTAACCCTTACCCTTACCATAACCCATATCCTAACACGTACTTGTAGCCTTAACTTTACCATTCCCCTTACCCTTACCTTTACTGTCTCCGTTACCCTTACACTTACACTTAACATAAACCTTAAAGTTAACCTAACCCTTGTTATAAATGGCTCAGGATTCAAATTAGGATTAAATAAAAAAATAGGATTTATTGAAAGAATATAAAGGAATGGAGGTAAGCAAACAGCGCTGGGTGCACCGGGAGTCTCCGCTCCACCAGGACGCACACCAGTTACATCAAGCAGCTGATTTTTATGCTCCTAGACTAATACATATTCATTACTACTTCTAAAAAAAATAGATTATTAAAATTAGCTTCCGGGGTGCAGTCTCTCCTACTGGAGCATGCGCAGTCTCCTCTGGGGTCTCTTCTGGGGGTCTCTAGGGGTCTTTCATGCTGAAGGCTCGTAGTCTTCCTCTCCCCCTTTGTACTTACTTGGCACCATACCAAGTTTATAGAACATTCTCTTCAAGACTTGTCTCCCAGCCGTCCTTCAGCTTCTTTTTCCTTCCTCTTAATCTCTCGGCCCCCCTAACCAGATACCAAAGATCCGCATAGTATCCCATAACAGTCACTAGTTGTTATCAGTTGTTCTGAAACTCCCAGACATCAAACACAAACAGCTTCACGAGTAATTAAAACATTCTTCCCCAGCCATTCACAGACACATCTATAGCAGTGTTAGAAATAGAAGTCCGGAATAACAAAAGCAAACAGGTTCATAAATTTAAGGAGTGATAAATTGACTAGAATGAGGGGGAGACTGGGACACACTGCAGCTGAGGTTCAAGAATTAAATTGCCAGTGCAGGGCCCAGAGGCAGACAGGATTCAAACAGAATTGTTCTTTATGGACACGAATTGTTAAAACATTCCTCACAATCCCTTATCTTCTTTTTAACATCCCCAATTCGTGTCTCTTCTGTTATTAATAATTGGATTTCATCAGTTTGTTCTTGGAGGGTCCAATTCTTAAGCATCATAATTGACATATTCCCTTCTTTTTTTAATGAAGTTATTACAAATGTACTATTTATCACCCGGTGTATTAATAATGTAAGACAAGGTATCATACAAGGTACAAATAATAACGTAATTACACCACATAACAATAAAAATAACACTCTTTTGACCCATGGTCCACCAGGCAGCCATGAAAATAAATCCCATTCCATATCCTTCCAGGTTTGTGTTTGCTCGCTCACCTCCCCCCTCCTTCTCTGGGATGGGAGAGAGAAATGGGAAAGTGAAGCCTGTGAGTTGAGATAAAAACAAGAAGATAATAACAATAATGATGATAATAGTACTACTAGTAATAATGTGTACGAAACAAGTGATGCACAATGCAATTGCTCACCACCTGCTGTCCGATGCCCAACCTAACCCCGAGCAGTCCGGCCCTCCTCCCAGCCTGCCTGCTGGCAGGACAGTGAGAAGCTGAATTTGGCTTGGTCCTTGGCTTGGTGTAAGCACTGCTCTGTAACAATTAAAAACAATTAAAACATCAGCATATTATTAACATTCTTCTCATCCTAAACCAGAACATAACATTCTATCAGTTACTAGGAAGAAACACCTTTTCATCAATCTTTAAACAGTAATTACTAAAGTTAAATTTTCCACAGACTTCTCCTTCTTGTGCTAGCAAACAATCCAAAGCTAGGCAATTTTGATACAAAGCAGTTCTCATCTTTATAACTCATTTAGATCAGTTCTCATCATTTATAACTATTTCTATTACAGCTAATAACCTAATTATTCTATTAAGTATATATACTGAGGTCCTATAGCCCCAGGATCTGTCTTCTGCCCATGTAGCTGGATCATAATAGGCAAACGCCTTCAGGGTCGATTCAGACTTGTGTTACCGTTCGGCCTGTCAGGGTGATCCAGCTCCTGTAAAACGAATCACAATTTTATATAGGTTTAAAAAAGAGGTTTTTTATGTTATTTTCTCGGGACAACCTGATCTTAGTGTGGGAGAAGTCCGGTCGAGGCCCTCTCATTCGGCAGTCAATACCGATAGGGGTTGCCTCCCTCGGTAGACCATACACACCACAGTGGAGGGTCCTGCCCCAGTCTTGCCTTCTCCCTTTTCTCCCTTTAGGCTTGTCCTTTTTATTTGGCATCCTTAATTCATGCAGAGCCTCGTTGCCAGAATATTAGTTCTCCCTTAGCTTGAGTTTCAGTTTCCCAGGAGCGGACTCAACCCTCCAAGTTTCAGTAGTTACTGGTCCTTTTATTCTGGATGCGTGGGTCCCTTTCTGCAGTTCTCACAGCTGTTTCAGTAGTCAGTAAAACAAGGTACAGTCCCTCACATCGAGGGTTCAGTGATTCTTCCCTCCCGTGGCTGCTTGTTGAAACACTTTATTTTTTATCTTCTGACAAGTTAAATAGCAGTTATTTAATTTGCTTTGCCGTATGGCCCTTTCCAGGTTCCTGTAGCAGGATTCATCTGATAGCCTTTCAGGTTGATACAGATTTGACTACAGGGTTTTGGCATTCATCACTATCTCCACAGTTTCACAGCTGGACAGTCACATTCATTTATGTTGCATTCCTTCAGGGGCTCATCACCCCAGTCCTTGCAGTCTCTCTGCTGGTTACACACTTTATTGATATCTATGCATTCTCCACTTCTGCACTTGAATTTGCCAGGTCCAGAGCACTGAATAACATTGTTACAGTTTGCTTCATCAGTGCCATCCAGACAGTCTCTCACACCACTGCACTGCCTACTCCCATGGACACAGTTCACATCTGAACTGGTCTGGCCTACAGGTCCAGGAAGGGCAGTTAATTTCATCTCTTCCATCCTTACAGTAAGGATCTCTATCACATCGCCACAATTCTCTTCATCTTCTCCACTGTCACAGTCTTTTTCACCATCACATTTCCATGACACTGTTCTCATATGACACAGCTCAGCACTTTCATCAGACCCATCTTCACAATCCAGATCCTCATCACACTGCCATCTGTTTGGCACACACTGACCACCGTTGCACACAAAGTCAGATTCAGCACACATCTTCTTCACACATCTTCTTCACACAAACACTCTCATCACTGCCATCTGAGCAGTCTTCACATTTTACTCTAGCACCGTCGGCAGCAGTGCACAGTCAGGCGAAGGCGAGCAGCAGGCAGAGCGCCTCGCCTCGCACCGTCACCTGTGTCACTTATACTACTCCTATTACCCATGCTGTTAGTGTCAGTGGCATCCTCCTTTTCTTTTTGCCACTGACCATTCACCACAAATGGATGAGACACATGATTACTAGTTAGGAAAGAGAGTGTAACGTCTGCTATATGGCTGCAGGCAGTGCCAGCTGCAACCTTAGGTTTGTGAAAGAGCCTGCTGGTGGTCATTTGGCAGTGTAATCTGCGTCTCTGCACTCCTGCCCTGCAATAGAGCTTAGTCGTCATTAGTAACAGTTATAACACCAATCTGGGGACTAATAGTCTTTTTTGCATTGCAAGATAAACCTTTTATAAAAAGAATGCTAGAGTGAAGCAGCACAGCCGCTGCTGCCGCTGCCTCCATGGTTACGTCAGACAGGCTGCAGGGTCCTGATGTCCGCCCCTCTGCTCTGTGCCGACTGGCCACACGGTGAGGGTCGGCTACCGGTGTCCACTGACGCCTCTGGTCTCCCGTAGCAACTCGATCTTGGATGTCCCGCAATTACTTCAATTCCCCGCGTTTTCCGGCTTCTGTCCGGTCTATTCTGTGTCTCTCAGAGCCGTCCGTGGCTCTGCAGCGTCTCTCAGGGCTCTCTCCGTCCAGTGGTAGTCCCTCCGTAGTGTCTCGGGTCTCCCAGCGCCACTCCAGTCTCTCGGCACCGCTCCGGTCTCTCGGCCTGTTCAGGTCTCAGCGAGTCCAGGTCTCGGCCTGTGCAGGCCTCATATGTTGCAGAAAGCATGTCATATCATGCTCCTGCCTTTTTCTTGTCACAGTCAAAACATTTAAGAGCAAAAATAGGATACACAAGATACACAAGATACACTGGGCACCACCACTCAAAACTTGGATAAAACAGCACTTCTTTTCAGTCTGTCAAGCACTTCGTTCGTCTCTGCCCACTCCCCTTGTGGAGAGTACGGAACAACGGATCGGAACTCTGCACTCGCTTTGCAGCAACGCTGCGTCTCACTCACACAGCACAATCGCACACGGAGGCCTCCAGCACATCTCATTCATACCACAGGAATATAATTTAGAATGATAACCAACCAAACAAGTATTGTCTCTGACTGTGTTCTTCGTGAAGTGACTTGTAACACTTTGTTTCAAACCCTTACATTTACACAAATACTTTCAACACAAAATACATACAATATGCAAATATTACAATATACAAAATGTCAACAAAAAATACATACATAAAAACACATACAATTATTAACACTCCAGTTAGTATCCCTCCAGCAGCTGAAAACATACCGTTTGTCTGGAGTTTCAGGAGATCTTTGCTCCTGCGGTGAGCAGCTGAGAGTGGAGTCCCCTCCGAGCAAAAACGCTCAGGGTGCACCTAGGGGCGTCCGCGCTGCAGCCGATCCCGCAGCCGAGCAGAGTGTCTCCTGCCTGGCTCACCAAAATGACTCACAGAAAGCTGACTCCACAATCAGTAAGATTGTAAAGTAGGTATGTTTACTCAGTTCCATGCAGCACGGGGCGGGTAGTCCCACCAAAGTCGTGCACGCCTAACGTGGCAAATTGCTCTAGTAAAGAGTTACATATACATGAACATTCCTATACATATACATATTCCTAAGCTGTCCCTTTGTGAGCAGTCCTCCTTATCTCAGACCCCTTGATTAAAGTCCGAACCATGAGGTTGTTTTTGATCTGGTTCTCGGGGTCCGAGAGGCTCCTGTTATCTGGTGGTATAAGTGCAGCACAGGCACAAATGTAGCACATATTCATTCTTAATCAATTGCTCTCAAATTTCTAATTCCAATGTTTCAGCTTGCTCTTTTCTGGATCCATGGGTATTCTACTATTAATGTTCAAAGCCTGACAGACCCCGTCCTCCGTGGATCAAAATACATGGGGTCTTAAGAGTTCTTTTGGTCATTCTATCATATAATACAGGATCATTTTTAATTTCCTCTTTAATTTTCTGGGGCCCCTATTGTTCCAATTTCTAATCATTATTCGTAATGGACTTTTTGGTCATATATCTGGTAATTTGCTCCCTTTCTGGTCCTTGGTCTTCGATTTAATCTGACCCAACCTGGGAATTTTACTAGTGGCAATTCCCACAGTCCTTGGTTGCCCCTAGTGAGAGTGTCTTGCAGGGGGTTTAGGACCTATCACCCACCCACGTATCCCTCTCTTCACCAGCCCAGCACCCCCGACAGGAGATTAGAACTGGTGAGAAAACAAAAAGACCTCCACACGGACTTTAGAAGTCTCAGTTACACTCTCACACACAAACACTAGCAACCGCACCTTTACCCAACCGGACGGTATCTTACGAATCAGTCGTATTCATCCAGAATCCAACTGGACGGTATCCACAAGCATCTCTGCTGTCTTCTATGAAAGAATATAAAGGAATAGAGGTAAGCAAACAGCGCTGGGTGCACCGGGAGTCTCCGCTCCACCAGGACGCACACCAGTTACATCAAGCAGCTGATTTTTATGCTCCTAGACTAATACATATTCATTACTACTTCTAAAAAAAATAGATTATTAAAATTAGCTTCTGGGGTGCAGTCTCTCCTACTGGAGCATGCGCAGTCTCCTCTGGGGTCTCTTCTGGGGGTCTCTAGGGGTCTTTCATGCTGAAGGCTCTGATTCAAAGATCGAAGCCGAAATTCCTTTAAGTGGTATATTCTTTATTGTAGCGCTGGATGCACGGGGGATCTCTCCACCTATCGTGCATACCCAAAGCGGAAAGCAGTCTTGAATTTATACAATCAATCTATCAATATTCTACAAGTGCCTATAAATATGCATTACCTATCCCCGCCTTCCCTCGCTTCTCATGCTAATTAGCCTTTTGGCACCTTGCGCCTGCGTAGAGCCTCCCAAGAATTGTGGGCAGGGGTCTTTGGGACGTGGGCAGGGGTCTTTGGGAGGAAGACCCCGAGTCTTCCTCACAGTGTACTTTTCACCTTTGGTCAGGAATCTGCTGAATTGGCAGGTTTCTTAATTGCAAGAGCTGGTTGTTGCTAATTCTTCCGTTTGTTGTATCTTTATAATGAATTCCAATGTCCAGTTTCAAGATTTATAGTCCTTACATTCGTTTCTCTGTCCGTCTCCGCTTCCTTATCATGAGTTCCAGTGTCTTGTTTCGAGATATACAGTCCATGTCTGGGGATTGCCCTTGCCTCCCCAATACCTCCCCAGTACCTCCTTAATCAATCCCCCCTTTTCTTTTCCCATGCAAATTCTTTTGCATCAGATACTTTCTTTATTTACAGTAACACAACAAAGCAGGCATCTAAACAACATGCACACAAATATTCCTAACACTACTAATACGATTAGAGCAATGAATACTTGTTTCAACCATTGGAAATTGGGCAACCAGGAGGTTAACTTAGTCCATAGTTCACTAAAACTCCATGAAAGATCATCTTTACTGATCTCATGTAGGATCCTGGTCTGCTTCCATATTTCTTCCAGGTCGGTAGAGATCCTTCCACTCTGATCTACATACATACAACAACTTGTGTTTATTACTGTACAGACTCCCCCTTGAGTGGCCAGTAACAAGTCTAGGGCCATCCGATTTTGGAATACTACCTGTGATAAACTAGATATCTCTTCTTGTTGAGCCTTTATAGCATCCAGAATTTTGTTTTCTAACTTCTCTATAATTGCAGAAATATTAACTATTGCCTTTTCCAATTCACTCACTCCTAACCATGGGATAAACCATCGAACGAAACTATGAAAAGCGGTGTGTCTCTCTATCAATGGATTGTTAATTTTTCGTCTGATTCTCCGCATATGAGTTCTCAAGTAACCTCGAGGCACTACATCATGTACTGTCATATTGGGGACTACCGCTCCAAGAGTGCAAGTTCCCTTCCAATTCTCAGGCAAGACCTTACGGGCTGTATCATTGCATAGCCAATACCACCCTTTTCCTTCTGGAACCGTCCAGCTGGTTGAATTTGCCCAGCCGCTAGTCGTACTAATATCAATTGTTCAATTACAAGATGTCTGATTTCCCACATAGGTAGTATCCGTATTTATACAATGCTGTTTTCCTATACCCTTACGCGGGTTACACCTTTGTACACATACATAATAGGATTCTAACGGCATGAAGCTACTCACTTCTAGTTCCGAAACTTCTTAATATTTTCGACCCCAAGATGTGTTTTCCCACAAATTAGTCCAAGATAAGTTTGCAGGCAAGGGAATCCCGATTAACGATACACCCTTATTCCCATGCTGTGGCAGATGGGTGCATACCCAACAGTTCGTCTTATTAGTTACTTGAGAAATTGTTTGTATTAAGGTCAGGTGTAAGTTCTCATCCCAAGTTGCCCACCCCAAATCCGAGAACCGCACCCCTGCAATCATTAGGATCTGGAAAACCGTAATTTTGTTGGTCCAATTGGAGTGGTGGTCTATATCCTCGCCGGGACCTTCTTCACCCTTGAATTGTGGATCCAAGCTGCTTGCTTCTTAATCTTAATGGCGGTGTGTGTTGTCAGTAATACTTGGTATGGTCCCATCCACTTTCCTTCCATTTTTCCTGTAGGAGTTGTCCTGAAAAAGTCTTTATATATATATAATTCCCGAGCTTAAAGGGGTGGATTGGTTGATCCAACCCTCTAGCCCTGGTCCCTAAAACAAATGTATGTACTTTATTTAATTGTTTCTGAAGTTCAGTTATATAAGCATATAAATATTCTGATCCTAACTGCGTTAGGTCCTCTCCACTAAATAGAAATTGCTATGGCCTTCCATATAAGATTTTGAAGGGACTCAAATTCCCTTTTATTCTAGGTTTAACTCTAATTCCAAGTAATGCTAAAGGGAGGGATTGAGGCCATGACAAATTAGCTTCTTATCCAATTTTAGCTATTTATTGTTTAATTAAATGGTTCATTTTTTCTACCTGTCCACTTGCCTGTGGTCTATAAGGAGCATGCAGTTGCCAATCTATCTTTAGAATCTTACTTATCTGTTGTACCACTTGCGCACAAAAATGTGAAACTCTATCAGAAGACATTGCTACTAGAATCCCAAAGCATGGTATTATTTCATTTAACAAGACTTTAACCACTTCTCTTGGTTTGTTTGTTTGACAGGGAAAGGCTTCAGGCCTTCCTGAAAACGTGTCAGTCAGAACCAGTAAATAATGATACCCCCCTTTTCTAGGGAGTTCTGAAAAATCAATTTGCCACTGTTGCCCCGAATAATTTCCTTTACCGATTATTCCAAATTTTATTCTATTCTTGGTATTGGGGTTATTGTGTAAGCAAATGCTACATTGTTGAGTTACTTGTTTTATCATATCGTCCCACTAATGTCTGACTCAGGCTCTTATGCGGTGTGCCAGCTCCCCAGTGCGTTTTATTGTGTTCTGTAAGAACTATGGGCCATGTCAAACTAGAGGGTATTACTATGTGGTTATCTTTTAAATATACTCATCCATCTGGTTTCATTTTACCTTTCAAATCTTCAATTAATTTTAAGTCTTCTTTTGTATAATTTGGATATAGTTTGGATTTTACCGTCTGGTATCAAAGACAATGCCTTCACCTCAGTTATTTCAGCTGCCTGCTTAGCCTCTGCCAATCGATTTTCCAATTTCAAAATCGGTGTTCCCCTTTTGGTGTCCCTGACAATGCATGATAGCTACCTTTTCTGGTTGTTTTACAGCCTCTAACAATTTTAAAATTTCTTCAGCATACTTTGTGTTTTCACTGAGCGGTCAGCAATCCATGTTCTTTCCAAATTGCTCCATGAGCATGTACCACGCCGAATGTATATTTAGAATCTGTCCAAATATTTACCCTTTTTCCCGCTGCCAGTTCCAATGCTCTCGTGAGAGCAACTATCTCCGCCTTTTGAGCTGATGTTCCAGGGGGTAAAGGCTTAGACTCGATTACCTGCTGAGTAGTTGTTATAGCATATCCAGCTTTACGTTGTCTTTGCGTAACAAAACTGCTCCCATCCGTGAACCAAGTTTCTTCCGCATCTTCCATGGGCTCCTCCTTAAGGTCTGGTCGGCTGCAATACACAGTCTCTAGAGTTTCTAAACAATCGTGAATCACAGCTTGTGCCGGAGCATCACTAAGAAAAGAGGCTAGATTCACAATATGAATTATCACAATTTCCACGTCGTCCTGTTCTACCAATATTGCTTGATATTTCAAAATCATCAATTCTTGTTTAAGTTGTTTAAAGACTTTTTGTGCTTCTCCAGTCCAGACTAACTTTGACTGGTTAATCTTTATCAATTCACATAGAGGCTTTACCAATAGTCCATAATTATAAATCCAAAGGCAACACCAACCTGTCATTCCTAAAAAGCTTTGTAGCTCCTTTACCATTTGAGGTTCTGGAGTCTGGCAAATGACTTCCTTATGTTCAGTTCCTAGTTCTCGTTGTCCTTCCGAAATGTCAAATCCCAGATAGGTCACACTTTGTTGAGCCAGCTGGACTTTCTGTCAAGAGACTTGATATCCATTTAAACCCAGAAAATTAAGACGACTTATAGTCCATTGAATCCAACTCCCTTTAGTCTCGGTAGCTATTAAGAGATCATCTACATATTGTAACAAAGCACCTTCAGTGTCCGGAGGTATCCATGTTTCGAGTTCCCTTGCTAATTGGTTTCCAAAAATAGTGGGGCTATTCTTGAATCCTTGAGGTAGTAATGTCCACGTAAGCTGCGTCTTTCTGCCTGAATCGGGATTTTCCCATTCAAAGGCGAATAGGTTTTGGCTTTCTGTGGCTAAGCCTAGGCAGAAGAAGGCATCTTTTAAATCCAGTACGGTAAGCCAGACTTGACTATTCTTTAATTTAGTCAGCAAAGTATAAGGGTTTGCCACTACTGGATGTATATCCTCAGTGATTTTATTTATGGCCCTCAAATCCTGAACTAGCCTATAGCTTTTTCATCTGCCTTTTTAATTGGCAATATGGGTGCATTGTATTCTGATTCGCATTCAATCAATAATCCATACTGTAAAAATTGATCAATTATCTCTTTAATTCCTTTCCTATCTTCTATCCTCAAAGGATATTACTTAACCTTAACGGGTTTCTCTCCTGGCTTTAATTTAATAATTATTAAGGTCACATTTTTAGCTCTTCCAGGGACTTCGGTAGCCCAAACTCCTGGACATACTTGATCTGTGATCTCTAAAGGTATTTCACTTTTAGGGTCAGTTTGTATTAGTGCCAAGCTTAACACATTTATTAGTTGTTCTTCTCCTGTTCTTAATTCCATTTTCCCTTTTTCAAAGACAATTTCTGCTCCTACTTGCTCTAATAAATCTCTACCTAAGAGTGCCCATGAGGAGCTAGGCATAGATAAAAATCTGTGTATGCCCCATTGTTTCCCTAACTTGTACTTCAAAGGTTCCCAAAAATAAGCCTTTTCGGTTACACCTTGTCCTGGTTTCAGTTAGAACAGAGTTAATTTTCTTCCTAGTAGCTGGGAGAATGCTATGTTTTGGCTTAGGATGAGAAGAGTGCTGATAACACCCTGATGTTTCAATTGTTGCAGAGCAATGCTTATACCAAGCCAAGGACACCTCAGCCTTTTGCTCTGTCCTGCCAACAGGCAGGCTGGGGGAGCAGCAAGAGCTGGGAGGGGACAGACCCAGGACAGGTGACCCGAACTAGCCAAAGGGGTATTCCATACCATCTGATGTCAGGCTAAACAATACATAGGGGTGGCTAGCCAGGGGGAGGGGGCCGGACTGCTCGGGGTTAGGCTGGGCATCGGTCAGCGGGTGGTGAGCAATTGCATTGTGCATCACTTGTTTGTACACATTATTAGTAGTGGTACTATTATCATCATTGTATTATTATTATTATTATTATTATTATTATTATTATTATTATTATTATTATTATTATTATTATTTTGTCTTATTAAACTGTCTTTATCTCAACTCACGGGCTTCACTTTCCATTTCTCTCCCCCGTCCCAGAGAGGGAGGGTGAGGGTGAGCGAACAGCTGCGTGGTGTTTAGCTGTCGGCCGGGTTAAACCACAACACATCTTTTACCCTAACATAATAATTCTGTGAAGGCATTAATGCTTGATTTAGAACTGAATACGTTGCCCCATAGCAATAAGAAATTTCACTTCCATTCCTCCCCTAGCTTCATTATAACCAGCGGAGGTACTAGGGTAGATTCCCCAGGTCCCCATTATTCCTGTTGAAATCAGGGGTCGATTATCCTAGGAAAAGGCTAGTCAATTTGTCCTCCGAAGCCAGGTCCAAACCGTTTTGTTTTATTTATTTATTTATTTATTTATTTTCACTACATTTCAGAGTTGGTCTAAAAATTCCATAGGGCTTTCTTTTAGACCTTGTTGGAAGCATATTCTCAATTCCCAATTCATCCAGATTTTAGTATTTACTTAACCGTTCATAATTTTCAGGATGATTTGGGTCTTAGCGGGGGTCGGTCAGGGGAATGCAATTGTCCACAGTTCCCTGAACGGTCCCATCGGCAATCTGAGCTCGCACATGAACTCAGGTTGTTTTAAGAGTTAACTGTTTTTCTGTTTCTGTGACAACTCTCTCGGACCGATCATGGTCCCTTTGCCCTAAAGGGCTAACACCCATGATTTTAAGATCTCTGCCTCGGGCAGAGGCAGAACTATTAACATTCCTACATCCTCTTTCCCTGCTCATTCAACTTCAAACACCTTTAACACTTTCATCAACCCTTTTAACACTTCCTTTATCTTTCTCCAGCCTGTACTTCTCTAATGCCAACATCAAAGGCTCAGTCAGGGGCCAACTTAATTCCCTACCTTTTCCCACCAAGATGCTGAAACATCAGTATACAACATTTCATCCTGTTCTGCTTCTCAAAAAACAACATTAACTGTAGCAAAATATTATAGTTTAAAGTTCCATTTAGGGGCCACTTTTCTCCACATTCCAGCTTATAAAGCGGCCACCACTGATTACGATATTTTATCAATGTTTTCCTGTTCACACTTCCACCGGCAGATCCTCCAATATCCTTCCAGTGACTTAAAACACATCCTAACACACTTTTCTTTAAAATTTCACTGCTTGTTTGCCCCCCCAGTTTCCAGTTTACACTTTCAGAATACACGTTACTTACAAAAGCGTATCACAAAACATATCACTCACAAAAATACGGGCACGCATTATCTTTCAGTAGCAATGTCACAAAACTACTATTACCAGCAATATTGCCAAAATCACAATAACAATAGTCAGAGTCAAATTCCACATGCGATAAGTCAGAAAACCGAACTGTGTAACACCGTAACGATATCTCTCTTATAACAATGCCACGAACCTACTATTACCACCAGGAAAATAGCCAAAATCACAGTAACAATAACCAAAGTTAAATACCATACTCCATGAGTCAGAAAAACGAAATAGACAACACAATTCCAGATGGACCTTAAAGCGAGCTCCTTCCTTAAGGTCCCCAAATATACTTATGATGCTTACCACAAAGTATATACCAAACACTGCCTCGCAGAAGATGACCTTCTGACTTACAGACAGTTCCAGATACAGATGGACCCCAAGGTCCCCAGATATACTTGCGGTACTAACCACAAAGTATATACCAAATACTGTCCTGCAGAAGTCACCTTCCGACTTACTGGACAGTCCTAGATTACCGGTCTACCAGAAAACCAAACCAGAATAAAGAATATACTCACTTACAATGATGGGGTCCTTGTCTGCCTCCGCAGTGATCCGGTGAGTCGAGGAGTCCCTCCGGGAAATCCCGGGGGTACCCTAGGGAGTCCTGTTCCCAGTGGGTCCTGCGGTCCGGCAGAGAGGTTGTCCCATCTGGGGTGCCAGGTTGATTCAAAGATCGAAGCCAAAATTCCTTTAAGTGGTATATTCTTTATTGCAGCGCTGGATGCACGGGGGATCTCTCCACCTATCGTGCATACCCAAAGCGGAAAGCAGTCTTGAATTTATACAATCAATCTATCAATATTCTACAAGTGCCTATAAATATGCATTACCTATCCCCGCCTTCCCTCGCTTCTCATGCTAATTAGCCTTTTGGCACCTTGCGCCTGCGTAGAGCCTCCCAAGAATTGTGGGCAGGGGTCTTTGGGACGTGGGCAGGGGTCTTTGGGAGGAAGACCCCGAGTCTTCCTCACAGTGTACTTTTCACCTTTGGTCAGGAATCTGCTGAATTGGCAGGTTTCTTAATTGCAAGAGCTGGTTGTTGCTAATTCTTCCGTTTGTTGTATCTTTATAATGAATTCCAATGTCCAGTTTCAAGATTTATAGTCCTTACATTCGTTTCTCTGTCCGTCTGCCGCTTCCTTATCATGAGTTCCAGTGTCTTGTTTCGAGATATACAGTCCTTGTCTGGGGATTGCCCTTGCCTCCCCAATACCTCCCCAGTACCTCCTTAATCAGCTCATAGTCTTCCTCTCCCCCTTTGTACTTACTTGGCACCATACCAAGTTTATAGAACATTCTCTTCAAGACTTGTCTCCCAGCCGTCCTTCAGCTTCTTTTTCCTTCCTCTTAATCTCTCGGCCCCCCTAACCAGATACCAAAGATCCGCATAGTATCCCATAACAGTCACTAGTTGTTATCAGTTGTTCTGAAACTCCCAGACATCAAACACAAACAGCTTCACGAGTAATTAAAACATTCTTCCCCAGCCATTCACAGACACATCTATAGCAGTGTTAGAAATAGAAGTCCGGAATAACAAAAGCAAACAGGTTCATAAATTTAAGGAGTGATAAATTGACTAGAATGAGGGGGAGACTGGGACACACTGCAGCTGAGGTTCAAGAATTAAATTGCCAGTGCAGGGCCCAGAGGCAGACAGGATTCAAACAGAATTGTTCTTTATGGACACGAATTGTTAAAACATTCCTCACACCCTTATCATAAGCCATACAACAACAGTTACATGTACACTTACGCTTGCACTTACCCTAGCAATTACTCGTACAATTACCCTTAACCTTACTATTAAGTTAACCCTAAACCTTACCC
This sequence comes from Aythya ferina, assembly GCF_964211825.1. Classification (NCBI taxonomy): domain Eukaryota; kingdom Metazoa; phylum Chordata; class Aves; order Anseriformes; family Anatidae; genus Aythya; species Aythya ferina. The sequence continues at coordinate 525,443 of NW_028181457.1, forward strand.
TTATCCTAACACTTACCCTTATCCTAAACCTTACCCTTTTTGCTACACTTACCCTTTGCCTAATTCTAAACCTTACCCTAACCCTCACCCTTACCCTTAGCATTATACTTACTTTTACCCTTGACCTAAACCTTACCCCAACCCTTACCCTGACCCTTACATTAACCCTAACCCTTACCCTAACCCTAACTCTAATCCTAACCCTTAACCTAAACCTTACACTTAATCTTACCTTTAACCTTACCCTTAAACTAATACATACCCTTACGTTTCCCTCACCATAACCCTAAAATTAACCGTAACCATTACCTGAACACTTATCCTTACCTAACCCTAACCCTTACTCTAACTTTTACCCGGACCTGGACCCTTAGACTTCCCCTTCCCCTTCCCCTTACTCTTCCCTTTACCCTAACCCTTACCCTTACACTTACGGTTACCATTTACCTTACCCTTACCCTAACACTTAACCTTAACCTAACCCTAACCCTAAACCTTACCTGAACCCTTACCCTGACCCTTACATTAACCCTAACCCTAAAACTTAACCTTAACCTTACCCTTAACCTTAACCTAATACTTACCCTTACTTTTCCCTCACCCTAACCCTAAAATTAACCCTAACCATTACCCTCACCCTAACCCTTACTCTAACCCTTACCCTTACCATAACCCATACTCTAACACATACTTCTACCCGTAACCGTACCCTTACCGTAACCCTTACCCTTACCGTTACCGTTACCCTTACCCTTACCGTTACCGTTACCCTTACCCTTACCGTTACCCTTACCCTTACCGTTACCCTTACCATTACCCTTAACCTAACCCTAAACCTTACCCTTATCCTAACACTTACCCTTACCGTAAACCTTACCCTTTCTGCTACACTTACCCTTAGCCTAAATCTAAACCTTACACTTACCCTTAGCCTAACCCTCGCCCTTACCGTTACCCATACCCTTATTCTTACCCTTACCCTAACCCTTACCTTTACACTTACGGTTACCATTTACCTTACCCTTACCCTAACACTTATCCTGAACCTAACCCTTACCCTAAACCTTACCCCAACCCTTACCCTGACCCTTACATTAACCCTAACCCTTACCCTAAACCTTACCCTTACTCTTAACCTTAACCTTACCCTTAACATTCACCTAATACTTACGCATACATTTTCCTGACTTTAACCCTAAAACTAACCCTAACCATTACCCTAACACTTAACCTTACCCTAACCCTAACCCTTACTCTAACCCTTACCCTGACCTGTACCCTTACACTTACCCTTACCCTTATACTTACCCTAATTCTTACCCATACCATAACCCATACCCTAACACATATTTGTACCCTTAACCTTACCGTTACCCTTAACCTTACCCTTACCCTTACTCTATCCCTTACCCTTACGCTTACCCTTAACATAAACCTTACCCTTGACCTTACCCTTACCATAAGCCATACAACAACACTTACATGTACACTTACGCTTGCACTTACCCTAGCAATTACTCGTACAATTACCCTTAACCTTACTATTAAGCTAACCCTAAACCTTACCCTTATCCTAACACTTACCCTTATCCTAAACCTTACCCTTTCTGCTACACTTACCCTTTGCCTAATTCTAAACCTTACCCGAACCCTCACCCTTACCTAAATCTAACTAAAATCTAACCATTACCCTAACCCCTCACCCTTACAATATACATATTTTTACCCTTTACCTAAACCTTTACCCCAACCCTTACCTTGACCCTTACATTAACCCTAATCCTTACACTAAACCTTACACTTACTCTTAACCTTAACCTTAGCTGTAACCTAATACTTACTCTTACGTTTCCCTCACCCTAAACCTAAAATTAGCCTAACCATTACCCTAACACTTACCCTTACTCTAACCCTTACCCTGAACTTAAGTGTAAGTGTTAGGATAACGGTAACCTTAAGGGTGACCCTTAAGCTTATCCTTAATGTTTATGGTTAGGTTAAGGGTAATTGTACAAGTAATTACTAGGATAAGTGTAAGCGTAAGTGTACATATAAGTGTTGATGTATGGCTTATGGTAAGGGTAAGGTAAAGGGTAAGGTTTATGTTAAGGGAAAGTGTAAGAGTAACGGATAGAATAAGGGTAAGTGTAACGGTTAAGTGTTAGGGTAATGGTTAGGGTTAATTTTAGGATTAGGGTGAGAAAAATGTAAGGTTAAGTACTAGCTTAAGGTTAAGGGTAAGGTTAAGGTTAAGAGTAAGTGTAAGGTTTAGGTTAAGGGTTAGGGTTAATGTAAGGTTCAGGGAAAGGTTTGGGGTAAGGTTTAGGGTTAGGTTCAGCTTAAGGGTAAGGGTTGGGGTAAGGTTAAGGGTATGGATAAGGATAAGTGTAAGGGATAGGGTAAGGGTAAGGGTTAGCGTAAGGGTAAGATTAATGGTAAGGTTTATGTTAAGGGTAAGCGTAAGGGTAACGGATAGAGTAAGGGTAAGGGTAACGGTAAGGTTAAGGGTACAAATATGTGTTAGGGTATGGGTTATGGTATGGGTAAGAGTTAGGGTAATGTAAGGGTAAGGGTGAGTGTAAGGGTATGGGTCAGGGTAAGGGTTAGAGTAAAGGTTAGGGTTAGGGTAAGGGTAAGTGTTAGAATAATGGTTAGGGTTAATTTTAGGGTTAGGGTGAGGGAAACGTAAGGGTAAGTATTGGGTTAAGGTAAGGGTAAGTGTAAGGTTTAGATTTAGGCTAATGGTAAATGTAGCAGAAAGGGTAAGGTTTACGATAAGGGTAAGTGTTAGGGTAAGGGTAAGGTTTAGGGTAACATAAAGGGTAAGGATTACGGTAAGGGTAAGGGTACGGGTAGAATTTGTTAGAATATGGCTTATGGTAAGGGTAAGGTTTAGGGTAAGGGTAAGTGTAAGTGTATGTGTAAGGGTACGGGTCATTGTAAGGGTTAGAGTAAGGGTTAGGGTAAGGGTAGGTGTTAGGGTAATGGTTAGGGTTAGTTTTAGGGTTAGGGTGAGGGAAACGGAAGGGTAAGTATTAGGTTAAGGTTAAGGGTAAGGTTAAGGTTAAGAGTAAGTTTTAGGGTAAGGGTAAGGGTTAATGTAAGGGTCAGAGTAAGGGTTAAGGTAAGGTTTAGGGTTAGAGTTAGGTTAAGGTTAAGTTTTAGGGTAAGGGTAAGTTATATGTATAAGTGTAAGGGTAAGTGTTAGGGTAAGTGTAAGGATAAGGATAAGTGTACAAGTCAGGGTAAGGTTTAGAGTTAGGATTAGGGTTTGGGTTAGGGTAAGGGTAAGTGTTAGGGTAATGGTTAGGGTTAATTTTAGGTGTATGGTGACGGATAAGAAAGGGTAAGTAGTAGGTTAAGGTTAAGCGTAAGGTTAAGGTTAAGAGTAAGTGTAAGTTTTAGGGTACGGTTTAGGGTTAATGTAAGGGTCAGGGTAAGTGTTTGAGTAAGATTTAGGGTTAGGGTAAGAGTAAGTATATGGGTAATGGTAAGGGTAAGTGTTAGGGTTAGGGTAAGTGTAAGGTTTAGATTTAGGCTAAGGGTAAGTGTAGCAGAAAGGGTAAGGTTTACGGTAAGTGTAAGTGTAAGGATAAGGTTAAGGTTTAGGCTTACGTTAAGGGTAAGGGTAATGCTTTGGTAAGGGTAAGAGTAAGGGTAAAGGTAAGGGTTACGGTAAGGGTAAGGGTACTGGTAGAAGTATGTGTTAGAGTACGGCTTATGGTAAGGGTACAAGTAGCTCCCCCCCCAGAGACAGGACCCAAAGGTGTACAACCAGTTCCCAACACCCCTGAGACACAGGCCCCAACCCCCCCCCCAGACACAGCGACCCAAATTCTACAAGCAGCTCCCAACCCCTGCCAGGCAGGCCCCCTACCCTATACAAGCAGCTCCCAACCCTCCCCCCCCCCTGCCCCGAGGGAGGCCTTCAAGGCCCCCACAAACACAGGCCCCTACAGTGTACAGGCAGCTCCCAGCCACCCCCAGATGCTGGCCCCAAAGTTGTACAAACAGCTCCCAGCCACCCTGCAGAAACAGATTCCTACATTGTACAAGCAGTTCCCAGCCCGCTAGACACAGGCCCTGACCCCCCACACATGCAGGCCCCAAAGGTGTACAAGCAGCTCCCACCCCTCCCCCAGACGCAGGTCCCAAGCCCCCCCCCCAAACACAGGCCCCTACAACCAGCACCCAACCCCCTACCCCCGATGCCAGGCCCAAAGGTGTAGAAGCAGCTCCAAACCTCCTCCCTCAACCCAGGCTCCAACAGTGTACAAGCAGCTCCCAACCAACCCTCCCCTTCCCCCCCGCCCCCCGACACAGGCTCCAAAGGAATACAAAGAGCTCCCACCCCTCCCCCAGATGCAGGTCTCAACCCCCCCCCGCCCCCAGAAGCAGGCCCCAAAGGTGTAGAGTCAGCTCCCAACCCCCTCAATGCTGGCCCCTAGGGTCTACAAGCAGCTCCCCCCTTGCCCCCAGATACCGGCCCCCAGACACAGACCCCAAAAGCCTAATCACAGGCCCTGAACTCTAGAGGCAGGCTCCAAAACCCAGGACAAAGCCCCAGTGGTTCGAGACAGGGCCCAAATCCCAGACACAGGCCCCAAACGCTAAACATATGCCAAAAGAAGTATTAGTGCTGGTGCCAAATGTTACAGACAGGCCCAAAAGCCCGAGATGCTCAAGGCTGAGACGTAACTTGGCTTTCTGAATTACTGGAAAGCAGCTTTCATTCTCAGATAATTGTGTGAAGGCTGATTAAGGAGCTATTGGGGAGGCAAGGACAATCCCCAGACAAGGACTGTATATCTCGAAACAAGATACTGGAACTCATGATAAGGAAGCGGCAGGCAGACAGAGAAACGAATGTAATGACTAGAACTCTCGAAACTGGACATTGGAATTCATTATAAAGATACAACAAACGGGAGAATTGGCAACAACCAGCTCTTGCAATTAAGAAACATGCCAATTCAGCAGATTCCTGACCAAAGGTGAAAAGTACACTGTGAGGAAGACTCGGGGTCTTCCTCCCAAAGACCCCTGCCCACGTCCCAAAGACCCCTGCCCACAATTCTTGGAAGGCTCTGCGCAGGCGCAAGGTGCCAAAAGGCTAATTAGCATGAGAAGCGAGGGAAGGCGGGGATAGGTAATGCATATGTATAGGTGCTTGTAGAATATTGATAGATTGATTGTATAAATTCAAGACTGCTTTCTGCTTTGGGTATGCACGATAGGTGGAGAGATCCCCCGTGCATCCAGCGCTGCAATAAAGAATATACCACTTAAAGGAATTTCGGCTTCGATCTTTGAATCAATTTGGCGACCCAGATGGGACAACCTCTCTGCCGGACTGCAGGACCTGCTGGGAACAGGACTCCCTAGGGTACCCCCGGGATTTCCCGGAGGGACTCCTTGACTCACCGGATCACTGCGGAGGCAGACAAGGACCCCATCATTGTAAGTGAGTATATTCTTTATTCTGGTTTGGTTTTCTGGTAGACCGGTCATCTGGAACTGTCTGTAAGTCAGAAGGTGATCTTCTGCGAGGCAGTGTTTGGTATATACTTTGTGGTTAGCACCATAAGTACATGTTTGGGGACCTTAAGGAAGGAGCTCGCTTTAAGGTCCATCTGGAATTGTGTTGTCTGTTTTGGTTTTCTGACTCATGGAGTATGGTATTTAACTCTGGTTCTTGTTACTGCGATTTTGGCTATTTTCCTGGTGGTAATAGTAGGTTCGTGGCATTGTTATAAGAAAGATATCGTTACGGTGTTACACAGTTCGGTTTTCTGACTTACCGCATGTGGAATTTGACTCTGACTATTGTTACTGTGATTTTGGCAATATTGCTGGTAATAGTAGTTTTGTGGCATCGCTACTGAAAGATATTGCGTGCCCGTATTTTTGTGAGTGATACGTTTTGTGATACGCTTTTGTAAGTAACATGTGTATTCTGAAAGTGTAAACTGGAAACTGGGGGGGCAAACAAGCAGTGAAATTTTAAAGAAAAGTGTGTTAGGATGTGTTTTAAGTCACTGGAAGGATATTGGAGGATCTGCCGGTGGAAGTGTGAACAGGAAAACATTGATAAAATATCGTAATCAGTGGTGGCCGCTTTATAAGCTGGAATGTGGAGAAAAGTGGCCCCTAAATGGAACTTTAAACTATAATATTTTGCTACAGTTAATGTTGTTTTTTGAGAAGCAGAACAGGATGAAATGTTGGATACTGATGTTTCAGCATCTTGGTGGGAAAAGGTAGGGAATTAAGTTGGCCCCTGACTGAACCTTTGATGTTGGCATTAGAGAAGTACAGGCTGGAGAAAGATAAAGGAAGTGTTAAAAGGGTTGTTGAAAGTGTTAAAGGTGTTTGAAGTTGAATGAGCAGGGAAAGAGGATGTAGGAATGTTAATAGTTCTGCCTCTGCCCGAGGCAGAGATCTTAAAATCATGGGTGTTAGCCCTTTAGGGCAAAGGGACCATGATCAGTCCGAGAGAGTTGTCACAGAAACAGAAAAACAGTTAACTCTTAAAACAACCTGAGTTCATGTGCGAGCTCAGATTGCTGATGGGACCGTTCAGGGAACTGTGGACAATTGCATTCCCCGACCGACCCCCACTAAGACCCGAATCATCCTGAAAATTATGAACGGTTAAGTAAATACTAAAACCTGGATGAATTGGGAATTGAGAATATGCTTCCAACAAGGTCTAAAAGAAAGCCCTATGGAATTTTTGGACCAACTCTGAAATGTAATGAAAATAAATAAATAAATAAATAAATAAATAAAACAAAACGGTTTGGACCTGGCTTTGGAGGACAAATTGACTAGCCTTTTCCTAGGGTAATCAACCCCTGATTTCAACAGGAATAACGGGGACCTGGGGAATCTACCCTAGCGGATCCTCCACTGGTTATAATGAAGCTAGGGGAGGAATGGAAGTGAAATTTCTTATTGCTATGGGGCAACGTATTCAGTTCTAAATCAAGCATTAATGCCTTCACAGAATTATTATGTTAGGGTAAAAGGTGTGTCGTGGTTTAACCCGGCCGGCAGCTAAACACCACGCAGCTGTTCGCTCCCCCTCCCCCTCCCTCTCTAGGATGGGGGAGAGAAATGGAAAGTGAAGCCTGTGAGTTGAGATAAAGACAGTTTAATAAGACAAAATAATAATAATAATAATAATAATAATAATAATAATAATAATAATAATAACAATAATAATAACAATAATAATAATACAATGATGATAATAGTACCACTACTAATAATGTGTACAAACAAGTGATGCACAATGCAATTGCTCACCACCCGCTGACCGATGCCCAGCCTAACCCCGAGCAGTCCGGCCCCCTCCCCCTGGCTAGCCACCCCTATGTATTGTTTAGCCTGACGTCAGATGCTATGGAATACCCCTTTGGCTAGTTTGGGTCACCTGTCCTGGGTCTGTCCCCTCCCAGCTCTTACTGCACCCCCAGCCTGCCTGTTGGCAGGACAGAGCAAGAAGCTGAGATGTCCTTGGCTTGGTATAAGCATTGCTCTGCAACAATTGAAACATCGGGGTGTTATCAGCACTCTTCTCATCCTAAGCCAAAACATAGCATTCTCCCAGCTACTAGGAAGAAAATTAACTCTGTTCTAACTGAAACCAGGACAAGGTGTAACCGAAAAGGCTTATTTTTGTGAACCTTTGAAGTACAAGTTAGGGAAACAATGGGGCATACACAGATTTTTATCTATGCCTAGCTCCTCATGGGCACTCTTAGGTAGAGATTTATTAGAGCAAGTAGGAGCAGAAATTGTCTTTGAAAAAGGGAAAATGGAATTAAGAACAGGAGAAGAACAACTAATAAATGTGTTAAGCTTGGCACTAATACAAACTGACCCTAAAAGTGAAATACCTTTAGAGATCACAGATCAAGTATGTCCAGGAGTTTGGGCTACCGAAGTCCCTGGAAGAGCTAAAAATGTGACCTTAATAATTATTAAATTAAAGCCAGGAGAGAAACCCGTTAAGGTTAAGTAATATCCTTTGAGGATAGAAGATAGGAAAGGAATTAAAGAGATAATTGATCAGTTTTTACAGTATGGATTATTGATTGAATGCGAATCAGAATACAATGCACCCATATTGCCAATTAAAAAGGCAGATGAAAAAGCTATAGGCTAGTTCAGGATTTGAGGGCCATAAATAAAATCACTGAGGATATACATCCAGTAGTGGCAAACCCTTATACTTTGCTGACTAAATTAAAGAATAGTCAAGTCTGGTTTACCGTACTGGATTTAAAAGATGCCTTCTTCTGCCTAGGCTTAGCCACAGAAAGCCAAAACCTATTCGCCTTTGAATGGGAAAATCCCGATTCAGGCAGAAAGACGCAGCTTACGTGGACATTACTACCTCAAGGATTCAAGAATAGCCCCACTATTTTTGGAAACCAATTAGCAAGGGAACTCGAAACATGGATACCTCCGGACACTGAAGGTGCTTTGTTACAATATGTAGATGATCTCTTAATAGCTACCGAGACTAAAGGGAGTTGTATTCAATGGACTATAAGTCGTCTTAATTTTCTGGGTTTAAATGGATATCAAGTCTCTTGACAGAAAGTCCAGCTGGCTCAACAAAGTGTGACCTATCTGGGATTTGACATTTCGGAAGGACAACGAGAACTAGGAACTGAACATAAGGAAGTCATTTGCCGGACTCCAGAACCTCAAATGGTAAAGGAGCTACAAAGCTTTTTAGGAATGACAGGTTGGTGTCGCCTTTGGATTTATAATTATGGACTATTGGTAAAGCCTCTATGTGAATTGATAAAGATTAACCAGTCAAAGTTAGTCTGGACTGGAGAAGCACAAAAAGTCTTTAAACAACTTAAACAAGAATTGATGATTTTGAAATATCAAGCAATATTGGTAGAACAGGACGACGTGGAAATTGTGATAATTCATATTGTGAATCTAGCCTCTTTTCTTAGTGATGCTCCGGCACAAGCTGTGATTCACGATTGTTTAGAAACTCTAGAGACTGTGTATTCCAGCCGACCAGACCTTAAGGAGGAGCCCATGGAAGACGCGGAAGAAACTTGGTTCACGGATGGGAGCAGTTTTGTTACGCAAAGACAACGTAAAGCTGGATATGCTATAACAACTACTCAGCAGGTAATCGAGTCTAAGCCTTTACCCCCTGGAACATCAGCTCAAAAGGCGGAGATAGTTGCTCTCACGAGAGCATTGGAACTGGCAGCGGGAAAAAGGGTAAATATTTGGACAGATTCTAAATATACATTCGGCGTGGTACATGCTCATGGAGCAATTTGGAAAGAACATGGATTGCTGACCGCTCAGTGAAAACACAAAGTATGCTGAAGAAATTTTAAAATTGTTAGAGGCTGTAAAACAACCAGAAAAGGTAGCTATCATGCATTGTCAGGGACACCAAAAGGGGAACACCGATTTTGAAATTGGAAAATCGATTGGCAGAGGCTAAGCAGGCAGCTGAAATAACTGAGGTGAAGGCATTGTCTTTGATACCAGACGGTAAAATCCAAACTATATCCAAATTATACAAAAGAAGACTTAAAATTAATTGAAGATTTGAAAGGTAAAATGAAACCAGATGGATGAGTATATTTAAAAGATAACCACATAGTAATACCCTCTAGTTTGACATGGCCCATAGTTCTTACAGAACACAATAAAACGCATTGGGGAGCTGGCACACTGCATAAGAGCCTGAGTCAGACATTAGTGGGACGATATGATAAAACAAGTAACTCAACAATGTAGCATTTGCTTACACAATACCAAGGATAGAATAAAATTTGGAATAATCGGTAAAGGAAATTATTCGGGGCAACAGTGGCAAATTGATTTTTCAGAACTCCCTAGAAAAGGGGGGTATCATTATTTACTGGTTCTGACTGACACGTTTTCAGGAAGGCCTGAAGCCTTTCCCTGTCGAACAACCAAAGCAAGAGAAGTGGTTAAAGTCTTGTTAAATGAAATAATACCATGCTTTGGGATTCTAGTAGCAATGTCTTCTGATAGAGTTTCACATTTTTGTGCACAAGTGGTAGACCAGATAAGTAAGATTCTAAAGATAGATTGGCAACTGCATACTCCTTATAGACCACAGGCAAGTGGACAGGTAGAAAAAATGAACCATTTAATTAAACAATAAATAGCTAAAATTGGATAAGAAGCTAATTTGTCATGGCCTCAATCCCTCCCTTTAGCATTACTTGGAATTAGAGTTAAACCTAGAATAAAAGGAAATTTGAGTCCCTTCAAAATCTTATATGGAAGGCCATAGCAATTTCTATTTAGTGGAGAGGACCTAACGCAGTTAGGATCAGAATATTTATATGCTTATATAACTGAACTTCAGAAACAATTAAATAAAGTACATACATTTGTTTTAGGGACCAGGGCTAGAGGGTTGGATCAACCAATCCACCCCTTTAAGCTCGGGGATTATATATATATAAAGACTTTTTCAGGACAACCCGTACAGGAAAAATGGAAGGAAAGTGGATGGGAGCATACCAAGTATTACTGACAACACACACCGCCATTAAGATTAAGAAGCAAGCAGCTTGGATCCACAATTCAAGGGTGAAGAAGGCCCCGGCGAGGATATGGACCACCACTCCAATTGGACCAACAAAATTACGGTTTTCCAGATCCTAATGATTGCAGGGGTGCGGTTCTCGGATTTGGGGTGGGCAACTTGGGATGAGAACTTACACCTGACCTTAATACAAACAATTTCTCAAGTAACTAATAAGACGAACTGTTGGGTATGCACCCATCTGCCACAGCATGGGAATAAGGGTGTATCGTTAATTGGGATTCCCTTGCCTGCAAACTTATCTTGGACTAATTTGTGGGAAAACACGTCTTGGGGTCGAAAATATTAAGCAGTTTTGGAACTAGAAGTGAGTAGCTTCATGCCGTTAGAATCCTATTATGTATGTGTACAAAGGTGTAACCCGCCTAAGGGTATAGGAAAACAGCATTGTATAAATACGGATACTACTTATGTGGGAAATCAGACATCTTGTAATTGAACAACTGATATTAGTACGACTAGCGGCTGGGCAAATTCAACCAGCTGGACGGTTCCAGAAGGAAAAGGGTGGTATTGGCTATGCAATGATACAGCCCGTAAGGTCTTGCCTGAGAATTGGAAGGGAACTTGCACTCTTGGAGCGGTAGTCCCCAATATGACAGTACATGATGTAGTGCCTCGAGGTTACTTGAGAAATCATATCCGGAGAATCAGATGAAAAATTAACAATCCATTGGTAGAGAGACACACCCCTTTTCATAGTTTTGTGCGATGGTTTATCCCATGGTTAGGAGTGAGTGAATTGGAAAAGGCAATAGTTAATATTTCTGCAATTATAGAGAAGTTAGAAAACAAAATTCTGGATGCTATAAAGGCTCAACAAGAAGAGATATCTAGTTTATCACAGGTAGTGTTACAAAATCGGATGGCCCTAGACTTGTTACTGGCCACTCAAGGGGGAGTCTGTACAGTAATAAACACAAGTTGTTGTATGTATGTAGATCAGAGTGGAAGGATCTCTACCGACCTGGAAGAAATATGGAAGCAGACCAGGATCCTACATGAGATCAGTAAAGATGATCTTTCATGGAGTTTTAGTGAACTATGGACTAAGTTAACCTCCTGGTTGCCCAATTTCCAATGGTTGAAACAAGTATTCATTGCTCTAATCGTATTAGTAGTGTTAGGAATATTTGTGTGCATGTTGTTTAGATGCCTGCTTTGTTGTGTTACTGTAAATAAAGAAAGTATCTGATGCAAAAGAATTTGCATGGGAAAAGAAAAGGGGGGATTGATTAAGGAGGTATTGGGGAGGCAAGGACAATCCCCAGACAAGGACTGTATATCTCGAAACAAGACACTGGAACTCATGATAAGGAAGCGGCAGGCGGACAGAGAAACGAATGTAAGGACTATAACTCTCGAAACTGGACATTGAAATTCATTATAAAGATACAACAAACGGGAGAATTGGCAACAACCAGCTCTTGCAATTAAGAAACATGCCAATTCAGCAGATTCCTGACCAAAGGTGAAAAGTACACTGTGAGGAAGACTCGGGGTCTTCCTCCCAAAGACCCCTGCCCACGTCCCAAAGACCCCTGCCCACAATTCTTGGAAGGCTCTGCGCAGGCGCAAGGTGCCAAAAGGCTAATTAGCATGAGAAGCGAGGGAAGGCGGGGATAGGTAATGCATATGTATAGGTGCTTGTAGAATATTGATAGATTGATTGTATAAATTCAAGACTGCTTTCTGCTTTGGGTATGCACGATAGGTGGAGAGATCCCCCGTGCATCCAGCGCTGCAATAAAGAATATACCACTTAAAGGAATTTCGGCTTCGATCTTTGAATCAATTTGGCGACCCAGATGGGACAACCTCTCTGCCGGACTGCAGGACCTGCTGGGAACAGGACTCCCTAGGGTACCCCCGGGATTTCCCGGAGGGACTCCTCGACTCACCGGATCACTGCGGAGGCAGACAAGGACCCCATCATTGTAAGTGAGTATATTCTTTATTCTGGTTTGGTTTTCTGGTAGACCGGTCATCTGGAACTGTCTGTAAGTCAGAAGGTGATCTTCTGCGAGGCAGTGTTGGGTATATACTTTGTGGTTAGCACCATAAGTACATGTTTGGGGACCTTAAGGAAGGAGCTCGCTTTAAGGTCCATCTGGAATTGTGTTGTCTATTTCGGTTTTCTGACTCATGGAGTATGGTATTTAACTCTGGTTCTTGTTACTGTGATTTTGGCTATTTTCCTGGTGGTAATAGTAGGTTCGTGGCATTGTTATAAGAAAGATATCGTTACGGTGTTACACAGTTCGGTTTTCTGACTTATCGCATGTGGAATTTGACTCTGACTATTGTTACTGTGATTTTGGCAATATTGCTGGTAATAGTAGTTTTGTGACATCGCTACTGAAAGATATTGCGTGCCCGTATTTTTGTGAGTGATATGTTTTGTGATACGCTTTTGTAAGTAACATGTGTATTCTGAAAGTGTAAACTGGAAACTGGGGGGGCAAACAAGCAGTGAAATTTTAAAGAAAAGTGTGTTAGGATGTGTTTTAAGTCACTGGAAGGATATTGGAGGATCTGCCGGTGGAAGTGTGAACAGGAAAACATTGATAAAATATCGTAATCAGTGGTGGCCGCTTTATAAGCTGGAATGTGGAGAAAAGTGGCCCCTAAATGGAACTTTAAACTATAATATTTTGCTACAGTTAATGTTGTTTTTTGAGAAGCAGAACAGGATGAAATGTTGTATACTGATGTTTCAGCATCTTGGTGGGAAAAGGTAGGGAATTAAGTTGGCCCCTGACTGAACCTTTGATGTTGGCATTAGAGAAGTACAGGCTGGAGAAAGATAAAGGAAGTGTTAAAAGGGTTGATGAAAGTGTTAAAGGTGTTTGAAGTTGAATGAGCAGGGAAAGAGGATGTAGGAATGTTAATAGTTCTGCCTCTGCCCGAGGCAGAGATCTTAAAATCATGGGTGTTAGCCCTTTAGGGCAAAGGGACCATGATCGGTCCGAGAGAGTTGTCACAGAAACAGAAAAGAGGTCAACTCTTAAAACAACCTGAGTTCATGTGCGAGCTCAGATTGCTGATGGGACCGTTCAGGGAACTGTGGACAATTGCATTCCCCTGACCGACCCCCACTAAGACCCGAATCATCCTGAAAATTATGAACGGTTAAGTAAATACTAAAACCTGGATGAATTGGGAATTGAGAATATGCTTCCAACAAGGTCTAAAAGAAAGCCCTATGGAATTTTTGGACCAACTCTGAAATGTAATGAAAATAAATAAATAAATAAATAAATAAATAAATAAAACAAAACGGTTTGGACCTGGCTTTGGAGGACAAATTGACTAGCCTTTTCCTAGGGTAATCAACCCCTGATTTCAACAGGAATAACGGGGACCTGGGGAATCTACCCTAGCGGATCCTCCACTGGTTATAATGAAGCTAGGGGAGGAATGGAAGTGAAATTTCTTATTGCTATGGGCCAACGTATTCAGTTCTAAATCAAGCATTAATGCCTTCACAGAATTATTATGTTAGGGTAAAAGGTGTGTCGTGGTTTAACCCGGCCGGCAGCTAAACACCACGCAGCTGTTCGCTCCCCCTCCCCCTCCCTCTCTAGGATGGGGGAGAGAAATGGAAAGTGAAGCCTGTGAGTTGAGATAAAGACAGTTTAATAAGACAAAATAATAATAATAATAATAATAATAATAATAATAATAATAATAATAATAACAATAATAATAACAATAATAATAACAATAATAATAACAATAATAATAATACAATGATGATAATAGTACCACTACTAATAATGTGTACAAACAAGTGATGCACAATGCAATTGCTCACCACCCGCTGACCGATGCCCAGCCTAACCCCGAGCAGTCCGGCCCCCTCCCCCTGGCTAGCCACCCCTATGTATTGTTTAGCCTGACGTCAGATGCTATGGAATACCCCTTTGGCTAGTTTGGGTCACCTGTCCTGGGTCTGTCCCCTCCCAGCTCTTACTGCACCCCCAGCCTGCCTGTTGGCAGGACAGAGCAAGAAGCTGAGATGTCCTTGGCTTGGTATAAGCATTGCTCTGCAACAATTAAAACATCGGGGTGTTATCAGCACTCTTCTCATCCTAAGCCAAAACATAGCATTCTCCCAGCTACTAGGAAGAAAATTAACTCTGTTCTAACTGAAACCAGGACAAGGTGTAACCAAAAAGGCTTATTTTTGGGAACCTTTGAAGTACAAGTTAGGGAAACAATGGGGCATACACAGATTTTTATCTATGCCTAGCTCCTCATGGGCACTCTTAGGTAGAGATTTATTAGAGCAAGTAGGAGCAGAAATTGTCTTTGAAAAAGGGAAAATGGAATTAAGAACAGGAGAAGAACAACTAATAAATGTGTTAAGCTTGGCACTAATACAAACTGACCCTAAAAGTGAAATACCTTTAGAGATCACAGATCAAGTATGTCCAGGAGTTTGGGCTACCGAAGTCCCTGGAAGAGCTAAAAATGTGACCTCAATAATTATTAAATTAAAGCCAGGAGAGAAACCCGTTAAGGTTAAGTAATATCCTTTGAGGATAGAAGATAGGAAAGGAATTAAAGAGATAATTGATCAATTTTTACAG
The DNA here is from genome assembly GCF_964211825.1 of Aythya ferina. NCBI lineage: Eukaryota > Metazoa > Chordata > Aves > Anseriformes > Anatidae > Aythya > Aythya ferina. Next base: position 540,677 of record NW_028181457.1, read on the forward strand.
TATGGATTATTGATTGAATGCGAATCAGAATACAATGCACCCATATTGCCAATTAAAAAGGCAGATGAAAAAGCTATAGGCTAGTTCAGGATTTGAGGGCCATAAATAAAATCACTGAGCATATACATCCAGTAGTGGCAAACCCTTATACTTTGCTGACTAAATTAAAGAATAGTCAAGTCTGGTTTACCGTACTGGATTTAAAAGATGCCTTCTTCTGCCTAGGCTTAGCCACAGAAAGCCAAAACCTATTCGCCTTTGAATGGGAAAATCCCGATTCAGGCAGAAAGACGCAGCTTACGTGGACATTACTACCTCAAGGATTCAAGAATAGCCCCACTAGTTTTGGAAACCAATTAGCAAGGGAACTCGAAACATGGATACCTCTGGACACTGAAGGTGCTTTGTTACAATATGTAGATGATCTCTTAATAGCTACCGAGACTAAAGGGAGTTGTATTCAATGGACTATAAGTCGTCTTAATTTTCTGGGTTTAAATGGATATCAAGTCTCTTGACAGAAAGTCCAGCTGGCTCAACAAAGTGTGACCTATCTGGGATTTGACATTTCGGAAGGACAACGAGAACTAGGAACTGAACATAAGGAAGTCATTTGCCGGACTCCAGAACCTCAAATGGTAAAGGAGCTACAAAGCTTTTTAGGAATGACAGGTTGGTGTCGCCTTTGGATTTATAATTATGGACTATTGGTAAAGCCTCTATGTGAATTGATTACGATTAACCAGTCAAAGTTAGTCTGGACTGGAGAAGCACAAAAAGTCTTTAAACAACTTAAACAAGAATTGATGATTTTGAAATATCAAGCAATATTGGTAGAACAGGACGACGTGGAAATTGTGATAATTCATATTGTGAATCTAGCCTCTTTTCTTAGTGATGCTCCGGCACAAGCTGTGATTCACGATTGTTTAGAAACTCTAGAGACTGTGTATTCCAGCCGACCAGACCTTAAGGAGGAGCCCATGGAAGATGCGGAAGAAACTTGGTTCACGGATGGGAGCAGTTTTGTTACGCAAAGACAACGTAAAGCTGGATATGCTATAACAACTACTCAGCAGGTAATCGAGTCTAAGCCTTTACCCCCTGGAACATCAGCTCAAAAGGCGGAGATAGTTGCTCTCACGAGAGCATTGGAACTGGCAGCGGGAAAAAGGGTAAATATTTGGACAGATCCTAAATATACATTCGGCGTGGTACATGCTCATGGAGCAATTTGGAAAGAACATGGATTGCTGACCGCTCAGTGAAAACACAAAGTATGCTGAAGAAATTTTAAAATTGTTAGAGGCTGTAAAACAACCAGAAAAGGTAGCTGTCATGCATTGTCAGGGACACCAAAAGGGGAACACCGATTTTGAAACTGGAAAATCGATTGGCAGAGGCTAAGCAGGCAGCTGAAATAACTGAGGTGAAGGCATTGTCTTTGATACCAGATGGTAAAATCCAAACTATATCCAAATTATACAAAAGAAGACTTAAAATTAATTGAAGATTTGAAAGGTAAAATGAAACCAGATGGATGAGTATATTTAAAAGATAACCACATAGTAATACCCTCTAGTTTGACATGGCCCATAGTTCTTACAGAACACAATAAAACGCATTGGGGAGCTGGCACACTGCATAAGAGCCTGAGTCAGACATTAGTGGGACGATATGATAAAACAAGTAACTCAACAATGTAGCATTTGCTTACACAATAACCCCAATACCAAGAATAGAATAAAATTTGGAATAATCGGTAAAGGAAATTACTCGGGGCAACAGTGGCAAATTGATTTTTCAGAACTCCCTAGAAAAAGGGGGTATCATTATTTACTGGTTCTGACTGACACGTTTTCAGGAAGGCCTGAAGCCTTTCCCTGTCGAACAACCAAAGCAAGAGAAGTGGTTAAAGTCTTGTTAAATGAAATAATACCATGCTTTGGGATTCTAGTAGCAATGTCTTCTGATAGAGTTTCACATTTTTGTGCACAAGTGGTAGACCAGATAAGTAAGATTCTAAAGATAGATTGGCAACTGCATACTCCTTATAGACCACAGGCAAGTGGACAGGTAGAAAAAATGAACCATTTAATTAAACAATAAATAGCTAAAATTGGATAAGAAGCTAATTTGTCATGGCCTCAATCCCTCCCTTTAGCATTACTTGGAATTAGAGTTAAACCTAGAATAAAAGGAAATTTGAGTCCCTTCAAAATCTTATATGGAAGGCCATAGCAATTTCTATTTAGTGGAGAGGACCTAACGCAGTTAGGATCAGAATATTTATATGCTTATATAACTGAACTTCAGAAACAATTAAATAAAGTACATACATTTGTTTTAGGGACCAGGGCTAGAGGGTTGGATCAACCAATCCACCCCTTTAAGCTCGGGGATTGTATATATATAAAGACTTTTTCAGGACAACCCGTACAGGAAAAATGGAAGGAAAGTGGATGGGAGCATACCATTACTGACAACACACACCGCCATTAAGATTAAGAAGCAAGCAGCTTGGATCCACAATTCAAGGGTGAAGAAGGCCCCGGCGAGGATATGGACCACCACTCCAATTGGACCAACAAAATTACGGTTTTCCAGATCCTAATGATTGCAGGGGTGCGGTTCTCGGATTTGGGGTGGGCAACTTGGGATGAGAACTTACACCTGACCTTAATACAAACAATTTCTCAAGTAACTAATAAGACGAACTGTTGGGTATGCACCCATCTGCCACAGCATGGGAATAAGGGTGTATCGTAACCCTTACCCTAACCCTAACCCTAACCCTTACCCCAACCCTTACCCTGACCCTTACATTAACCCTAACCCTATCCCTAACCTTAACCCAAACCCTTACTCTAACCCTAAGCCTTATCCTAAACCTTACACTTAATCTTATCTTTAACCTTACCCTTAAACTAATACATACCCTTACGTTTCCCTCATCATAACCCTAAAATTAACCGTAACCATTACCCTAACACTTATCCTTACCTAATCCTAACCCTTACTCTAACTTTTACCCTGAGCCAGAACCTTAGACTTCCCCTACCCCTTCCCCTTACTAATACCGTTACCCTAACCCTTACCCTTACACTTACGGTTACCATTAACCTTACCCTTACCCTAACACTTAACCTTAACCTAACCCTAACTCTAAACCTTACCTGAACCCTTACCCTGACCCTTACATTAACCCTTACCCTAAAACTTACACTTAACCTTAACCTTACCCTTAACCTTAACCTAATACTTACCCTTACTTTTCCCTCACCCTAACCCTAAAATTAACCCTAACCATTACCCCAACACTTACCCTTACCCTAACCCTTACCCTTACCATAACCCATACTCTAACACATACTTCTACCCGTACCCGTACCCTTACGGTAACCCTTACCCTTACGGTAACCCTTACACTTATCGTAACCCTTCCCCTTCCCCTTCCCCTTCCCCTTCCCCTTCCCCTTCCCCTTACCCTTACCCTAACCCTAAACCTTACCCTTATCCTAACACTTACCCTTACCGTAAACCTTACCCTTTCTGCTACACTTACCCTTAGCCTAAATCTAAACCTTACACTTACCCTTAGCCTTACCCTCACCCTTACCCTTACCCATACCCTTATTCTTACCCTTTCCCGAACCCTTACCTTTACACTTACGGTTACCATTAACCTTACCCTTACCCTAACACTTATCCTTAACCTAACCCTTACCCTAAACCTTACCCCAACCCTTACCCTGACCCTTACATTAACCCTAACCCTTACCCTAAACCTTACACTTAATCTTAACCTTAACCTTACCCTTAACATTAACCTAATACTTATGCATACGTTTTCCTGACTTTAACCCTAAAAGTAACCCTAACCATTACCCTAACACTTAACCTTACCCTAACCCTAACCCTTTCTCTTACACTTACCCTGACCTGTACCCTTACACTTACCCTTACCCTTATACTCACCCTAATTCTTACCCATACCCTAACACATATTTGTACCCTTAACCTTACCGTTACCCTTAACCTTACCCTCACCCTTACACTATCCGTTACCCTTACGCTTACCCTGAACATAAACCTTACCCTTGACCTTACCCTTACCATAAGCCATACAACAACACTTACATGTACACTTACGCTTGCACTTACCCTAGCAATTACTCGTACAATTACCCTTAACCTTACTATTAAGCTAACCCTAAACCTTACCCTTATCCTAACACTTACCCTTATCCTAAACCTTACCCTTTCTGCTACACTTACCCTTTGCCTAATTCTAAACCTTACCCGAACCCTCACCCTTACCTAAATCTAACTAAAATCTAACCATTACCCTAACCCCTCACCCTTACAATATACATATTTTTACCCTTTACCTAAACCTTTACCCCAACCCTTACCTTGACCCTTACATTAACCCTAATCCTTACACTAAACCTTACACTTACTCTTAACCTTAACCTTAGCTGTAACCTAATACTTACTCTTACGTTTCCCTCACCCTAAACCTAAAATTAGCCTAACCATTACCCTAACACTTACCCTTACTCTAACCCTTACCCTGAACTTAAGTGTAAGTGTTAGGATAACGGTAACCTTAAGGGTGACCCTTAAGCTTATCCTTAATGTTTATGGTTAGGTTAAGGGTAATTGTACAAGTAATTACTAGGATAAGTGTAAGCGTAAGTGTACATATAAGTGTTGATGTATGGCTTATGGTAAGGGTAAGGTAAAGGGTAAGGTTTATGTTAAGGGAAAGTGTAAGAGTAACGGATAGAATAAGGGTAAGTGTAACGGTTAAGTGTTAGGGTAATGGTTAGGGTTAATTTTAGGATTAGGGTGAGAAAAATGTAAGGTTAAGTACTAGCTTAAGGTTAAGGGTAAGGTTAAGGTTAAGAGTAAGTGTAAGGTTTAGGTTAAGGGTTAGGGTTAATGTAAGGTTCAGGGAAAGGTTTGGGGTAAGGTTTAGGGTTAGGTTCAGCTTAAGGGTAAGGGTTGGGGTAAGGTTAAGGGTATGGATAAGGATAAGTGTAAGGGATAGGGTAAGGGTAAGGGTTAGCGTAAGGGTAAGATTAATGGTAAGGTTTATGTTAAGGGTAAGCGTAAGGGTAACGGATAGAGTAAGGGTAAGGGTAACGGTAAGGTTAAGGGTACAAATATGTGTTAGGGTATGGGTTATGGTATGGGTAAGAGTTAGGGTAATGTAAGGGTAAGGGTGAGTGTAAGGGTATGGGTCAGGGTAAGGGTTAGAGTAAAGGTTAGGGTTAGGGTAAGGGTAAGTGTTAGAATAATGGTTAGGGTTAATTTTAGGGTTAGGGTGAGGGAAACGTAAGGGTAAGTATTGGGTTAAGGTAAGGGTAAGTGTAAGGTTTAGATTTAGGCTAATGGTAAATGTAGCAGAAAGGGTAAGGTTTACGATAAGGGTAAGTGTTAGGGTAAGGGTAAGGTTTAGGGTAACATAAAGGGTAAGGATTACGGTAAGGGTAAGGGTACGGGTAGAATTTGTTAGAATATGGCTTATGGTAAGGGTAAGGTTTAGGGTAAGGGTAAGTGTAAGTGTATGTGTAAGGGTACGGGTCATTGTAAGGGTTAGAGTAAGGGTTAGGGTAAGGGTAGGTGTTAGGGTAATGGTTAGGGTTAGTTTTAGGGTTAGGGTGAGGGAAACGGAAGGGTAAGTATTAGGTTAAGGTTAAGGGTAAGGTTAAGGTTAAGAGTAAGTTTTAGGGTAAGGGTAAGGGTTAATGTAAGGGTCAGAGTAAGGGTTAAGGTAAGGTTTAGGGTTAGAGTTAGGTTAAGGTTAAGTTTTAGGGTAAGGGTAAGTTATATGTATAAGTGTAAGGGTAAGTGTTAGGGTAAGTGTAAGGATAAGGATAAGTGTACAAGTCAGGGTAAGGTTTAGAGTTAGGATTAGGGTTTGGGTTAGGGTAAGGGTAAGTGTTAGGGTAATGGTTAGGGTTAATTTTAGGTGTATGGTGACGGATAAGAAAGGGTAAGTAGTAGGTTAAGGTTAAGCGTAAGGTTAAGGTTAAGAGTAAGTGTAAGTTTTAGGGTACGGTTTAGGGTTAATGTAAGGGTCAGGGTAAGTGTTTGAGTAAGATTTAGGGTTAGGGTAAGAGTAAGTATATGGGTAATGGTAAGGGTAAGTGTTAGGGTTAGGGTAAGTGTAAGGTTTAGATTTAGGCTAAGGGTAAGTGTAGCAGAAAGGGTAAGGTTTACGGTAAGTGTAAGTGTAAGGATAAGGTTAAGGTTTAGGCTTACGTTAAGGGTAAGGGTAATGCTTTGGTAAGGGTAAGAGTAAGGGTAAAGGTAAGGGTTACGGTAAGGGTAAGGGTACTGGTAGAAGTATGTGTTAGAGTACGGCTTATGGTAAGGGTACAAGTAGCTCCCCCCCCAGAGACAGGACCCAAAGGTGTACAACCAGTTCCCAACACCCCTGAGACACAGGCCCCAACCCCCCCCCCAGACACAGCGACCCAAATTCTACAAGCAGCTCCCAACCCCTGCCAGGCAGGCCCCCTACCCTATACAAGCAGCTCCCAACCCTCCCCCCCCCCTGCCCCGAGGGAGGCCTTCAAGGCCCCCACAAACACAGGCCCCTACAGTGTACAGGCAGCTCCCAGCCACCCCCAGATGCTGGCCCCAAAGCTTACCCTTACTCAAACCCTTACAATGACCCGTACTTTTACACATACCCTTACACTTACCCTTACTCTTAAACTTACACTAACCCTTACCCTTAACTAAATCTAACCCTTACACTAAACATCATCCTTACCCTTACCATTATCCCTTCTCTTACCCTTATCCTAAACGTTTCCCAAACCCTTACCCTTACATTAAACCTAACCCTTACCATAACTCTTAACCTTATCCTTAAACTTAACCTAATACTTACCCTTATGTTTCCCTCACCCTAAACCTAAAATTAGCCTAACCATTACCCTAACACTTACCCTTACTCTAACCCTTATCCTCAACTTAAGTGTAAGTGTTAGGATAACGGTAACCTTAAGGGTGACCCTTAAGCTTATCCTTAATGTTTATGGTTAGGTTAAGGGTAATTGTACGAGTAATTGCTAGGATAAGTGTAAGCGTAAGTGTACATGTAAGTGTTGATGTATGGCTTATGGTAAGGGTAAGGTTTATGTTAAGGGAAAGCGTAAGAGTAATGGATAGAATAAGGGTAAGTGTAACGGTTAAGTGTTAGGGTAATGGTTAGGGTTAATTTTAGGATTAGGGTGAGAAAAATGTAAGGTTAAGTACTAGCATAAGGTTAAGTGTAAGGTTAAGGTTAAGATTAAGTGTAAGGTTTAGGTTAAGGGTAAGGCTTCAGGGAAGGGGTAAAGTTCAGGGAAAGGTTTGGGGTAAGGTTTAGGGTTAGGTTCAGCTTAAGGGGAAGGGTTGGTGTAAGGTTAAGGGTATGGATAAGGATAAGGGTAAGGGTAAGGGTTAGCGTAAGAGTAAGATTAATGGTAAGGTTTATGTTAAGGGTAAGCGTGAGGGTAACGGATAGAGTAAGGGTAAGAGTACAAATATGTGTTAGGGTATGGGTTATGGTATGGGTAAGAGTTAGGGTAATGTAAGGGTAAGGGTGAGTGTAAGGGTATGGGTCAGGGTAAGGGTAAGAGTAAGGGTTAGGGTTAGGGTAAGGGTAAGTGTTAGAATAATGGTTAGGGTTAATTTTAGGGTTAGGGTGAGGGAAACGTAAGGGTAAGTATAGGGTTAAGGTAAGGGTAAGTGTAAGGTTTAGATTTAGGCTAAGGGTAAGTGTAGCAGAAAGGGTAAGGTTTACTGTAAGGTTTAAGGTTTCGGCTTAGGTTAAGGGTAAGGGTAAGAGTAAGGGTAATTGTACGAGTAATTGCTAGGGTAAGTGCAAGCGTAAGTGTACATGTAAGTGTTGTTGTATGGCTTATGGTAAGGGTAAGGTCAAGGGTAAGGTTTATATTAAGGGTAAGCGTAAGGGTAAGGGATAGAGTAAGGGTAAGGGTAAGGTTAAGGGTAACGGTAAGGTTAAGGGTACAAATATGTGTTAGGGTATGGGTTATGGTATGGGTAAGAATTAGGGTGAGTATAAGGGTAAGGGTAAAGGGTAAGGGTACAGGTCAGGGTAAGGGTTAGAGTAAGGGTTAGGGTTAGGGTTAGGGTAAGGTTAAGTGTTAGGGTAATGGTTAGGGTTAGTTTTAGGGTTAAAGTCAGGAAAACGTATGCGTAAGTATTAGGTTAATGTTAAGGATAAGGTTAAGGTTAAGAGTAAGTGTAAGGTTTAGGCTAAGGGTTAGGGTTAATGTAAGGGTCAGGGTAAGGGTTGGGGTAAGGGTTAGGTTAAGGATAAGTGTTAGGGTAAGGGTAAGGTTAATGGTAACCGTAAGTGTAAAGGTAAGGGTTAGGGAAAGGGTAAGAATAAGGGTATGGGTAAGGGTAAGGGTGAGGGTAAGGCTAAGGGTAAGTGTAAGGTTTAGATTTACGCTAAGGGTAAGTGTAGCAGAAAGGGTAAGGTTTACGGTAAGGGTAAGGTTTAGGGTTTAAGGGTAAGGGTAAGGGTAAGGGTAAGGGTAAGGGTAAGGGTAAGGGTAAGGGTAAGGGTAAGGGTAAGGGCCACGGTAACGGTAACGGTAACGGTAAGGGTTACGGTAAGGGTAAGAGTTACCGTAAGGGTACGGGTACGGGTAGAAGTATGTGTTAGAGTATGGGTTATGGTAAGGGTAAGGGTTAGGGTAAGGGTAAGTGTTGGGGTAATGGTTAGGGTTAATTTTAGGGTTAGGGTGAGGGAAAAGTAAGGGTAAGTATTAGGTTAAGGTTAAGGGTAAGGTTAAGGTTAAGTGTAAGTTTTAGGGTAAGGGTTAATGTAAGGGTCAGAGTAAGGGTTCAGGTAAGGTTTAGGGTTAGGTTAAGGTTAAGTGTTAGGGAAAGCGTAATTTGTATGGATAAGATAAGTGTAAGGGATAGGGTAAGGGTAAGTGTTAGGGTAAGGGTAAGGTTAATGGTAACTGTAAGTGTATGGGTAAGGGTTATGGTAACGGTATTAGTAAGGGGAAGGGGAAGGGCAAGTCTAAGGTTCTGGCTCAGGGTAAAAGTTAGAGTAAGGTTTAGGGTTAGGTAAGTATAAGTGTTAGGGTAATGGTTACGGTTAATTTTAGGGTTATGATGAGGGAAACGTAAGGGTATGTATTAGTTTAAGGGTAAGGTTAAAGATAAGATTAAGTGTAAGGTTTAGGTTAAGGGTTAGGTTTAGAGTAAGGGTTAGGGTTAGGGTTAGGGTTAGGGTTAGGGTCAGGGTCAGGGTTAGGGTTAGGGTTAGGGTTAGGGTTAGGGTTAGGGTTAGGGTTAGCATAAGGGTTAGGGTTAATGTAAGGGTCAGGGTAACGGTTGGGGTAAGGTTTAGGTTAAGGGTAAAAGTAAGTATAATGGTAAGGGTAAGGGTGAGGCTTAGGGTAATGGTTAGATTTAGGTAAGGGTGAGGGTTAGGGTAAGATTTAGAATTAGGCAAACGGTAAGTGCAGCAGAAAGGGTAAGGTTTAGGATAAGGGTAAGTGTTATCATAAGGGTAAGGTTTAGGGTTAGCTTAATAGTAAGGTTAAGGGTAATTGTACGAGTAATTGCTAGGGTAAGTCAAGCGTAAATTTACATGTAAGTGTTGTTGTATGGCTTATGATAAGGGTTAGGTTAAGGTTAAGGTTTATGTTAAGTGTAAGTGTAAGGCTAACAAAGACAGTAAAGGTAAGGGTAAGGGGAACGGTAAGGTTAAGGCTACAAGTACGTGTTAGGGTATGGGTCATGGTAAGGGAAAGGCTTAGGGTAAGGGTAAGTGTAAGGGTACGGGTCAGGGTAAGGGTTACAGTAAGGGTTAGAGTTACGGTTAGGGTTAGGGTAAGGGTAAGTGTTAGGGTAATGGTTAGGGTTAATTTTCGGGTTAGGTTGAGGGAAACGTAAGGGTAAGTGTTAGGGTAATGGTTAAGGGTAAGGTTACGGTTAAGAGTAAGTGTAAGTTATAGGGTAAGGCTTAGGGTTAATGTAAGGGTCAGGGTAAGGGCTGGGATAAGGTTTAGGGTTAGGGTTAGGTTAAGGGTAAAGATTAGGCTAAGGGTAAGAGTAAGGTTTAGATTTAGGCTAAGGGTAAGTGTAGCAGAAAGGGTAAGGTTTACTGTATGGTTTCGGCTTAGGTTAAGGGTAAGGGTAAGCGTAAGGGTAATTGTACGAGTAATTTTAGGGTTAGGGTAAGGTTAAGTGTTAGGGTAATGGTTAGGGTTAATTTTAGGGTTAGGGTGAGGGAAACGTAAGGGTAAGTATTAGGTTACAGCTAAGGTTAAGGTTAAGAGTAAGTGTAAGGTTTAGCGTAAGGGTTAGGGTTAATGTAAGGGTCAGGGTAAGGGTTGGGGTAAGGTTTAGGGTAAGGGTTAGGTTAAGGATAAGTGTTAGGGTAAGGGTAAGGTTAATGGTAACCGTAAGTGTAAAGGTAAGGGTTAGGGTAAGAGTAAGAATAAGGGTATGGGTAATGGTAAGGGTGAGGGTTAGGCTAAGGTTAAGTGTAAGGTTTAGATTTAGGCTAAGGGTAAGTGTAGCAGAAAGGGTAAGGTTTACGGTAAGGGTAAGTGTTAGGATAAGGGTAAGGTTTAGGGTTAGGTTAAGGGTAAGGGATAGGGTAAGGGATTGGGTAAGGGATAGGGTAAGAGTAAGAGTTAGGGTAACGGAAAGCGTAAGGGTACGGGTGGAAGTATGTGTTAGAGTATGGGTTATGATAAGGGTAAGGGTTAGGGTAAGAGTAAGTGTAAGGGTATGTTTAAGTGTACGGGTCACTGTAAGTGTTAGAGTAAGGGTTAGGTTAGGGGTAACTGTTAGGGTAATGGTTAGGGTTAATTTTAGGGTTAGTGTGAGGAAAACGTAAAGGTAAGTATTAGGTTAAGGTTAAGAGCAAGTGTAAGGTTTAGGTTAAGGGTAAGGGTTAATGTAATGGTACTGGAAAGGGTTCAGGTAAGGTTTAGGGTTAGAGTTAGGTTAGGGTTAAGTGTTAGGAAAAGGGTAAGTTGTATGTATAAGAATAAGTGTAAGAGTAAGGGTATTGGTAATGATAAGGGTGAGGGTTAAGGATAAGGTATAAGGATAAGGGTATTTAAATTTTTTAATTCAATTTATTTTAAATTAAAATTTTTTAATTTAATTAATTAATATTTTAATTGTACGAGTAATTGCTAGGGCAAGTTTAAGCGTAAGTGTACATTTAAGTGTTGTTGTGTGGCTTATTGTAAGGGTAAGGTTAAGTGTTAGGGTAATGGTTATGGTTAATTATAGGGTTAGGGTGAGAAAAACGTAAGATTAAGTATTAGCTAAAGGTTAAGGGTAAGGTTAATGTTAAGAGTAAGTGTAAGGTTTAGGGTAAGGGTTAGGTTAAGGATAAGTGTTAGGGTAAGGTTAATGGTAACCGTAAGTGTAAAGGTAAGGGTTAGGGTAAGAGTAAGAATAAGGGTATGGGTAATGGTAAGGGTGAGGGTTAGGCTAAGGGTAAGTGTAAGGTTTAGATTTAGGCTAAGGGTAAGTGTAGCAGAAAGGGTAAGCTTTACGGTAAGCTTTAAGGTTTAGGGTTAGGTTAAGGGGAAGGGGAAGGGGAAGGTAAGGGGAAGGGTTGGAGTAAGGTATAGGGTAAGGGTAAGGTTATGGTTAAAGAGTAAGGGTAAGGAAAAAGTAAAGGTAAGGATTTGGGTAATGGTAAGGGTGAGAAGGTTTAGGGTAAGGGTTACGGTAAGGGTTAGGTAACGCAGTGTACAACCTGGGACGTCACACGCAGAGCTGCCTCTGGCAAGGTGAGTGAGGAACAGATGTAGCAGTTGTTGTGTTGTAGGTCTCACTGTTCCTCTAAGCATCCCCTCTTTGTCTTTTAGAGGTGTTGTAGCTGTTTGAAGAGGGTAGATTGAAGCATCTGCCTCGGGGGCTGGTAAGCGGCAGAGGTAAGGGAGCAGATGAGAGTAACTTACCTAGTTGTGCTGTGTCTTTGGATGCTGCATCGGCCTATGCGTTTCTTTTTCTTTCACAGGTGTCTCGCACAGGCTCAAAGGAGCAAACTGCACTCTGAAGAGCTGTGTAAGAAGAGGGGCTGGTCATGAGCTGGGTTGGAGCAGAACGACCAAGTAGCACAAGGTGACTATGAAAGGTGTCCGTCTTGCTTTGCAGGTGCCGTGGCAGGCTCTCCACAGAAGTGGATAAGGATATGAGATAAGGCCAGAGAGCGACAAGGAGCGGCACGTGCAGGGATGGTTTTGAAGCGCTGCGGTGGCTTACTCTTCTGTTCATCAGGTGCCACAGGCAAGGTGGGTTGTAACATCAGTCGTTATATTTGCATGAAAGCAGTTCACTTGAATGCCACAGTGCATCTGAGTAGGGTGTTCTAGCAGAACAAGCTTGTCTGGCACAGCGGTGCCTGATGGCAGTGTGTTTCCTCAGGTGAAGAGGTGCCTGAAGCCCCATCCTATCTAGCCTGCACACAATTATCTGAGAATGAAAGCTGCTTTCCAGTAATTCAGAAAGCCAAGTTACGTCTCAGCCTTGAGCATCTCGGGCTTTTGGGCCTGTCTGTAACATTTGGCACCAGCACTAATACTTTTTTTGGCATATGTTTAGCGTTTGGGGCCTGTGTCTGGGATTTGGGCCCTGTCTCGAACCACTGGGGCTTTGTCCTGGGTTTTGGAGCCTGGCTCTAGAGTTCAGGGCCTGTGATTAGGCTTTTGGGGTCTGTGTCTGGGGGCCGGTATCTGGGGGCAAGGGGGGAGCTGCTTGTAGACCCTTGGGGCCGGCATTGAGGGGGTTGGGAGCTGACTCTACACCTTTGGGGCCTGCTTCTGGGGGCGGGGGGGGATTGAGACCAGCATCTGGGGGAGGGGTGGGAGCTCTTTGTATTCCTTTGGAGCCTGTGTCGGGGGGGGGGGGGGGGGGGGCGGGGGGTTGGGGTGGGAAGGGGAGGGTTGGTTGGGAGGTGCTTGTACACTGTTGGAGCCTGGGTTGAGGGAGGAGGTTTGGAGCTGCTTCTACACCTTTGGGCCTGGCATCGGGGGTAGGGGGTTGGGTGCTGGTTGTAGGGGCCTGTGTTTGGGGGGGGGGGCTTGGGACCTGCGTCTGGGGGAGGGGTGGGAGCTGCTTGTACACCTTTGGGGCCTGCATCTGTGGGGGGTCAGGGCCTGTGTCTAGCGGGCTGGGAACTGCTTGTACAATGTAGGAATCTGTTTCTGCAGGGTGGCTGGGAGCTGTTTGTACAACTTTGGGGCCAGCATCTGGGGGTGGCTGGGAGCTGCCTGTACACTGTAGGGGCCTGTGTTTGTGGGGGGCTTGGGGGCCTCCCTCGGGGCGGGGGGGGAGGGTTGGGAGCTGCTTGTATAGGGTAGGGGGCCTGCCTGGCAGGGGTTGGGAGCTGCTTGTAGAATTTGGGTCCCTGTGTCTGGGGAGGGGGTTGTGGCCTGTGTCTCAGGGGTGTTGGGAACTGGTTGTACACCTTTGGGTCCTGTCTCTGGGGGGGAGCTACTTGTACACTTTTGGGGTCTGTATTTGAGGGGGGTTGGGAGCTGCTTGTGCACTTTTGGACCTATGTTTAGGGGGGTTGGGAGTTGCTTGTGCATTCTAGGTGCCTCCCTTTTGAGAAGGGTTGGGGCCTGCATCTGTGGGTGGTTGGGAGCTGCTTGTACACTATAGGGGCCATGGTCTTGGAGGGGGGTCTGGGCTGTTTATACACCTTTGTGGCCTGTGTTTGGGGGGGGGGGGTGGGCCTGTGCCTGGGGAAGTTGGGAGCTGTTTGTTCACTCTAGGAGCCTCCATTTGGGGGTCTTTGGGGCCTCCCTTTGAGGGGGAGGGAGTTGGGAGTTGGTTGTACACCTCTGCATCCCATGTCTTGGGGGGGGTGGGGGGAGTGGGACCGGTCTCTGAAGGGGCGGGTTGTGAGCTGCTTGTACACCTGTGTCGGGGGGGATGGTAGGGGGGGTGGTGGGGGGCGGGCCTGGGTCTTGGGCCAGTGTCTGGGTGGAGTCCAGTTCTTGGGAGGGGGTGGTGGGGTAGGAGCTGCTTGTGGGCAGTTGGGGTCTGCATCTGGGTGTGGTTGGTGCCTGCTTCTGTTGGCAGTTTGGGGCATGCTTGTAGACTTGTGCAGCCTGGGTTTGGGGGCTTTTCTGTAACGTTTGGGGCCTGCATTTTTGCTTTGGGATGCATCTTGAGCTTTTGAGGCCTAGCAGTAGCATTTGGGGCCTGCATCTGGGGCTTTTCTGTAGCATTTTGGTTGCGTATTTGTGATTTGGGGCCTGTATCGTGGGTTTTGCCTTTTTTGTAGTTTCCATCTTTGTGTGTGTGTGTTTCGTTGTTGGTTGTCTGGGGTTAGGGGCAGTTTGGGGTTTGGATTAAGGTCAGTGTCATTAGCGTTAGGGGGTTGATAATAAGGGTTAGGGTTGTGGTTAGAGTTGTTAGGTTTAAGGGGAATAAGGATTTCAGGGTAAGGGGATCAAGGTTGTGGGAATAAAAATGTTGTTTTTGCGCAGTTACATCCTGTAGAGGGAAGGAAGGTGGTATTGAGATATGCTTGCAGTGATAAGACAGCTTAACAGTGTGAAATGAGTTCATCTGATTCGTGTCAATATGGAACAATGCTAGGGCCGCATGATATGATGAAAAGTCTAAGAAAACCAGAGTGGTTAATATATATAGTTCTTGAATCTTGCAAAGGAATGGTCCAGCAATTCCGGTCAATAGAGGATAAGAGAACAAAGGGGTTTCAGAATAACTGCTAACTATTACAACTGTTGCATGGGACACTATGCAAGTGTCTGCCATCCAGCCAAGATGGACAAAGGAGATGGACAAGAGAAAAGCCTGGGAGGAAGACTACGAGCCTTCAGTACGAGCGGCCCCCAGAGGGACCACCGGAGACTGATAACGCCTGCACCAGTGGGAGGGTTTGGATTCTGGGAACTAATTAGAATAACCCTGCCTTTTGTAGAAGTAGTAATGAATATGTATTAGCCTAGCAGCATAAAAACCAGCCGCCTAATGTAACTTGTGTGCGTCTTGGTGGAGCAGAGACTCCTGGCGCACCCAGCGCTGCTTGCTTACCTCTATTCATTTAATAAATTGTAAATTTCAATTGCAATCCTATTTGGGACCCAGTCATTTATTACAAGTGGGCGCTCGTCCGGGAGGGCTTTGGTTCCTGATTTCTGGTTTGATCTAGGAGAGGCACCCCCACCATTTGGTGGCTGCTGTTTGAGTCAGGTCGGAACTAATGGCATCTTAAACCTGAATAAAGGTAAGCAAAGTTTCTGATTCTTTTTTTCAGCTCCCTTGCCAGCTGCAGCACTATATTTTGCCCATAATTGTGTGTGTGAAGATCCGAACGAAGATGACGGAGTCGTAAGCATTTAAAGCGTATACCGTTCGGTTGGGTGGGGTTCGGTTGCCTGTGTGTGTAAGAGTGTGACTGAGATGGAACTTAGTTCCGAAGCGATTGTGGAGGTCTTCTAACCGCGGTTCCAATCTCCCGCAGGGGACTTGGCCGGTGAAGGACCGAAGGGATTCCTATAGGATTTGTGGGTGTGTGATAGGTCCTCGACCCCCTGCAAGACACTCTTACTAAGGTAACCAAGGGCTATGGGAATTGCCATAGTAAAATTCCTAGATGGGTCAGACAAAATCAAAGACCAGAGACCAGAAGAAAGGGAGCAAATTACCAGTCATACCACCAGAAAGTCCATTAGGAATAACGATTAGAAATTGGAATGATAGGGACCCCAGAAAAGGAAAAAGTAAATTAAAAATGGTCCAGTATTATGTGACAGAATGGCCAAAGGAGCCTTTAAGACTACATGTCTTTTGGCCTGTTTTTGGAACCTTCGAAGACTGGATTTGCCAGGCCTTAAATATCCATGTTAATTCAAAGGAACCTTTTAGCCAGGAAGAAAGTGATTATGCAGGATTATGGATCAGGAGGACTTCACGTCCTTTTCCAGCCTCAATATTTACACTAAAAGCAGGTAAGAAATTTGAAGAACAAGAAGAACATGAAAAAGAAAAAGAAGATAAACGTGAGCCGTTGGATAAGCTACCACCTCCATATCCTAACAATCCACCCCTGGCGGCTCCCCCTCCGGTGGCTGTGGTATCGCCACCAGTACCACCGTTGCCCCAGCTTCCACCACCAACAGCACCAGAATTAGACCGACCTCCGGCCGCATGCAGGAGAAGCAGGACGGAAGTATCTGAGAGGGCTTCTCTATATCCCTTAAGGGAGGTAACTGGTGTATAACTGGTGCGCGTCTTGGTGGAGCAGAGACTCCCGGCGTACCCAGCACTGTTTGCTTACCTCTATTCATTCAGTGAATTGTAAACTTTGATTGTAATCCTATTTGGGACTTTTATTTATTATAACAGACAAGCTTGTAAAACGCAGACAACCAGAATCCTTACAGCAATTAGGTGGAAATCACGGCGTAAGAAACATTACCACCTCAAAGAGTAAAAACCTCAAAAGAAATGTGACTTGTAACAGGCCAGCAGCTGTGTATTTTCTGTGAAGCACCAGCTAGATTATGAACCTTGAATAGCACAGTTAAAGGGGAAACAGGGGAGGGTCGGGAGGGTCCCGGTCCTCGGCAGAAAAAAAAAGTGTATAAACTGTGTATGGAATTAGTAGGCACCCTCCTGCTTGTGGGACACCCGCCATTGTAATCTCGAATAATAATGCTACTGTACTGAGATCCTCGACTCAGCCTATGCTATTTGCTACAGATTGATTCAGGGTTTTAAGGTTTCAGGGATTGGGCACTAGGGTTGGGTTTCAGGGTAAGGGGT